>NC_057739.1:24726922-24740231 GCF_004010195.1 Chiloscyllium plagiosum
TAAATTAAGGGGCGGTAGGTATAGGACAGATGTTTGGGGTAGGTTCTTTACTCAGCGAGTCGTGAGTTCATGGAATGCCCTGCCAGTAGCAGTGGTGGACTCTCCCTCATTATGGGCATTTAAGCGGGCATTGGATAGGCATATGGGGGATAGTGGGCTAGTGTAGGTTAGGTGGGCTTGGATCGGCACAACATCGAGGGCCGAAGGGCCTGTACTGTGCTGTATTCTTCTATGTTCTATGGACCCAGGTCCAGTTCCTGCCTCGGGTGACTGTCTGTGTGGAATTTGCGCATTCTCCCCATGCCTGCATGGGTTTCCTCCGGGTGGTTTAGTTTCTTCCCACAATCCAAAGATGTGCAGGCCTGTGATTTGACCATGCTAAATTGTCCATAGTATTCGGGGATATGTAGGTTAGGTACATTAGTCAGGGGTAAGCACAGAGTAATGGGTCTGGGTGGTTACTGTTGGGAGGAGCGGTGTGGACTTGTTGGGCCTAATGGCCTGTTTCCACACTGTAGGGATTCTATTCTATTCATTCTGTGCCCTTACTTCCCTCAGTGCTTCCTCCAAGTAGTATTGAATGTGTAGAGTACTGATTAATCAGCTGAGAGTGAGGCAAGAGGTCAGTAGATGGTGATCCTAGGTTTCCTAGTCCATGTTTCACCTGTTGCCATGATTCTCCATGGAGTCTGTAGTCAACATAGCAGTTCTCCTCTTATTGTATGCTGTGATGCCATCTCTGGATGTATTGGCTGGACAGATCCAGGCATGGGGATGAAGATGGTATATCTGGGACATGGTAAGGTTATGACTGTTACTTGACTATTCTGTTACACAACTCTCCCAATTTTAGCGTTAACTCCAGATGTTAATAAGTGTTGACAGCGGTGGATTTGCTCTTTTGGTTTACAGTGCCTAAGTCGCCACCAGGTTGGTGTGTGTGGGTTGTTTTCTCTTTGGAATTTGTAGCTGTTCAATGTAACGAAGTGGCTAGCTAGACCATTTAAGTTGAGAGTTAACCATTTTGCTGTCACGTGTAAGTCAGATTGGGGAGAAGCAACAGATTTCCTTCCCTTGACATGACTGGACCAGATGAATTTGTGAGGTAATCAGCATTAAATGAGCTTTTAATTCAAAACGTTTTAAATTCAATGTCACCATCTGCCAGAGTTCAAAACCATGTCTCCAGAATAATAGCCTGGAGCTCTTGATTATTAATCCAATGACAGTACCCCTACCCCACTATCCCCCCTTAGACTGTCCTAACTCTCTCTCCAAGTTGTCATTTCCCTGTGCTCTGATGACTTACTGTGGATTTCAGCTAAGCATCGTCTTGATTTTACATCCTCATTTTTTATCTACAAATGCTTTGTAGATCTCATCTCTCTACATCCTTAGGTCTAATCTCTTCTAGCCCTGCAACCCTCTGAAATATCTGCAGTCATCTAATTTTGGCTGCTTGAGGCCCCCTCAATGGCTCCTCCACTAGTGGCTGTACTTAACAACTCCAAGCTCAAAGAATTCTTCCCTAATCCACTTTGACTCTCTGCCTCTTTTTCTTCCCTTATACATCTTAAGGCATATTACTTTGACCAAGCTTTTGTTCATCTGTTCTTATGTAACTTGTCAGATTCTGTTCCCCCAGTTCTCCTTTAAATAACCTTCCAGTATCGTATTGTCATTGGGATTTCAAAAAGTGTGGTGACTCTGTGCAGGCATGCAAAATACTTTCTTCTGTTCACTTCCCACTTTTTTGCTTTTATAATTTTTTTTACTATCAATCAGGAGTTGATCTATTTAATATAATGAGAACCATAACAATATTTACAGCGACATCGTGAAACCTTGAGCCCAGAAACAGCACTTTTTCCCCTTTGTTACGCCGGCTCTGAATCAGTGATGTATGATTCTTAGCTCTGAATCATAAATCACTGTACAGCGTAGCACATAAAAATCAAGACTGACACTTCAGTGCGATATTGATGGAGTTTAAGGAGCCAGTGCCACATTAAAGTAATGCCTAATCTCTCTGTTTAGATGGAAGTAAAAGATCCCATTTCACCATTCTCAAGGACAGCAGAGAAATTGTACATGGTTTCCTTATCTATGTTTAACCTTTAACCAACATCACAAAAACTGGTCATTGAATCATTAGGAATGTGATTAAGAATGTTGATGGAATAAATTGACATAACTGAAGCAGAAAAGGCAGTGTGTAGTTTAAATATGATCCTACATATTTGATACTGTAACTAGGCATTGCTACCTATTACAGAACATTAATGGAACTTTAATGATGTAGATGACAAACTGAATGTAGCAAATACAGTGCATGGTTCTAAATTTCAGCAAAATGTCACTTAAACAGGTGTAGCAGTAATATTTCTTTTTATTCCTCACTGATATTTTGAATTTCCTAATAAAGTAATATTTTGTTTAATGTGCAGCAACTGAGTCATTCCTTGAACAAGGATTTTCTTATCTTTATTTAATTTTGAAACTTTGTCAGTTCTATTTCAAGCTGTCCATTATCCAAGCAGACCTTATCCGTTACTGTTTGCATCTCTTACCAGCAAAATTCTCTGCTGACGAGGGATTTTTCACTTCATTCTATAATGTCTTATATTCAGTCAAGTGCAAGTTCTGAGCTCTGCCCTGACATAATTACAGACCTAAGCAGTCAGTTTGCAATCTCTGACCAAAGAGAGTGCTATCAGTTGATTCACTATTACAGCTGAAGATGATAATTATGTTCTGATGAACAGTTACCAGACTCGAAACATTACTCTCCCCATGGATCTGTCCAGACCTACTGAATTTCTCCAACTTCTGTATTAGGTCTCCAGCACCTGCTGTTCTTTGTTTTACTTTATATAAAAATTGTGAATTGCTTGAACAGTTCACTCTGAAATGTTTTGCATACGGAATAAATTTCACTGACCATTAGTTGTAAGCGCATATAGCAGCTTTTGTACAAGCACAACATTCCACAGTTTTAAAAGAAGAATGTATGAAATAGCGTTCTTCATGTGATACAGTATATCTAGATTCTTCAGGGGTGAGGCAGAAAGTAAAATTTGACACTGATGGACATAGTTTTTGGTGATCTGTCCCAATATCACTTTGTCGGAGAAATTCCTAAGGAGCATTTTGAAAGAACAAAGATGTTGAGAGGTAATGATATTCTAGGCTTTAAGGTCTAAGCAGCTGAAGGCTTGGCCACGAATAGAGCAATTAAAATCAAGGCCTCTCAAGAAGGCCAGAATTAAATTACTGTTAATATCTTGCAAGGATTGCAATTATATTGGCACAGTGACTCAGTGGTTAGCACTGCTACCTCACTGTGCCAGTGACCTGAGTTCAATTCCAGCCTTGGGCGACTGTCTATGTGGTGTGTGCATATTCTGCCCATATCTATGTGGGTTTCCTCTGGGTGCTCCAGTTTCTTCCCACAATCTAAAGATGCGCAGGTTAGATGGATTGGCCAAGCTAAATTCCCTGTAGTGTCCATGTATGTACAGACTAGATGGATTAGTCTTGGGAAATACAGGAATATATGGTAAGAGGGTGCATCTGAGTGAGATGCTCTGTGTAGGATCAATATGGACTCGATGGGCCAAATGGTCTGCTTCCACACTGCAGGGATTCTATAATTCTACGTGGCTGGAGAAGATTGCAGATATAGAGAAAGTTGAAGTCATGGGGAAAATTTGAAAATATGGCATTGCTTGGTAGTTGGTGTAGGTCAGAGGACACAGCATTGATAAGTGAATGATACTTGGTGCAAGTTAAGAACATGTTCTACAGAATATGGTAGTCAGCCAAAAGTGCATTACAATAGTGGAGTCTTGAAGTAATGAAGACTTGGATGAGGGGTTTAGCAGGAAGAAAGAAACAAAAGACTAGTGATCTAAACATAAAGACCTAACTCTTACTAACACTGGAAATACTCACCGGTCCTAATCTCTAATCAGCTCTTTGGTTGCTTCTGCCTAAACAATCGCTACTTCCATTACAAAGATTTGAGAGACTTGGTTTTGGCACTCTATCGCAAAAGTGCACTCTTTCAAATGCTAAATCATGCTACGTTGGCTACCTCCAGTGTACTTTTAATCAACCTGTTGGGACATGTTATGAGGTTACTTCAGAAAAGGTGGGACTTGACCCTGAACCTTCTGTCTCAGGGCATATGCTCTACATGTAGCTAGTCATTTGATAAATTTGCTGAAATGTAAATTTAACCCAAAAACGTTTTGTATCAGTAAGATGCTTTTCCTGGTTACCAGTTATGTTGTGTGTATTATCATTAAAATCTTGTGGAACATTCTCTGTTACGGTACAAGCTTAATTTATTTCTGGACCAGACAGATCTCAAGCTGAGCTGAAACTTTATTGCTGGAACAGCACAGCAGGTCAGGCAGCATCTAGGGAACAGAAGATTCGACGTTTCGGGCACATGCCCTTCTTTCGGGCATGTGCCCGAAACGTCGAATCTTCTGTTCCCTAGATGCTACCTGACCTGCTGTGCTGTTCCAGCAATAAAGTTTCAGCTTTGATCTCCAGCGTCTGCAGACCTCACTTTCTCCTCGAAGATCTCAAGCTGAAATCTGGTTTGGTAATCATGCTTTTCTTTCACTAAAATGTAAGCACACATGCATATATAGAATCCCCACAGTGCAGAAACAGGCCATTTGGCCCAACAAGTCCACACCAACCCTCTGAAGAGTATCCCACCCAGCCCCATCCCCTCTAACCATGTCACCCTGCATTTTCTGTGACTAATGCACCTAACTGGCATATCCGTGAACACTATGGGCAATTTAGCATAGCCAATCACCTCACTTGCACATCTTTGGACTGTGGGACGAAACCAAAGCACCTGGCAGAAACCCAGGCAGGCACGGGGAGAATTTGCAAACTCCACACAGACCAAGGTTAGAATCAAACCCAGTGGCTAGCCCTTTGGTTTTAGTGAGACAGCCCTTTGGTTTTACCAATAAAACATGCCTTCTGCTAAAAAGAACAGAAAATAAAACAGGATAAATCAAGCCATTTGCTGTAACCTTTTTTGGAAGATTTCGGTGTACAGTGCAAATTCAATCTCATCTATCACAACACCAATACTCTATAGTACTCAAATACAGAGAGAGTGGCTTCTCTATCACATTTGTATGCTGAACTTACCTGTTTTTTTTAAATTACTGGCCTTGATAACCTGGTAGCCTCTTCCTTGATTAGTCACTCAACTGAGCTTTGATTTTTCTCAACCTTCAATAATTCTCAGGGTTCTAACCAAACACTGGTGTGGAATTTTTGAAATTGAAATTGAATCCTTAAGCTTAGTCAGCCTATTTGCTCACAGTTCTATACTGCCCCTTTCTTTGAAGAGAAACTGTCTCCCCGATCAAAATGCTTCTAAACTGAAAACCAAAAACTTTCTAAACTATGGTTTTTCCTCTAAGCAAAAAAAACATTCTGAACAGAAAAAAATCACGTGTCTCAATGTTTACCCTGCCTGCTCAACACTCCCAACGCAAACGAATCCCAAACATCATCCCAGGGACACACTCTGTGTGTTCTTCAAATTTTTTTTTTAAACATAGTTCCAGAAATGCTAGTTAAAGCTGCTCATAGACTAAAACTCACTTGCTACTAGTTCAAAACTCAAGCATTAAAATAATACTAAAATCGCATGTTTTACTACTATTCTGTTAAAAAGACTGAAGCATAGTTTGGTTGAGGATTTTGGTCATAATGGTGTTAGGTATGCTTGCAATTGTTATTATAATTTGTTTGGAAGAGCAGTATTATTCCTTTATTTAAGCATGCAATTAATTACAGTACCTTATGAAAGTTCAAATGTTTTGATTCATTGAACGAAGTAAAATTGCCGTCAATACTTTTATATACTAGCACATTGGGTGAACAGTTTTGAGAGAGTGCATTAGTTTACTTGAAGTTTGTTCTCATTTGAAATTAAATGCAGGCATCTGAACCTGAGTGTAAGACCGAAGCCACTGCCGACTTTAGTAAGAAGTGGTGTCCCTGAGGCTCTCCGGGGTGAAGTTTGGCAGCTACTTGCAGGATGCCATAACAATGACCAGATGGTAGAAGACTATAGAATTCTTATCACAAAAGTAAGTCTATATTTAAGCAAACTGCGTCTTTTATTGAAAAGAATTGCCACATCAGTCAATATGCAGAGGTTTTATTTACTACCACTTGTATATATTTTCTATGTCACTTATGTTTTGCTGATAATGAATTTGGAAATTGAAGACTTTCTTAAATGGGCAGCAGTTATTACAAACTATGCATTGTTGATAAGTGCACGTGAATAGAAGTGGAGACCTGGTTTGACTTCACTGGTAATATTTAGATATTTTTGATCAACCTGTTCAGACACACTATGACACACTTCTGAAGCAGGTAGGATTGAAAATGGGCTTTCTGTCTCAATGTAGGGACCCTGCCACTGCATTATAACGATCTAACAGTCATACTTGGTGATTGTGTATTCATCTCCTATTAAACTCCATATTTCAAATATTTTCTGAATAATCCAATTAAGAACAATTGTTTATTCAAAGATGTTGTGAAGAAACATTTGTAAGAGTCTTACATTCAGAATTTGCCTCCAATAACTCTAAATTGAGTGTGCTAATATTCTATATAATGCAGCATTTTCAAAGGAATTCGGGAAAAAGTACGAAATATGAATTGTATAAAAACTTATTTAATGTGTTTCGTTTGCCATAAAACACTTTTCCTCAGAAAATCATTGCTTTTCTGAGGAAAAGGTAATGTTGAAACTGTTTTGCATTACTTTTAAAATCTGAATTAGGTTATTAGAATAATCATTGTATTTGATCCCTAGGTTTTTATTAAAAAGTATTCAGGAAGAAATAACACTCTGCATGTAAGAAGGTTTTTCAGGATGTTGAGTCTATGCAGCTCTTAGTGAAGCTATACAAAATACATTTGTATGGTTCCTGTTACATTGTAATTACAATGGAAAACAATTGCCCCTATGTTGATATGTTACTTTTCTATGTATTCTTTCTTTTAAGCTGCCTGTAGTTTGACTGAAAAAAATTGTCTTTTAGCCTTGAAGACAATGCACTATACTGTACATTGATACTAATGTAAACTGGTGTATGAATCTGGAACAAGACTTGTCTGGAGCCAAATAATGACATTCTTAAAAGAATTTAACCTCCCTGTAAGTTTAGGGTTTACTGAAAAATAATGTGTAGTGTAAATTCACTTTTATTTTGTAGTTGTGTTCATTAGCCTATAAGAAGTCTATATTTTCACATTTTTTTGATTGAAACTGAATTTGAATGAAATACAAGGAACTTTCAAGACTTATGGTAAAGAGCAGGATCTGACTGAAAGCCAGTGTCACATTCTGCCTATCTTTGAACACACCATCAACTGGTATAAAAGTATTCCTTTGGATTTGAAAGAAAAGCAAAAAATTCTCAAAATACTTAGATGTGGCAGCTTCTCTGGAGACTAAAACTGAATTTTGTATGATGTTGCCTACTTATAAATATATCTCTTGTGCAACTTTGCAGAGGGTAGGACTTCACAAATGGTTAAAGTACCATAGGTTGAAATTTCTGTTAGTCAAGACAAATTTGTGCTTTTATAACGATCCAAAGCTCATGATTACTGTTAACTTGCAGGGATATTAATTTTGTTTCTGAATAGTTTTCAGTAGTGTAAATGGTAAACAGTTATGAGCACATTTACAGATGTTTACTTAGGTACTTGAAATCTATAATATGTAAACTTAGAATAGGCTTGTCCAACAGGGCTCAAGAGTGTAGTGGTGGAAAAGCGCAGGAGGTCAGGCAGCATCCGAGGAGCAGGAGAATCGACGTTTTGGGCATAAGCCTTCATCAGGAATGCCGTGCTTTTCCACTACTACACTCTTGACTCTGATCTCTAGCATCTGCAGTCCTCACTTTTTCCTTGTCCAACAGGGCTGGCTGGGAATCAGCTGAGCTGCCAGTTGTGTGGGATTGGGGGTGGGATGGTGAGAGAAGTGTGAATGTGGGAAGAGTGTCAAGTGGACATTTTCTCTGCATTGCAACACCCACTACGCATCAAATGTATTTGGTTATAACGTGTTTTTGAACATCCGCCTCAGAAAAGGGGCAGTAAAATGGCAGATTTTTTTCTTATATGGCTTTTTAAAAGTGTAACCTGCCCAGCTAGAATTGTGGATTTGACTAAAGTTTCTTTTGGTTTAAGGTTTAAAAATGTCTGTACATAGACTGGATAGATGGTTGCTCAAAAGGTGCTTTCATTTTATCATCAGTGATGCAGGTAATAGCTGGTCAATGTTCATAGAAAGTATCCTTCTACTTTAATTCTTCTTTCAAAGAGAAACTTACTATTTCTATATTCAAACTAAATGCTCATGATTTGTAGGCTGTTCTGAAAAGCTGGATAGTTACTCTTGGTAATATTTTTCCAATTATAGCGTGACAATTCAGGAGTAGTATACATACATTAGGAAGATGTTGAATTATTGTAACTTGCTGTTCATTGTATTTCTATGTGAGTAGACATATTCCATGTTATTACTCATGTAGGTAGCTGTACTCAATGTTTTGGAATAGCTTTGTAAATTTTATTTGCTTTGCTGGAAGTTTGTTGACACTCTGTCAACCGATTGCGTAAATACTGTTCTTTCTACCCATTTTAGGTGACTTCTAAAAAGACAGTCATCAATCCGGTCTGCGCATTGCCTCCTAAACTATACATAGGTTTTTTTTTTAAATTGCCTACCACCATATCTCCTGTGTTGCTGCAAGTCTTGATGAAAAGTTAAGTGTATGTGGCCAACAGGTTACATCTCAATGCTCTTCTAATTCTGGCCACCAGCGCATCCTTGATTTTTGTTGCTTCATTAGTAGCTTTGACCAAACTGCCTATGCCTTCAGCTTTGGAGTTCCATCCCTAAAACACACTCCTTGTTTAGGGCATTCTGTAATGCGTAACCTGTTGTCCCCCCCATCTCATTACTTGACTGTCAAAATCCTGTTTGACAAATTTTTGTGAAACATCTGGGACCAAAAACAGAAATTGCTGGAAAAGCTCAGCAGGTTTCCAGTCCAGTGACCTTCCTTAGAGGTGATGGCAGCTGGAAGAAATGTTGATTTTTAGACAGAAGATGGGGGGGGTAAGGAGTAAATGATAGGTGGAAATAGCAAATGGTACGGTCACCATTGTGTTTAACATTTAATAGTACATTATGTACATTAGAATTACAGTATGTGTAAGTATCTGATAGTTATCATTCAGGCTGTCCATTCTTTTACATTACCTTCACATGCAGTTTAAAGTTGAAATGATTGCATTTGAAAGATGTTATCTGTACAAGTCACAAGAAATTAATAATTGTCTCCTAGAATCATGAAGCAATAGAATTCTGTTACCTTGAGATCTGCGTGTTATGTTTGCAATCTCAAAATAAATTTATTCCAGTCAGTCGCTAATGCAGTTAATAATTACAGCTATTTTTTAGGTTGGTCTGATGCTTACACATGTTATGTTGTTAGTTTGCAGTGTCATAGCGTTATAAACATGGAAACGTAACCCTTCAGTCCAACATAGAAACGTAACCCTTCTGTCCAACTCATCATGGGCGGCACGGTGGCACAGTGGTTAGCACTGCTGCCTCACAGCGCCAGAGACCCGGGTTTCCGGTTTCCTCCCACAGTCCAAAGATGTGCAGGTCAGGTGAATTGGCCATGCTAAATTGCCCGTAGTGTTAGGTAAGGGGTAAATGTAGGGGGATAGGTGGGTTGTGCTTCGGCGGGGCGGTGTGGACTTGTTGGGCCGAAGGGCCTATTTCCACACTGTAAGTAATCTAATCTAATCTAATCCATGCCAACTAGATATCCTAAACTGATCTAGTTCCATTTGTCAGTTTTTGGCCCATATCCCTGTAAACCCTTCCTACTTAGGTACCCATCCAGATGCCTTTTAAATGATGTAGTTGTACCTCCTTCCACCACTTCCTGTGGTAGCTCATTCCATACATGCAGCAAGCTTTGCATGGCAAGTTGCCCCTCTGGTCCCTTTTTAAATCTTCCCCTCTCACCTGAAGCCTATGCTGTCTTGTTTTGGACTCTCCCACTCTGGGGAAAACCACCTTGGCAATTCACCCTATCCATGCAGCTTATGATTTTGTAAACTTCTATAAAGTCACTTCACCACCTCTGACACTCCAGGGGATTAAATACCCCTGCATATTCAGCCTCTCGCTTTAATTCAGATCCTCCAATCCTGGCAACGTTTTTGTAAATCTTTTCTGAACCCTTTCAAGTTTCACAAATCCTTCCTGTAGGAAGACCAGAATTAAACGTAGTATTCTGAAAGTGGCCTCATCGATGTCCTGTATAGTCACAATATGAAGTCCCAAATCCAGTATTCAATACACTGACCAATGGAGACAAACATCTCAAAAACTACTTTCATCTCCCTATCTGCAACTCCACTTTCAAGGAACAATACACCTGCATTCTAAGGTTTCTTTGTTCGTCAGGACTCCCCAGGGCCCTATCATTAACTGTATAAGTCCTGCCTTGGATGCAACACCTCACATTTATCAAAACTAAACTCCATCTGCCACTCCTCAGCCCATTATCCATCTCATCAAGGTCCCATTGTACTCTGAGAAAGCCACCTTCACTGTCCAGTACATTACCAATTTTGGTGTCATCTGCAAATTTACTATCTATACCTCCTATATTCACATCCAAATCATGTATATAAATGATGAAAAGCAGTCGGCCCAGCACCGACCCTTGTGGCACACCGCTGGTCACAGGCCTCCAGTCTGGGAGAAAAAAAACCCTCCATCACCAACTTCTGTCTCCTACCTTCAAGCCAATTTTGTGTCCAAAGTGATAAGAAATCTTTGTAAACACAACTTTTTAATTCTTCAGAAATACTGAGAGTGAACTGACATGAATAAAATGGTGCACTGTGCCAGACTCCAGTAAAAATCTATTAAACACAAGTTGTGGCCTGATATTTTGAAAAAGCAAGAAGATGCTCCAAGTGTTTATGATAAACACTTCAGAGGGTTCAGAATGAATTTATTTTGGAATAAGAACAACAAGCTTGGAGCAACTTGTGGTGAAAGAAAAATAGACTTTTCAGATAAATATTGGTGGGCATGATTGAGACAAACATTATAGACTGTTTTAAGTGGTGACTAAGTTTTGGAGAGATGGGGTTGAGGTTTATGCCTTTTAAGTTGGCCAATTAGGATTGATGTCAATCTGAAAGAAACGTAACTGGAAATCATCTTTGTTATTGAAGAAATGTTTCTAGGCTACTGAAGAAAATTTTCCATCAGTGAGAAAGTCATCCTGGAATGACATGCTGTCAGGGTGCAAGATTGATGTGGCAACTGGGATTGTTTGGTTACTTAGGTTTGAGAGGGGATGAAATCAGCATAGAATCATAGAATCCCTACAGTGTGGAAACAGGCCATTTGGCCCAACAAGTCCACACTGACCCTCTGAAGAGCAATCCAGCTAGACACATTCCCCTACCCTATTATTCTACATTTACTCCTGACTAATGCACCTAACCTACACATCCCTGAACACTATGGGCGATTCAGTATGGCCAGTTCACCTAACCTGCACATCTTTGGGTATGGGAGGAAACTGGAGCAACCAGCTGAAACCCATGCAGACACAGGAAGAATGTGCAAATTCCACACAGACAGTCACCCGAGGCTGGAATCGAACTCGCGTCCCTGGTGCTGTGAGGCAATAGGGCTAACCACTGAGCCATCGTGCTGCGGTCTTGATCTTGTAAATTTTTTTGTCAAGCAATCTTTTGGTAATACTTGTATTGAGCACAGTTTCATTTAAAAAAAATGGATTATTAGGATTAAGTGAAGCCCAAGTAATTTGTTAATTGGTAGTCAAAATGTCTAATTCTGTTTGGTTGATTTACAAATCTTGAATCTTCAAATTCTGCATTTCTGTTAAATTGCCCTCATGAATATAAACTGTATTCAGACCAGTAAATTAAAACAAAAACTACCTGTAAAATATTCAAAGGAATGGTCGAACAAATGGAAATGAAGCTTGAAAATGCCACCCCAACTGTTGGGTATCCTAGTCATCACGATTACGTTACTTTGCACCATATATGCATCATAACTTGAATGTTTGTACTTGAGAGGCAAAAGTGAGGACTGCAGGTGCTGGACATTAGAGTCAAGATTATAGTGATGCTAGAAAAGCACAGCGGGTCAGGTAGCATCGGAGGAGCAGGATAATCAACGTTTCAGGCAGGAGCCCTTCATCAGGAAAGCCCTTCTAGCACTACTCTAATCTTGTTTGTACTGTATGCTTTATTTTTCGGAACAATGTGTATTAATTCTGTAAATGTTTATTTGCAGTTGTTGATGAGAAATCTTAGTTTTCTGATTTATAATTGGGTTTACAAATTGGGTGGTAATGCTAAATCAACCCTTTCTAAAGCTCTAGGTTTATGACATTCAAAAGGCCAAGCTGATTAAGCAATGGAGACAGTGATAGAGTTAAGTTTCTTCGGCTTTGAGATTTTCAAGAGATTGTTGGCTGCATAGGTTGCTGTTTGGATATCCTTGCAGTCTTTTGGAAATAGGTCCTGTTTCTTATAATATTTGCATACAGTAAGGGGAATTATCTCAATTCATCATATAACATTGTGACAAGTTATTCAGTTTGTCAAACTGTGAAAGAAAAGTTTCTTGTTGACATTGCCCCTCTAACCTACTTGAATGAGAGTGCACGTTACATTTTAAATATTTATCCAACACTTGACTTCCCCCAAAAAGTTGTCATTTGAATGTAAGAGTTAATGTCTGCTTCATCTAAAATGGTTTTGAGAGGTGAGTGTCATTACATGTAAATGCCATGTTTCAAATAACCATGACCCGGGATCTGATATATTATTTTAGATAATGGATGTGGAGTCTCGGAGTCAGGTTGAGCTTCCTGAACAATTTGGACTTGTCTGTTGGAAAATGTCATTTCCTTTAGAAGTTGCAGTTTAGAGGGTGTTACCTTCACTGTATTATCTGGGAAGAACTCATCATTGCAATTGTTCTTATTCTGTCTCCCTCTTCTCCCCCTCTTTTTTTCCCTCACTCCCTCTCTTCTCTTCCCCCCCCCCCCCCCCTTTCTCCTCCCTATTCCCCATAAGGAAATTAAGCTGTCTCTTTGATAGTAAAATAAAGTTGGGACTGTGACCATTTCCTCGTCTCCTTACCGGTTTTGTT
>NC_057739.1:24740855-24788724 GCF_004010195.1 Chiloscyllium plagiosum
ATCTCCATTCCCTTCAACCCTTTTTGTAAGTTGGAAAATACAATTTTTTAATTTTGTTTTTCTGAGATTCATCAGCCCTTCTTAATTTTGTAATATAATTTAATTGCTTCTTTACCAAGATATAGAATAAGGCATGAATTAAAATACTTAACATTAACAAACCAACTTGATCATTTTAAGGAGCGATAGTCACAGTAAAAGTAAAGCTGTCAGTAGTTACAGAGGACCGTAGGGCATTTCCCCCTTACAGAAAGGCACCTGGTGAAGGTTGAGCATGAGGGTCACCATGCATGAAGTGAAGTTGAGCATGTGGTACCTTCATGGTAACCTCAGCTGATACAGGAGTTGAATCCATGCCGTGATATCACTCTGCATCACAAACCAGCTGGCCAGTGTGTTATCTGCGCCGTAACAGTGCAAATGAATGAAAACCGTGGGCGCACATCCTCCTGTTTCAGTTAACCCATTTGGTTCAGTAGTTGTATTAATTTTCAAGCGGGTGCTAAATTTTGTCGATTTGTTAATTCGCCTTATTCAGAGTTTTTGTGGGAATAATAAGTGATCAATGATAATCCTGCGTGAAGCATTTAAATTTGAGTCATGTGTATAGTTAATTCTGAAGAGGCATTTAAGTATGCTGAGGTGAAATACTTGAATATAGTTATGTGTTGGAATTTCAGTGATCTGTTATGTAGCAGTTCCTCAGCTCGCAGTCTCCCAAAAGGGTCTGAGTATATTTGGCAACTGCTGCTGTCAGATGATAGATTGGTAGGGTTGTAATGTATTACATTCTCATACACAGGAGGTGATGGATAGAGCTCCTCAAGAGGCTACTGCAGTCTTGAATGCAAGAGCAAAGATTCTGTACTGCTGCATTCACCCTCTGGTGTAGTTACGGAAACATTTCCTTTGGCAGCGAATTGTGAGGGAGGTAGGATTGATGCCTGGAGGGGCTGTTTGAATTCTGCGGCAGATTGGACTGCGATTCTAGAGTAGCATCATTTTGCAGTAACTGGCTTCGATCTGGATTCTTGGATTTAAAACATCATCAACGAAAGCTGGGAGACGACTTATGTTTTAATCAATCTCTGCCTTTAGCAGATAATATTTTGGGAGTACTTGCTGATATTTTGAGAGGGCTAAAATTAGCTTCATTTCCACAAAAGGTTTTTGTTTTCTCTGCCCGTCTTGACTATGAAACTGTATGTGCAGAAGCACTGAGATTGATGAAGCAGAAAATATGTGGTATATATTTACTTCCAACAGAATAAAGATCGGTGTCGTGTCCCCCTCTTTTGTCCTCAAGTCTGTGGCACAGCCTATTCATGCCGGCATCTGTATTTATTTCTTAAACCGAAAGCATGGCAACTGCTGGGAATAGCTTTGTCCTCTTATGGCATGTTGAGGATAGTGACTCTTCGTTGGATTATAGACAAATTGCAATGCAGACAATACAGAGCAGAGTCTGAGAATAAGTGAGGCGGAAGACTGAGACATTGCAAAAGCAACGAAGCCCGTAATGACATCTGTTTGGAGTGTGCAAAACAGAAGTATGAACTCTTCCTGGGAGGGAAACAATAGCAGCCGACCATTCTGTCTCTTGGGATTCAGTTACAACGAAACTGCTAACATTTGTCTCTTGGAAGTAATCATCATTGTTTTTCTCACGGTGTTAATAATTTCAGGTAACCTTATTGTTATATTGGTATTTCATTTTGCACCTCTTTTGAATCAACATACTACAAGTTATTTCATTCAGACCATGGCATATGCGGATCTTTTTGTTGGAATCAGTTGCTTGGTTCCTTCTTTGTCCCTTCTACGATATCCGACAGGATCCCATGAATCTTTAACATGCAAATTGTTTGGATATATTGTGTCCGTGTTGAAAAGCGTCTCGATGACCTCTCTGGCCTGCATCAGTGTTGATCGATATATTGCTATTACCAAGCCACTATCCTATAGTCAGCTGGTCACACCGTGGAGGCTGCGTGTTTGCATTATAATAATCTGGCTGTATTCCTTCATTGTATTCCTTCCTGCTTTTTTTGGCTGGGGCAAGCCAGGCTATCATGGAGACATTTTTGAATGGTGCGCTAATTCCTGGGAAACAAATGTTTATTTTGCAGGATTTATTGTGGCTTTACTATATGCTCCTGCTGCTTTTGTAGTCTGTTTTACTTATTTCAACATATTCAGAATATGTCAACACCACACTAAGGAAATCCGAGAAAGACATGCTCGATTTAATACACAAGGAGAGACATCAGAAAATCCAGCTAGTTCTGAGAAACGTTATGCTATGGTTCTTCTTCGAATCACCAGTGTATTTTACATCCTTTGGCTTCCATACATCATTTATTTCCTCCTGGAAAGCTGTCGTTTTTCTAATAGCCCAGAGATATCATTTCTGACAACCTGGCTTGCCATTAGCAACAGCTTCTGTAACTGTGTTACTTACAGCCTCTCAAACAGCGTCTTTCGGAAGAGCCTGAAACGTGTCTCAGGTGCTGTTTGTGCTTCATGTATCTGGTATGTGGAAAGCAAAAATCCTTCAATGCCTGGGAGTAAAAGGTCTTCCAATGGCTGCAATACTTAAAAAGTGCAAGACACAACTTTGTGTTTGCTCATTGCATCACAAAAGCCTGAATGTGATTTTAATTTCTCGAAGTGGACTTAAATTTTGATCAAGATGAATGTGGTGTTGAGAACAATTTATCACTTGATATTACAGTTACCAACACAGCATTTTATGGGGCAGTTAATTTTTTAAAATTTAAATTTAATTTTCTAAATGTTAATTTTTTTAAAATCTTGTGATCAAATTCCTAACTTCATTCTCACCTGTTTATAATTGTGTATGAAGTGTTTCACTCTTTCCAGGGAATTTAAATATTTATGGGCCAAATGTTTTAATTTCTTAGTGCACTTTGCAAGGAATTTTCAAACATACTATTTCACTGACAAAAGATATGTATATTTGGATTTGTAATCAACTGTGAATGCAAAATTAACATCTTTATCATAAGCGACAGACCCTTTTAAACAGTTCACAAGTTGACAGTTTTGCAGAGTCCTATAGTTGCATTGTTGTAACCATATCACGAGGCAACTCTTGAGTGCTGTGTAGCAGGTTGAAGTGTTTTTATATTCATATTGTGCAAAAATTATTTCACTCTGCAGAGAATTTTCCAAGTCTCTCTTCCAGTATTTTGTTAAATACACTGTTGAACATAAGTGGTCCTGAAATGTTATTAAGTAATTCTGGATGTAGGTTTGCTCATTGAGCTGGAAGGTTCGTTTTCAGACTTTTCGTCACCATACTAGGTAGCATCATCAGTGAGCCTCTGGATGCAGCACAGGTGGTATGGCCCGCTTTCTATTGTGTTTAGGTTTCCTTGGGTTGGTGACATCATTTCCTGTTCTCTTTCTCAGGGGGTGGTAAATGGGACCCAAGTCAGTGTGTTTGTTGTTAAGAGTTCCGGTTGGAATGCCGTGCTTGTCAACAAGAAGCAAAACTAATGTCATTTACAAAATACCGTGCAAGAACTGTAACAAACATTACATTGGACAAACAGGCAGAAAAGTAGCCACCAGGACACATGAACATAAACTCGCCACAAAAAGACATGACCCACTCTGTCTAGTATCCTTAGATGAGGGAAGGATACCACTTCAACTGGGACAACACATCCACCCCAGGAAAAGCTAAACAGTCACAGATGAGAATTCTTCGAAGTATGGCATTCCAATTGGAACTCTATCAACAAACACACCGACTAGGATCTCGTTTAACCCCCCCCCCCCCCAGCCCCTGGAGAAAAAGAACAGGAAATGATGTCAACAACCCAAAGAAAGTGGGCCATAACACCTGTGCTTCAACCAGAGGCTCACGGTTGATGCTACCTAATATGGTGACAAAACCTTCCAGCTGAGTGGGCAAACCTGCTCCAGAACCTTAACCTGAGCTATAAATCTTCTCAAAACTCTGTTAAGTAATATACCAAAGCAATAAGGAACAAAATGTATTCTGAGCCATACATTTCTGATTCACGTTTGATAATTCCATTAATTTGTTCATATATATGACCCATAAGTGAATCTAAGCTTAAGCCTTTTAATGGGTTTGATGGTTCTTTTTATTAGATGACATGGCAAGGGATTAGGTTTTCACAAGTCATGAACCTTTCAAAGGTTCAAACTATAATCAATATTTTCCATATGAGAAGCTTTAATTTTGCAAAAGGGGACATGCCTAGAACATTGATTTCTCCTGAGTTCCTGGGCAAAATTGACATAGTAGTAGTAATTAAGTCTTAAAGGCAGAAAATTAAATGGGAGCAATTTGTTGGCAGAGTATTGCTAAAAGATGTGCATTGATTTGCATTGAGAAAGCCACCATAGCTACCTGTGCAAGCCACTTTTCATCAGTGTGATCATTAATGAGTTAAAAATCTCACAACACCAGGTTATAGACCAGCAGGTTTATTTGAAAATACTAGCTTTTAGAGCACTGCTCCTTCATCAGGCCCAAGCTACCTGATGAAGGAGCAGCACTATGAAAGCTAGTGCTTTCAAATAAACCTGATGGACTATAACCTGGTGTTGTGTGATTTTTAACTTTGTCCACCCTGGTCCAACACCAGCAACTCCACGTCATCATTGAGCACTGTGCTGGACCTGCAGCCAGAGACCTGTGCACTGCAACCTCCTCCTCCTCTGGCTCTTCTCCCACCCTCCCCACCTCTCCCCCATAATAAAGGAAATTAATGCAGGTTTATATGGTAGAATTGCTCTCCCTATATGTGTAAAATGGAATATTGAAATTTAATCAATTTTTAAAAGCATTCCTGGGCATAAATAATGGATTAATCTTGGAAGTAATTATGCAATTAAAAATTTAAATCAGCATATTATATTGAAACTGAATCATGAGTAAAGCTTTAAACTTGTTGTACAATAACTGACGAGCAGAAAAAAATGCTGTAACCATATTGCTACACGACTCGAGTACCGTGTAGCAGGTAGAAGTGTTTTTATATTCATATTGTACGAACAACTATTTCACTATTTGTGGAAAATTTTCAAGTCTTTGAATTTCGCAAAATAACAATCTTGCTGGATTCTTGTGCCCTATTGTAGCTTGTTCTTTTAGAATAGCAATTGCCACTATTAAATAACTTCTGCTACACCGGAACCTGCCATAATCCTCACCTGCACCAGTAAGTGTTGTGAAATGGTTGCCATGCGTCATTCAATACAGCCGTATTACCAGTCAGTTCAGATCAGAATTGCAAATAAAATTGAGATATTTCAAAGTCAGCCTGCTACTCTTAAGTTTGTACTGTATCATTTATTGGCATTATTGTTCTAGTTGAACTTGTATAATGATCAACCCAGTATGCAATAAACAAACTTAACTGAGACTGGTATAGAAATTATGCTTTCAAAACCGTGGATGTGCAATAAAAGTCAGATCACTATATTGCTGTCTCCAGTGTTTTCTTTTACTTGCTTTAAAGTGGAATATGATGGAAGTGGTTCTTATCAAGAGATATATTTGTATCAGGTGTATGAATGTCCAGTTATTCCTCTAATATTGGTCAGATGTCCTCTTTGCATCATTAAGAAGTTATAGTATGAGTACAGTTCAGATTGTCCTGAATGCTTTCTCATTTTGCAAAGTACAATGTTAGTGTCAAGTCTGTTTAGGACTTTGATTTGATTTGCTGGGTGGAAAACTAGTAGAGCTGAAAAAAGCACAGCAAGTTCAGCCGCATCAGAGGAGAAGGGGAGTCAATGTTTCAGGTTGGAACCTTTCATCAGGACTGTGAGAGAGGAAGGGGACTGAAATAAATAGAGAGGGGGTGGGGCTGGGAGAAGGGGGCAATAGGTGGATGTAAGTAGGAGGTGGCTGAGATTAGCCAGTGGGGAGAGTGGAGCAAATAGGTTGGAAGAAAGATGGACATACGGTATCAGGT
The DNA here is from genome assembly GCF_004010195.1 of Chiloscyllium plagiosum. Lineage (NCBI taxonomy): Eukaryota > Metazoa > Chordata > Chondrichthyes > Orectolobiformes > Hemiscylliidae > Chiloscyllium > Chiloscyllium plagiosum. The sequence continues at coordinate 24,746,837 of NC_057739.1, forward strand.
TAAGGGGGCTGGGTGGAGAGGGGCGGCTGGGTCTGAGGTGAGGTGGAGGGTGGGGAGATTTCGAAGCTGGTGAATTTTACGGTAAGGCCGTATGTTTGTAAGCTCCCAAGGTGGAAGATAAGGTGTACTTCCTCCAGTTTGCATGTGGACTTGTTTGGTGGAGGAGGCTCAGGATGGACATGTTGTGCAAGTGGATGTTGAAATGGCTAGCAACCAGAAGGTGGGATTGATTGATCCAAGCACATTTGAGTATGTTGATTTTAGAAAATAATGTTTTTAAATCAGTGTGGGGCTTTGCAGACACACTTTTTCTGTGATGTAACCATTCTATATTAAAAATATATGATGGTTCTCAAATTATGGGGCTTAGATGCAGTGATGTTTTGGGAGAGGGGAACAAGTACAGCACGTTTATACATTTGTTCCTGTCTGTTTGTATTGTTTAAATAGTGTAAATCTGACATCAATCCTTGTATGTAAACATGGATAGTTACTTTTGAGTTTTAAGCACAACCTTTTATCATAAGATCTAAGATTTAGAAGTTTGACGACTTAATGGTTTTGTCTGTTCCTGCTAAATCTAAATGATGGTTTAAATGTGAAGATAATACACAGGACTGTGTAAAACCATATGGTATTAGAGCAGAATTAGGCCATTTGGCCCATCGAATCTGATCAACCATTCAATCATGGTTGATAGGTTTCTCAAACCCATCCTCTCCTCTTTTTGTAACCTTTGATCCCCTTCCTAATCAAGAACCTATCTGTCTCTGTCTTCAATACACTCAATGACTTGACTTCCACTGAATCACCACTCTCTGGCTTAAGAAATGTTGCCTCATCTCAATTCAGGTCCTAGTCCCTTCTACTGTGGAAACATCTTCTCCATGTCCATTCTATCCATGCCCCTCATCCTTCTAAACTTGATCAAGTACAGACCCAGAGTCCTACTGCTCTGTGTTTAACAAAGCCCTTTATCCCTCAAACATCTTCTGGACACCTCCAAGGCCATCATATCCTTAGATACGGGACCCAACATTATTCACAATGTTCCAAATGTAGCCTGAGCAGAGCCTTACGTGGCCTGGGCAGTACATTACTGCTTGTATTTTAGCTGCCTCAAATGAATGCCAGCATTGCATTTGTTTTCCTAATCAGCTGAATCTGCATGTAACCTTGAGAGTCCTGAATTAGCTCTTCTAAGTCTGTTCGCGCTTCAGGTTTCTGAAGCTTTTCCCCATTTAGAAACTCCATTCTTCTGACCTCACATTTTTTCATATTGTACTCCAATATTTTTATTTAATCTTTGTATTCCAATATTTAATTATTCCAACTTATTTGCCCTCTCTCCAGCCTATCCAAGTTCTTCTATGGCTTCCTGCTACCTCAACACTACCTGTTCCTCCACATATCTTTGTGCATTCTGCAAATTTAGCAACATTACCCATAGTTCCTTCATCCAGATTGTTGTTGTATAACATGAGTAGTTATAATCCCAACAGCTCTGAAATTGGACAGAATTTGAAGTCCATTCCCTAACAAAATAGGCAAAACTGTCAGCTGAAGGCTTAAGGCATTTGCCTGTAGTGGAAAATCGCTTTTTGTGAGCTAGCTAGGTGATTCACCTTCTCCCAGAGTTCTGTGTTTCCTAGAAGTGATATTTTAGGCTGCATAAAATAAAATGGTAATTGAAAGCAGTTTGAACAGTTTCATTTATTCCTGCTAATTCTAGAGTTTGGAAATTAAGTGATTTTTGTTTCTTCTGCTATATTTCTATCACTGATTTTTAAGGACAATTTTCACGTGAATATATTAAAACTTCTGAAATCTGCTTGAAATATTCTATGACCATGTTTTTTTGTAAATAATAAAGGTACAGTACTTTGTAAAATACTTGAGTATTCTCTGTGGTAGTCTAATTTGCAGTAAATATTAATGTTGAATTCCATAGGTAATGTGATACATTGATGATCAAAACTACCCATGTAATTTCTTGACATTACCTCCAAGCCAGCTTCACGTGTATGTACAATGTTTTGGCTTGGATTATCAGATTTGTAACACAAACCCACTATTTAGAAAATGTCCTGAAAAAATTATGACTGGGGCTTTGTGTTTTCCCCATATGTACAAGAAAAACTGAGAGGTAAAATAAAGACATAAAAACATATCCCCTAAGCACAATAAAAATAGCTATTTTGATATAACATTGAGTTGGAAAAGGAGATCCATTTTGGTTTCTGGGCATGTGTAAAATGCATTTATAAGTTTGATAATTCTTATCGGATAAGAAGAGTAACCTAAAGTACTTTGATAAATATCACAATTTTTTAAGTGAATATTCCATTTGAAAGCCCTTTAAGGCAAATCTGATCACAGGAAATCTCAATGAGACACAAGTAAAAAAAATCCTTTTGAATTAGAAATGCTGTACAAATTGGAGTGAGGACTGCAGATGCTAGAGATCGGAGGCAAGGCATAAGCCCATCATCAGGAAACGTTGATTCCTTATGCCCAGAACGTCAATTCTCCTGCTCCTTGGGTGCTGCCTGACTTGCTGTGCTTTTCCAGCACCACACACTCCAGATCCCCAGCATCTGCAGTCCTCACTTTCGCCTGTTCAGATGCATCATGACAGGCCTTCAGTAATGGTGGGATTTGAACCTGGACCTTCTGGCCCCAAGACAGGTTGCTATCATAGCACCCTGCAGTCTGTTGAATTTCAGAGTTCTGAAGTGCTTAATCGATTAAGGTATACTGCCATTTTCTAGAAATGTTTGTTAATGTACTTAATGTAATAGCTTAATTTTAATATTAGTACTTTATGTATAGATACTTGTCTCAAAGCTCTTGTAACATCATTAGTGCCGTAAGAAAGATGATTGGAAGGTTAGGATTTGAGTGTAACCGACGCACCACATGTGAAAGGTGATCTTTCTGTTGATTGGGTTATACTGATGGCGTGTCAGTTATGGAAAGTACTTTGACCATAAATGTAGCAGTTACAAAATAGAATTGTAGGAATAAAATTGTGCCACATGTGAACATTTTCATCTGTTGGCTAGTTGATACATCACGAAAGGTAATTGTACAATAACCTGATAGTTATGTGACTACATATGCTGTTGATTGTATCATTTTTCTATTATAAATGTACCACAGAACAGGAGCTTTTGAAATTTTTCATATTAAGTACTTATTTGTATGGATCCTGTGAAATTATAATACTGCCCACAGTGTACAATGCCAATTACTGGTAACAATTTTTTAAATATCATATTGAGTATATTGAAAATAGTCTAATTGGATAAACTAATTTTTCTTTTTTTTTGAAAAAGGAGTTTTTAAAAACTTGCATTTAGCTGCTCATTTTTGTGTTCATATTTTAAAATTTGCTGGCTGACCCACTAAATAAAAGGGCAAAAGCACAAACCTTTCTACATATCAGGAGAACTAATTTTCATCATGTGCTCTAAAATATCTGTAGCAAATTAAAGAACAAGGACTTATCTGAAAATAGTGGTCGTTCAAGTTTGAATTTTCCTGAATTAATTTGTAGTTTATTTTGTACTTAACCTTTGAAAACAATGTAACCGATAAAATATATTTAATATGCATTTGTAAATGACTAACTAATAGAACCTAACTTGTTCTTTAATCCAATTTTAATTACTCACGTTAATGGAATATTCTAAAAGTACAGGTCAGGCACTCTGTCAACACAGTCTTGTGATCAGATGTCTAAATATGGATGTCTTGGGCAACTTGACAATGATTACGGAACACTCAATTTTCTGAATTCTTTGATGTTTTGTTTAGATTACTTAGTGTGGAAACAGGCCCTTCGGCCCAACAAGTCTACACCGACCCGTCGAAGCACAACCCACCTAGACCCATTCCCCTACATTTACCCCTGCCCTAACACTACGGGCAGTTTAGCATGGCCAATTCACCTAACCTGCACATTTTTGGACTGTGGGAGGAAACCGGAGCAACCGAACGAAACCCACGCAGACACGGGGCGAATGCACAAACTCCACACAGTCAGTCGCCTGAGGTGGGAATTGAACCCGGGTCTCTGGCGCTGTGAGGCAGCAGTGCTAACCACTGCGCCGCCGTGCTGCCCACTCATTTCTATTAACTTATCCTGTGGCAATCTCATAAATAAGTTCTAGTACAGTGCCACTTAAAATATTTGAATGCTGTCATTAGTACTACAGCTGGACAAATGCTGGCTTCAATGTATGGCTCAGAGCAGTCACCATGTTTTACCATTTCTTTAATTTAAGTACAACAAAATTGTAAGGAAATTTGATTGTGAAAGGGCTAAATGCCGTGAAGTGCTGTCACTCAACGTTTGTGTAACTGTGCATAAATTACCTAGCCTTTTCAGATGTCACCATGTCTTTTCCCTTTATAGGTTATTGGAGGCCTTTTATGTGGATTGCTTATGTAGACCAGATAATTCGAAAACACCTCTGGTCCCAGGGGTCTGAGATTTATAGTCTTTTCAATTATGCTACCTATCGTACCACATAAACCTCCACCTTAGTTTATGAATACCAAATATATGTAAAAACGTTAACTGAAATAGATATTTTCACATGCTGATTCATGTACGGATGTGTAAAGCTTTTCATTTTAGATGCTGATGGACCGTCATAAAATGTGTACCAAGATACGTAAATGGCTACTTCAAAGGTGCGCAGTAAAGTTAAAGCTAGATTACATAGATAAATTAAATGTTTACAGAAATGCAGTAGACAGTGTTTATCCAGCACAACAAAAATTTGTTTGCAACCAGAATTTCTGACAGTATATTTTTGTTAAACATGCTGATAATATTCAAAGTTCAAAGTGCATTCTTTAAACACCTAATAACAATAGATTGTAAATCCTGTAGCAACTATCAGTAAAACAAGTAGCTGATCAAAGTTGCTATGAATATTGTGGAGTCAGCCTGGTGTTCAGTTAGTGATTTTACTATAATGCCTTGCTGGGATTCTCAGCTGCCCACCACCTTCTCTTTTCCTGTAATCTCTCAAAACAGCACCTAGCTTTGCAGCCAGAATAATGCAAGCTCTTTGGTAAATGGCGTTTTTGACTTACTAGCACTATCTGAGCATGCTAAGTTACAAAGACTTAGGGGGCTGCGAGTTTTAAAAATTTTAAATCTCCTTATTGCTCTGTCTCATTTTATCTCTTTCTATTTCTTGTTGTCTGTCCTCAAAATTCACTCCTCTTTCTTTCTGTTTGTGGTTCCAGCATTTATCAACATTCCCTTATTTCTCTTCAGCATTTGTGCTGTTTGACAATACATCTGATTGGGAGAATTGATGCTTGTAGCAGTAAAAGGTGGAGAGCTGTGTGTACTACTACTTGAAAACTGTTGCTGGAAATCTTCTAAATTTTTTGATCTTTATAGTTAGTAAATTTGCAGATGATGACATCAAAATTGGAGGTGTGGTGGTCAGTGAAGAAAGTTACCTCGGATTAGAACGGAATCTTGATCAGATGGGCCAATGGGCTGAGAAGTGGCAGATGGAGTTTAATTTAGATAAATGCGAGGTTCAGCATTTTGGGAAAGCAAATCTTAGCAGGGCTTGTACACTTAATGGTAAGAGCCTAGGGAGTGTTGCTGAACCGGAGCAACCGAACGAAACCCATGCAGAACATGGGGAGAATGCACAAACTCCACACAGTCAGTCGCCTGAGGTGGGAATTGAACCCAGGTCTCTGGCGCTGTGAGGCAGGTTCATAGCTCCTTGACAGTAGAGTCGCAGATAGATAAGATAGTGACGAGAGCATTTGGCATGCTTTCCTTTATTGGTCAGAGTATTGAGTACAGGAGTTGGAAGGTCATGTTGCGGCTGTACAGGACATTGGTTAGGCCATTTTTTGGAATATTGCGTGTAATTCTGGTCTCCTTCATATTGGAAGGATGTTGTGAAACTTGAAAGTGTTGGAGGATTTGAGCTATAGGGAGAGGTTGAATAGGGCTGGGGCTGTTTTCCCTGGAGCGCCGGAGGCTAAGAGGTGACCTTTATAGAGGTTTATGAAATCATGAGCATAGATCGGATAAATAGACAAAGTCTTTTCCCTGGGGTGGGGGAGTCCAGAACTAAAGGGCATAGGTTTAGGGTGAGAGGAGAAAGATATAAAAGAGACCTGAGGGGCAACCTTTTCATGCAGAGGGTGGTACGTGTATGGAATGAGCTGCCAGAGGAAGTGATGGAGGCTAGTACAATTGCAACATTTAAAACGCATCTGGATGGATATATGAATAGGAAGGGTTTGGAGGGATATGGGCCGGGTGCTGACAGGTGGGACGAGATTGGGTTGAGATACCTGGTTGGCATGGACAAGTTGGACCGAAGGGTCTGTTTCTGTGCTGTACTTATCTATGACTCTGACTCTGACTCTATAATTGGTGTTACCACAGAAATTAATTTTAGAAAAAGCATTATAGCAAATAGTTGCTTTGGAACAAGAGTTGTGCGTTGGATTTCTGAGTATGATGAGTACAAAATGCATATTAAGCAATGAACATTATAGTCCACATGTTGCACTTGGATTACATTTGATCATTGGAAGATCGCTAACAAGCCACATTTCCATTTTCCATCCAAATAATTTTCCTGATTTAATTAAACTAATGATTAAGGCAGAGGGTACTTGGTGACTGTGAAACCCCTTGTCCAATAGGAACCTTTTTGTGCCTGCCCAAGGAAGCTTCATGGAGGACTGTTGAGACTAGCAAAGACATAGATAGGAGTGATATTAAAATAGTTTTGCTGTTTTCAAGAGACTGTTACAAGATCTTCATTGAGATTGATATAAAATAAAAGGTACAATTCTGAAGGACATGCAGGAGTGGAGACACCTGGGATATATGTACTGGACAGGGCAGGTTGGGAAAGAAAGTAATAAGGTGTAATGGATCTTTGGCTTTATGAATAAGGGTATAAAATATAGAAGCAGGGACTTTATGTTTGAAACTAATAAAAAAAAACTAGTCTGAACTCAACTAGATTATTGTGTCCAGTTCTGAATAGCATATTTTAGTAAAAGATTTTAATATGTGTAAGACTGCAAAAAAACTCCAATGAATAATTCCAGTAATGAGGAACTTCAGTTTCCCAAATAAATGGGAGAAGCTGGAACTGTTGCCATTTGAGAAGTGGTCCCGGAGATGAGGTTTGATAAAGGTTTATATTGGTGGATCTGTACAGAGTAGATGGAGAAAAGCTTTGTTGGCAGAGTGTCAAGAGCCAAAGGATAACAATTTAACATGATTGACAGAACAACCAAAGGTGATATGAGGAAAATCTTTCTATCATCACAAGTGTTCAAGGCCTGAAATGTATTTGCTAGGTCCGATGGAAGCAAATTGAATAGTGGATTTTGAAAGGAAATTTGTTTGTTATCCAAAGAGAAACTTTTCAGGATTACAGGAAAATTATAGGGAAAGGGGCCAGCTGAAGTAACTTCGATAGAAAGTCAGCACAGATTCAGTAAATCAAATTGCTTCCTCTGCTGTAATCATTATTATGACAAGGTTGAGTTCGTACAACAGGATCTGTCACAATTTTTCACTGGTGACTATAAAGAACCTTTATACTCATTTAAAAAAAACTAGACCGCGAGTTTGAAACTAGGAATGTCAGAATAGATCAGAATGGTTTCGATGCATATTTAATGATCTGCTGATAGTTTAGAAGTTTAATTTAACCTTGGCGGAGCTTCCTGTGGTGTGAAGCCACTGTAGTTTTAAAAAGAGGAGGACTAAACTTCAAGACACTTTGGTGATAAGTTGCCAAGAATAGATGGCAAAGTTTGAGAGGGTGAAACAGTATATACTTAATAAATTAAAGTCATCATGGCAGGTTTTGAAATCAGGTCTATAATTTTATGAAATGTAATATATCCTAAATATGTAGCATTTAGCTTTTATGTATTTGTATTTCAAAGCATGTTAGCATCAACTGAAGTTTTGGAAGTGTTTGTACTGATTACTGCACTGTTTGTGAGATTGGAGTGTTAATTTCATTGAATAACCATTGAGATCAATTCTAATGAATCAGTTCAGAATCCTTATGTCCCACATCAGTTTAGATCACCAACTTTCATTGCAAGTTCAGTGACACTAATGCAAATTTAAACTAAAAATAGTAAAACATGTTTGTGATTTCACAGCAAGAAAATTGAAACATATGTGTTTTGAAATTTGTGTGGAAAACTAGTTTCTGGCAGCGTCCAGTGTTTACGCTGGCAAAATTCATTTTTGTATATTATGAATTTGCCATTGAGATAGCAGGATAATTTCAAAATTGGAATTCGGAAAGAGTATTGGTTGTTGGTCTCCAAATTGTGGGATTAGTAAATAGGCTGCCCATCTCACCTTTCCATTTCATTGAGATAACTGAATTAAACTTAGTTTTAATTGACATGACAGCAGATAATGTGACTTTTTTTTGTAAACTGGATAAATTTACGAATTAAGAGCATAGTGCCACCTTTTGAGCTTGTGCCACCTTTCTCAAAATCGTGACTTATCTGTTTGTGTTTCCAATGCCATATTCCCATCAGTCCTTGGAACCTTTGTTAGGCAAGGGAATCTGTCTCCCTCCCCTTTAAGCATAGTTAATGACCCTGCGTCCACTACCTTCTGAGCCAGAGAGTTCCAAAGTGTCTCAATGTAAGTATTTCCTCTCCCTTCTGTCCTAAAAGAGAAACCCTAGTTTTAGAAGTGTCCACTTGTTTTGGACTTAGCTGCAAGAGTAACATTCTTCACGTTCAACCTAGTCAAGACTATTCAAAATCTCTTAAACTTCAATCCCTCTCTCTTTTAAACTCTAGTGAAAACAAGCCCTGACTGTCCAAACTCACTGCTCATTAAAGATTTTAAGGTTGATCTTACATTTTCAACGTTGCTATAATGTACTCTTGTTTTCCCTTTTGCTCCCCTGGTACGTGCACTACCTGTGCAGAGGTGTGGTGAGCTGGGACAAATCAAGGGACACTTCAACACTAATCAGTAATAATCCTTCTTTACCTAACAGATACTAAATGAATTTTTCTCCATTTATTGCCACCTTAGATAACACCATTGAAACTGAGAACTCATTAGAATGGAGAAGTCATCCTATTGCTTTTACTAGCAGTAGTATAGGTTGTTAGTCTGATGACCATACAGCCCTTTTAACAATTACATTATCAATCTATTCTTAGACTGATGATCTTTCATTGAAAAGAATCCGATGCTCATCAGGTGTTGTACTACAAGTAAGACCACAGTTTAGTTTTAGATATTTCAAAGTTACTTCATCATAGAATCATTGAATCTTGTTGGAAATTATAGAACATATAAAAGTTCAAAACTTGATGTATGCCTTATTTGGTTTTCGCAGTCTGAGTTTGGCGCACAGATTCATTAAAGCATAGTCTACAAACTGTAGTCAGAAAATTAAAGTAAAATACTATAAAAGTCTAATGGTTGGCAGACAATGTTGTGGATTGAAGAGGGTGGCACAGTGGCTCAGTGGCATGGACTCTGGTTCGTTTCCCACCTCAGGCGACTGTGGAGTTTTCACATTCTCCCCGTGTCTGCGTGGGTTTCCTCCGGGTACTCCAGCTTCCTCCCACATTCCAAAGATGTGCAGGTCAAGTGAATTGGCCATGCTAAATTACCTATAGTATTAAGTGTATCAGTCAGGGGTAAATGTAGGGAAGGGGAATGGGTCTGGGTGGGTTCTGTTCGGAGGGTTGGTGTGGACTTGTTGGGCCGAAGGGCCTGTTTCCATACTATAGGGAATCGAATCTAATCTAATCATAACTAGCCTTCATGTCAGTGTGTATCTGAACTTGGTTTTACAAACTGCATCTTCAATTAAACTCCAACAATGTTTAACCTTTTTGAATTCACTTGTTGGTCATGTTAACAAGTGCAGAGTTTTACTTTTCTGAATAATTGATTAATTTCTGCTTTCTATTGGGGCTATGACAGAAGAAGGTGAAATCATAAAGTATAAAGTGTTGAAAGGATCAATTTAGTCCATTCTGCCTGTGCTTATGCACTTCACGAAAATAAAGGCTTTCTCTGCTACAATAAGAAAAATCTGCAAGTTTTTCCTGACAATAGCCTCAACATGATGAATCATGTTCTAAGCTGAATGTTTGAATTATTCCATTGACTCAAACTGGTAATGTACATTTTTTCACTATTTGATACGAATTTATTGAAATGGGTGTTCAATGCAATGTCAAACCAGAATTTATTTTTCAGCTCTATTTATTACACCTCTGAGCAGTTTTCCTGTTTCTTTGTGCTTTGTAATTTTTTTAAAAAGCAACAGATGTAGCATTCTTCAGTTCTCTACCTGAAGGCTGTTCCAACCCACAACACCATGATCACCTCCATGGCTAAGAAAGGAGACAGGTCCTGAATCCATCTCAGCCAAAGTGCAGATTGGTGTTAACAGCATTGGATTCAATCAGTCCCAAACTGACTATTCACCCAACAATATCAGCTGGTTCTCACTGAATCTGCATGACTGTGGCTCAATGATTAGTGCTGTTGCCTCCCAGCACCAGGGACCTGGGTTCAATTCCAACCTCTGGCAACTGCCTGTGTGGAGTTTGCACATTCTTCCCATGTCTGCATGGTGTTTGTGCTCCGGTTTCCTCCCATAGTCCAAAGATGTGCAGGTTAGGTGAATTGGCTGTGTTAAATTGCTCATCATGTTCAGGGATGTGTAGGTTAGGTGCATTTGTCAGGGGTAAGTATAGGGTATGGGGAATGGTCTGGGTGGGTTACTGTTTGGAGGGTCGATGTGGAATTGTTGGGCCAAAGGGCCTGTTTCTATACTGTAGGGATTCTATGATCAGATTACATGCATTTGGAGCATTGGACTATAGTTAGTGATGATACAAAATCCCATTTCTTTCCAATAAGTAGCTAACCAAGAATCTTTTCCACTCTTACTGCCTACTGTTGGCATATATTGTAGGGATTTACAATTGAATGCATCCTTTGGACAGCAAGTCCTGTACTGGGACTTGAGCTGAAACCCCCTGGCTCAGTGGCAGAGATACTACCTACTACGGAGAGCCTCACAAATCAGCATTAAATATCGTACAGATTCTAAACTTATCATAAAAATATGCAGGTTCTTAAATACCTGATTGTTTTGCTCGGTCAGATGTTCTTTTAGGTATCTTAACCCTCAGTGTTGTATTTTACAAATCAATGTGCTGAGTACGTATTATGAAGTATATCTCTTCCATTTTTAATATAGCGCTAATAGCATTAAAAGGTTAAATTATATTTTAGCTGAAGTGCTGCCCTTATGGGATTTCCTGCTCCTTGATCACCTAAAATGATGGAAGGTCTCTGTACAGTTTGTCTATTTGCAGGCTGCAAGCAGCTCAGGAAGCTGGAACAACATCAAAAATTTCTGAACCACAACTTGTTAAATCAATTCTATCCTTACACTCATTGCCTGAATGAAATGCATTCCAGGGTGTGGTATTCTCTTGGAAATGTATTTATGTATAAAAATAATTTTCAGTCGCATTTCTAATTACATTTTATTGCTCATTTTATTTTAAAGCAGTTGCCCATTTGGTGGCTATGTTGAGTGAAATTTAGAAATATGGGTTACAGTTCTGGTGGCATCTTGTATATATAATCATCGTTAAGCAGTTAATGAAGGTGCATGCCCACAGTCTGGTAGCTTGCATTTTGTCTTGTGTTTGCCTGATCTTGCACGCATTGATCTTCATTCCACAATCATTGCTGCACATTGGCCTGTCTATGAAAAATCATATCCATTCATTGAGCTTGTTGCCAAAACCCTTTTATGAGCAACACCAGTGGCTTTCATTTGCTGACCACCTAACCTTCTCAATTTTTTTTCACTTAACCATTGCTTGTGCAAGCATGTTGAATCACACAGATAACAGGCACTGTCGTGGCAAACTTAATTGTACCAAGTATTGACAATTATTCAATACTGTGCTGGTTGCAGTTTGTTCATATAGTAATCTTGAGCTAAGTTTTGCTCCAAACCACTTCAATATTGTTTGTTACCTTCATTAGTTTGACCAGTTAGTTCTGAAAAGTTGTTTCAAAATATCCAAAGTGAATATTTAAGACTCCTCTTACATAGGTTTCTTATTCTGCATGCTTGATCTTTGCCCAGCTATGTTTCTGCTTCTGCTCTTCTCTTGTTCGTACATATCCTGAATTTAATTTGGAGAAACATTTGGAATTAAATTGGTACAAAATCTGTCACAATGAGCATTTGGCTCCTTTTTTGATTATTATATTCATGAGATCAACTGCCTGTTCACAATTCAAGAAATTTTCAAGATCATTTTCTGCCACTTCGCTTTAATTTGAGCTCAGCTTATTGAAATTTCCAGTAGACTTCCATGGTTCATGAGCCAAACAGCCACAACTTTCTTCCAATTTCAACTATCTTTTTTCACAAGAAATGCTTCAACATTTCTTGTGATCAGCTTCTGTTTTCTTTGATTTGTTCCATTAATAGACATATCCTACCTTTGTATTAACTCTTGTTTGTTTAAATAATTTCACTCTCCTAAAAAAATGACCTTTGCCTCCATTTCAGTTCCTCCAATTGCTCATTTATATGTTTCAGCCAGGTGGTTGGGTTGGTCAGTAATTGCTCTTGGGGATAGCTGCAGTGAGCTGCCTTCTTGAATCAGTGCTCAGGCCCACAGTGCTGCTTCGGAGGAAGTTGACCCATGACACTGAAGAAATGTTAGTTCTTCAATTTGTTTCCAATCTAGTGCATATTTAATGTACCCGCCTGTGTTCATGTTTGCTGTTTCCGTTGTTTGTCCATTTCAACCAGCATTTTGAGTTACACAATTTCTTTGTCCTTTTCCTGTTTACTGGAATTGTGGTTTGCTCAGCACATCCCTGATCTCATCTAAAACTGCACCAATCCTCGTTCATGCTTTCCCTTGATATTTTCTGGTGACATAATAGTATTATATTGATTCCATCTTGCTGCTTGATCATTATTAATAATGAAGCAATGCTGATATATTGGCTCTGTCAATTCAGACCACAGCTCGACTGTGATAGAAGCTTCATTGAATCTGAAGAGAGCGAAGAATTATGTACATAGAGAAACAGGAATTTTGAAGAGCTGAACAAATTAAGTTTGGTTAAGATTCAGCAAGAAAGTGATTATAGTGAAAGAAATAAACAAGTAACCAGTCTGGAAAAGGATAATTCAGTTTACTGACAACTGAAGTGGGAGTAGCAAAGCAGGGCCACACTTAAACTCATCAAGGCAGATTTATGAATAGTATTGGGAAGTTCTTTCGACAATGATCAATATGTGAAGTATAAGTCTAGTTGGAAGAGCAGAAGTGAAAATCTGGAACAGGAAGGAAATGGCTAAGTGGCAACTATTACATGTTTATGAATCGTTCAACTAAGATGGGCTTAACAGCTTTCCTGAAAATTTTTGAAAAGGAAACAGCAGTCGAACAAATGTAAAGATCAAGATATTTCTTTTGGTTCTTTCAGGAGCTATTTATGCTGGCAAGAATAAAGCTGTAGCAGAAAAGTCCGACATTGATGTTCAATTGAACTTTGTCAATAAATATATTTCCTTTACATGTTGAAAATATTCACTTTTTTTCTAAAGCCAAAGCAAATAAGACACTTTTTCAGAGTAAGTTCTCTGCTGCTATGTTGCATGTTTTTGTGACACCTGTTATACAAGCTTGTCCTTTGACAATGTATTAGAACATTGAAAAAGTAATTGAGAAATTGACAGGTTATCTGCATTCTGTTTATATTACATAATGACTGCATTTATTCCACAGCAAATCCTACATTGTGGGATACACAAACCAAAATAAATTATCAAGTAGATTTTGCTGAAGTTTATGTCTACTAGCAAAAATCACAAATTTTTGATTTCTTGTCTGCTTCCTATTTCTTCACGTGCTACTTTCAAATGCTATCTAGCCAATTCATCTGCTCTATTTAATCTTGACCTAAAATTTGTCACAGCCCAAATGTATAGTCTCTGAACTCACCAATTTCCCCTTAATTTATTTGAGTGGTCCTCTCACCTCATGTCCAAAAATCAACTCAAATAAGCTGAATTTAGTTGATTCATTAGGTGTATTCCTAATTGCAAACAATACAAATAGGATTCCTTTATCCCAGGCCTCTTGATGGTCTTGAATGTAAGCCCACAACATGGACTTTAAGGTTTAATGCCATCGTTTTAATGCTGTTTGTGATTCTGGGTGTAACTGTGCATTTGAATTGTTTTATTTCTAAGATATCCATAACTTGCTTAAAAAACTTTGATGTAAAATTTGATCCAAATTGTCTTTCTGTGAATACTCTGTATCAAGTAAAAAAAAATTGCATAACTCTTCTACAATCCTTTTAGCCATGATCTTGTGTAATGGAATGACCTCTGGAAATCTAGGAGACACATCCATTATGGTAGTCAAATTCTGATTCGCACTTGTAAGCAGGGGTCCTATGCAATCAATTAAGACTCTTGTAAAAGGTTCCTCAGAGGTGGAAATGGGTATTAAGGATTTTATCACTGGCTGAGGTTTTCCAGTTACCTGACACATTTGACATGACTGGCAAAAGTCAACCACATCTGTGTGCAGTCCAGACCAATAACATTACTTCTATATTTTGGCTGGAGTTTTCCTTAATTTGCAAAGAACCTCCTGCTGTTGATCCATGTGCTGCCCGCACAATTCCTTTCTATAAGCCACCAGTAATACAACTTGATGAATTTCTGCCAATTACTCAGTCATACAGCATGGAAACAGACCCTTCAGACCAACCAATCTCTAACTGAACTAGTTCCACCTGCCTGCCCCTTGCCCTTTTCCCTCCAAACCTTCCCAATGCATGCATCTATCCAAACATCTGTAAAATGTTGTGATTGTACCCACATCCACTTTCACAGGAAGTTCATTCCACGTGCGAACCACCCTCTTAAACATTGCCTCATCTTTCTTAAATCGCTCACCTCTTGAAATCCCCCATCCTAGGGAAATGACAACTACTGTTAACTCTATCTATATCTCTCATTATTTTATAAACTTCTAAAAGATCACCTCTCAACCTCCCACGCTCCAGTGAAAAAAAGTCCCTGCCTATCCAATCTTTTATAACTCAAACCTTCCGTACCTGGCAACATCTTGAAAGATCTCTTCTAAACCCTCTCTAGCTTGATAATAACCTTCCTGTAACTGGGCAACCAGAATTGGATGCAGTATTCCAGAAGAGGCCTCGCCAATGTCCCGTACAACCTCAACATGACTTTCTAACTCTGATACTCAAAGGACTAAGCAATGAAGGCAAGCATGCCAAATACCTTTATGATGGTCTCCATTTCTACATCAAGATTTTATTTTTAAGATAGTAAAATTCTGGGATTCTTCTGTGTATGTTTTTTGATAGAACTGCTTTCGTTTTTCCTCTGTTGTAATTCAGTTGATTTCTCTGAACTAAAAATATCCAGTTTGTCCTCTACCTGTTCTTGTATTTTCTCAACCATTTGGTCAAACATGGTCTACGACAATTGAATTTCAACTTCCTTATTGTTATTGCTTGTCTCCTGCTTTCATCTGTGGTTTTGTTATCTTGTTATCTTCTCAGTCAGGAAAAGTCCCAGGATATACTTCCTGTAACACCTCAGTTGTGTGATTTTTCCACTGGCTTTTCAACCACAATAGGTATTATTCCCACCTGTGGTCCACCCTTATCATTACAAAGGTTAAACTCTGTTTCCAGAACTGAGGGGCTGAGAAATAAATGGGAAGGCAGTGGGGCTTGGAAGGTAGCAGGAAATATGATAGGTAGATGAAGGTGGGGATGTAAGTGATAGGTCTAAGAGGAAGCTGGAGCAGATAGGTGGGAAGTGGTGGTAGGAGGAGGAGAATGTTTCAGTTCTGGAAATAAGAGTTTATCCTGGGTAATGATAACAGGTGGGAATGATACCTATTGTGGTTGAAAAGCCAGTGGAAAAATCATGCAACTGAGGTGTTACAGGTAGTACAGTTCAAGAGAGCAGTGCCGAGTTAGACGGTTGGGACTGGGAAATGGGGAAACTGGTGAAATCCACATTGATCAGGTTGTACATTCTTTTGCAGCTGTTTAGGTTCCATTGGGCTTTCTTTTACCATTCCAACAAAACTCACCAGCTCATCTTGTTTTCCCACATCCATCTACCCAGTGCTTTTTCTAACCACTGACATTGCAACTTCATGTGGCCTACGTTATTCTAGTGAAATACCTAAGCTTTTTTACCTCTCTCCCCCTCATCGATTTCCTTTTTAACTTCTGTTGTTATTTTTGCTATATTCATTGAGATCTCCTTTTCCCTTACCACCTGAGGATTTCTGTTTTCCCCAAGAGCGTCATATGTTTGTAATTTCAATGTCCTTATCCACCCATCAAAGTTACTTTGTTTGATCCTTACAAACTCTGTGTACATTTGACCACGTTCCCTCCTCATTCCTAAAACATAAGTTTCTATTACTAGTCCATATGCATTTAAAGTGGCATTTTTTTACCTCATTATATTCCCCAGATAACCACCTTTTAATAATGATGCAAATACCTCACTAGCTCTATCTTTGTTTGGATCAACAAAATCCACATGGTCAAGTGCTATTTCACCTATATAGTCACTTTTTCAAATTAAATGAAAAAGGCTTCTACATGCTTCTCATCAAACTTGGGCAACACTTGGACATTTTTAAATAGATCCACACCAGGTCTTTGGCTAGGATGAGATTGCTCTTCATCATGGTCCTCATCACTACTCCTACCTTTCACCTCTACCTCCATCATTTTAAGTCAACTTTGACATTTTAGTTCCAAAGTTCAAAAGCCCACTTTCTCCCTTTCTTCTGCGAGGGCATTCCTTCCTTTTCCTTTTTCCTCTGCTTTCAATTGTAATTCAATCTGTTTCATTTCCTTTTTATGTTCAAGCTGCTTCACTTGAGGTTGAATTTTAGCCATTTCCAAAGGTTCTGATGTCATTTCCGGCAATTGTAAATGTCAGGCTATAGCTGCAATTACCTCCACCTTTGCATGGACAAAGGCAACTCCAGCTTGTCTGCTAATTCCAAAAGCTTGCTCATTTTTTGTAAAACTCCTGAAGTGACATATAGAGCCATACAAACTCTTCGGTCCGACCAATCCATGCTGACCATAATTCCAAACTGAACAAGTCCCACCTGCCTGCGCTTGACCCATATCCTTCCAAACTTTTCTTATTAATGTATTTATCTAAATGTCTTAAACATTGTTGACTAAAAGAACCAGAAATTATTCCAAACAACAACTACAAAAAATGTAATAACTGAGAAATTTAGATGAAAATCCAGAAATAAGCCTCCAATCTCAGAAGCAGCTGCAAGATCCATGTTACTCTTAGTCCACCACTCTTAATGACTGAAAGAGGCATTACTACACAAGACACAGCATTTTTAAAGCAACTGAATTCAACGTCCAGAAACAGAACACCAACCTTTGCCACTGTTTGCCTTGGAGTCCAATAATCCTAAACCCAACCTGGAATTTGAAATTTTGATTTCAACAAGAGCCCCCAGTTTGTTATGGGCCAGACCAAAATCTCTCCAAATACATTAAGAGGATAGCCTAGACCTCAAGTTTTTCTCATGTTAAAGGCAAAATGTTTTGTTCCAAATGAAATTCAATTGGCTGGATTACTTGACTTTAATCACAGCACACATTACACTTATGCTACAATTCAAATACAAAATAAAAGAATTAGCTTAACAGTAACTCCACTGAAATGCTTAATGAAAAAAAAATTAACTAATTAACTATTTTAATGTAGTGGCATCCCAGAACCACACTCTTGCAAAGGCAAATTCAGTAAAATAGATTTGTCTCCCATGCAATTCCAACAGCAGAAAGAGAACCCCAGCTTTTAACAGTAACAGACAGGAGTAATTGCATCCATATCCAGCTTCAAGATCCCAGCAACCGTCACTGAATGCTGAAACCTCAAAAAAAAAGTAGTCCTGGCTCTGTGGAAGCTTGACACCCCTTGCCTCGCCCCCCCCACCCCCACCCCAATCCAGGCTACTTCTATTGTTGTGACTTTTTAAAAAAAACAAGGCCTCAATGTTTACTTTATTGATGTTGAAGGAGAACACTCGGCGTCTCATCCTCAACCCCTCCATCTTGGAAAAAAAAGAACAAAATATACTGCTTAAAGCCATAGTATATTCACAATTGTATGGCAGTATACCAAGATGAGAGGGAGGAAATAATGTAGGTATCCACAGGGCCTATAGCTTTAATCAAAGAGATCACTTCTTGTATATAGTTAACCATGTTTTCATTACTTTCCAGGTTATTTCAACTATCCAGTTAGATGAGAACTTTTGTAATATAACTACCAACAAAGTAGATATTGTTGAGTCTATCAGACATGATGTGTAAACTTTAAATGCCGTTGCTAAAGTCAAAGCTAATATGTTAAGTAAACATGTCAATTTACCATGACAAAGAATAATGAAAAAGACCAGGCACATCCACTAGCTCTAGTATTCACAGGCTCCCCTGGCTAAAATCATTCAGCAGGACCTTAGGTAGTGGATTAAATCACTGGTTTCCTTCCAAGACAGCTTAGTTGGTATACTGAAGGAAACGCCAGTGTTGTTTGGTTGTCTCTCTTTTGAGGTTGTATTCAGCTTATCAAGCAAAAGATATCATTGGAATTTTGGCCAAGTATTTCAAGTACAGAACTACAAACCATAATTCAAAGCAGCGGAATAAAGTAGGATCAGAAACGCTAATGGAAATAAGTGGAAAGTAAACTTGAACAGAGATCTAGAGAAAGATCTTCATTCAAAGAAGAGGACGTGTTTGGAAAAGACCAGCCAGTTACTTTCATTTTTAATCTAAACTAAAGCAAGATAGTATTTTCTCAATGGCAACATAGAACTGTCATTGATGTGCTGTGAATGACTGTCATTGTTCAGATTTCAATTAAAAAGTTAGAAATGAATACTTAGTTTCCCTGTATGTTTGAGATAGCAGGTTGTGTAAAGATTTTCATTTGAATGGTGACATTGATCAGATTGATCATCAATTAAGAGATACTAAGCCAATTTCACATTCTGGACAGCGTACCTAATTAAGTAAGTGAGCTCAGTTAAATCTATTTCCATCTATTCAAGAAAGAAAGTTCAAATTGTTTATCAAAATACTGAGCTCTGTAAGTAAGTGCAATTATTTTTGAGCATTACTGCACTTGTACTTGAAGCTAAGCTGGTGCACGTGAAAGTGGATATTGATGTTAAGCATCTACAAATCGCCCTGTTTGTTGAGCAATACGAAATACCCCAGAACGTGTCATTCGCATTCCTCTTGCTCTGCCCATTCGGTATAGCGTCTGACTTTTTGATTGAAATTAATTGAAACAGAATTAGAAATGAATGTTCATGAACAATGTGCGGAATAATATTAAAATTATAATGGGCATCTCCTTAACAGTGAAAGAACAATGCCCCATCTGAGCATTGATTTATAGTTTCTTTACTCAATAACTGTGTGTGAAGTATAGTTTCCTATGGTATTTTACCGATATGCGATTATAGAAGATTTTTTATTTCCTATTCCACTGTTGATTTTAGTTTTGCCCATAAACATAAAGTAGTACAGTGTGTCTGTTGATTGTGACTGGAACATGGCAGTAACGCAAGAAAAACAGCACATGTTTTGTTAATTTTAGCTTTACTTATTTTGTACGCTCTGCATTTCTTGGAGGCTGTATTATTTCAATACAGGGGCTAAAATTGACTTTTATTTTGTAATCTTAAATGATCACTGCTTTCAAAACTTGGTGATACCAGATTTAAGATTGGAAACCAAGCAGGTGTCAAAAAAAATCCACCTCAAAAAATATTTGGTGCTAATAATTCAATGACTATTATGGTTAGTTATTAAAATTGCTCTTTTTTTGGTTAAAACCTTCAGAACTTTAAAATATTTATTTAGTGCAATTAACAAGGCAGTTGACCTTGCTGAGTAATGGTTTCTTTCATAGCTTGTAATTTTCTGTTAGTAACTGTTCATTGAGTCTGCTATTAAGTGCACAACTGTATTCAGTCAGATGTTTTGATTCTGAAACTGACAGTTATAAAAGTCATAATTATTCCTCTATTCCTCTGTATTCCTGATGAAGGGCTTTTGCCCGAAACATCGATTTTCTTGCTCCTCACATGCTGCCTGACCTGCTGTGCTTTTCCAGCACCACTCTAATCTGGACTCTGGTTTCCAGCATCTGCAGTCCTTGTTTTTACCTCATTATAAAAGTTGTTTGGAGATGAAGTGGGCCTTAATAATCATGACTGGGCAAAAAGCAGTTGATAATGCAACAAAACTTGATGTCGGGTGAGGTGTAAACAGGCAGATGTCTGTTAATATTTAATATCCCCCTGCCTCATCCCATCTCATTGAAAGTTAGCACTACCTGCTAAGTTTAACAAAATGAATCCAAATTTCCAGCCAATATGGAAATATAAACTCATCTAACCATGTAGATTTAGGGAGCTACATGGGTATAGCAGTGATTTTGATACTTGGTGAACCACTGGAGTTTCCAGTACTGGTGCTGAACATTTTGGGGGGGAAGAACTGCCAAATATGATGCAATAAGCCTGACTGAAGCTGCGTACTTTGAGTTACTTGTATGTTGCCAGAGGTTGTACTGTTTGTATCAGCATCATTGCTGAAATTGGCAGAATAAATTATGGGTAGTTTGAGAACTAGAGAATCGACGTTTCAGGCATAAGCCCTTCTTCAGGAATGCCCGAAACGTCGATTTTCCTACTCCTTGGATGCTGCCTGACCTGCTGAGCTTTTCCAGCAACATAATTTTCAGCTCTGATCTCCAGCATCTGCAGTCCTCACTTTCTCCTAGTTTGAGAACTAGTTGTTCTCACTAGAAATTACTTTGATGCTTCACAAGATCTTTCACATGTATCATTTATTGACATCTAGAGAATCTGATCTTAAATAATTTATCCTCAGAATTTAGCATTCACCCCGAAGTGAAAGAACAGGGTGTTAAATCAAATTGCCCTGTGTTGTGCATGCCAATAATAGTGAACTTAGACCCCATCTGTTTAATTAAGTAATTAAGAATGTGCTCTCACCTAATAAAGATTTTGTGGAATGCTTTAAATCTTGTGTTTTTTCCATGTATTAATATACCTTCTTTTTCTGGAAATAGGAATCTCCCCAAGATAGTGCAATCACCAGGGATATCAATCGAACTTTTCCAGCACATGATTACTTCAAGGACACTGGTGGGGATGGTCAGGATTCCTTGTACAAGATATGCAAGGTATCAGCTTGCCAGTATATTGTGGTGCATTTTTGATTATGAATATGTTTATTCTAATTCTGATTTAATGTTATACCCATTTACTTCTGCAAATAGATTTTACAGTATCCATTAAAATTTTAAAGTCTTCAATAAGCTTGTAAATTTTATCACACTTTTCAATTGAAACTGTAGTTATCCTCTAAATGTGGCATCCTGTGTTTCTTTTCGTTTCCTATCCCTCATAACTAAATTACACTTAATATAGCAGAAATTGTGCTTTGTTTTTGAATCTCTTTCAGACTTCAGCATTAAGCAGTAAATTGTGTTGATGAATTGGAAACATTGGTACAGGTCCTTTTTGCCTTTAAAATTTCAGGAAGAGGTTTTTGAAACTGCAGTGGTTGCTTTCATGTTATTAAAATAGTCAGAGCAAATGAGAAAAAAGATTCCCTGAAGTGTCTCCAGTAAGCTGCTGATAGAATATCAAACAGAAATTTCTGTATGTTCTTTTAGCAATCCAAACATCTGTGACAGACCATTATCAATACAACATAAACTGTCAAAACAGAAGGCAGCATGGAGCAATGAGAAACTATTCAGAGCAAGCTTTTTCCTCCCATAAACCATCTGTGGTTTGCTCATTTTTTATTTACTTATTTTTTCTCTCAACCTTGTGAAACAAGTAATAAACCAGTAACAAAACCAGAAAGTTGAAGCAATCTAAAAATCGTCATTGGCCCCCTTCAAATGATCATAAACCTTTTGCATGAAGTCTGCAACCTATATTCTGAAATATGGCATTATTTCCATTACTCTTGCAATATCCAAATGTTTTACCATATGGTATGAAATTGCCTTTCCTAAAATAGATGCTGTCCAGCTCAGTGAATTTATCAAGGTGGCATAATGTCTATTCTTGTGTTTGTTTTGCCCTTGTCCTTAGTATTACCTGTATCTAAATTATTTGCATGTCTCATTATTTCAAAGGGTTTTGAGTTGTTAGGAGGTTAACTGTAGGTAGTTTTTTTTGTTGTTTAAAGTATTAGGTGTCTATGATGTTGTCTACTCATCATGGCTACTTCCGAAATATCTCCCAAACCTGAGATCTTCACCATCCAAAAAGGATAGGTGCAATATCTGCATGGCATAACCTATAAATTCCCTTACAAGCCACTCTGTTTGGACTTGATCACTTTTCCTTTATTGCCATTGGGTCATAATACTGGTACTCCCTACTTAACAGTAACTTCACCACACATACTGCAGTAGTTGAAGAAGGCCTACCACTACTACCTCAAGTGCAACCAAGCATCACTAAGTAATGTGCAATAAATACACTCAAATTGTAAATTTTTAAAAAACGCATCAAAGTCCTCTTTCTGATCAGCGAATAGCACAAGCAGGCCAGCATTATTTATTGTAATCCTAAATGCAGTGACAAAGTGTTGCCGATATGCCGTTCTATTGTAGGTAGAGGTGGTCACAAAGGGATAAATTGTCACTGTTTCTGGATTAAATATTTGTACTGTGTTTCGAAGCCATTTTGTTTTACCTGTACTGAAATTCTGTTCAAACATAAAAGGTCTAAAATGTTAAGAAACTGAGCTAAATTGACAAACAAATCAACAGGAAATACAGAAAACTCATAACTGAAGATGCTTGTGCCAATCTTATCTGATTTTCTAACAGTCATAGATATATTTGAGTTTATAGAGTTTTTTTCAGGAACAAATTGTTTTACGGAGTAATTAAAGTGGGCACATTTAAGAGCAAATGCAAACACTTAAAATTCCAACTACTTAATGTTAGAAAAACAAGTCCACTTTCCAATGTCATTTTATTCCATTGAACTACCTTGGCTGCAAATCTGTGAAAATGGGCAACATGAGTAGATGTAGTACAAGAAGGTAATTGAAATCAGTTGACAAATGTTACCACTGTATGAAATTATAAGAAACTCAATAGGATTCCTTAGAGAGACTTATGCTGTTGATGATAATAGCCAGATTGGAAACTTAAAATTTTAAGTTGTCTGATGTAAATGGTAAGAAACAAAATCAGCAAATCAGAATCAACCTTTTCCAACTAAAGTAGCTGACAAAGCTTTTAGACGTAGTAATTATTTTATGCGTACCTCGTTTTGGGATTCCCCATGTGCTCTTTGCAGCCTTAGTTTTCAGCTTTCAGGTGACACTTTCTCTTTGACTAAGCTTGTGGTTCAGTGAACTAGTGTCTCTTTGTGCCTCGGTGTTATACTTTGTTTTATTATGTTTGTGTGTAGCAATTGGAATATTTTGCTGTAGAAAAGGCTCTACAGCACTAACGTTTTCAAGAAATGTTTGCAAACTAAACAATAACTGTGCATTCACCTTAATATTTCTGAGCTGCAAACAGGTCTCTCTGACTGATGTAGGTTCCTGACATTTGATGATTCAGATAAAACTTTAACATTACTAATTTATGTGGTTGGCCTGACAGGAAATAATAATTGATGCAAGATGGCTGGCTCAGCATGCATGGTGAATAGCTTGATGTTCATTTCAGTTGTTTACTTTGAACTGTTAACATCAATTTGCAGTATATATATCTATTGCAAACCTGGCAGGAAGTGAGGTCAAGTGCTACTTACACAAAGAGTATTGCATCTTGTTGCACAATAATTTTGTTTACTCCATACCCAGACAGTTTTACTTTAGGCATAGCAATATTGAATAAAATGGATGAATATTTGCCAAATTCATAGTACCAGTGCAACCTATATTTAAAAATATTATAATTATGGATAATATTGACTAAGCTGCATTCATTACCAACTCTTGAAGGGGTGGTAGTCTTGCTTCAAGTTGATCATAAAGTTATGTATCTACGTGTAGATATTGTTGCTAATCGCTCATGGACTAACTAGGATGTGCTCTCTCCAAACATTAGCAGTGTGTTCTAATATCTGCCCTTTTGAAACAGCCATGCATTATTCATTTGAAGTAGTGAATTTGTGCTGTGCCAAAATAGGAGATTTCTTCCCCTGCTTTAAAAGCCTACATAATTTATGTCACCTAGCATTAAGTGAAATGAATTCAATTATTTGTAGTAAGAGAAAATGTGAAGAATAATTGAACATCCTATTTTCATTATTTCTCTGTTAAATTAAAATGCTTGACCCAAGAAGTCTCAAAGCTAAATTGGAATTTCATTAATTTGAAATGTTTTCTTTGAAAATGAAACATATGCCTTCTTTCTGCAGTGTGGCTGTAATTCCTTCTAGCCAACCAATGTTAACTCTCTCCGGTTCTGATAAATATTTCCAGTTTCCACAAATGTGCAAATTCTAAATGATCTTGTGTCCCATGTTAAACATCTTTGACCCTCCCTTATCCAATACAGAGAGAATTAGCTGTGATTGTTTTGAATTCATTATAAGTATCTGCTGAATAACAAAGCCATTCTTCACTGGACAAAATCACTTCACCATCCGAGAGATGGTTGAGTATGTACACCGTAGTTGATTGTTCAAAATTGTACATACAAATTGGCAAAGCTTCAGAACCAAGTGAAGAATGTTCAAAAGAATAGAAGTAGTTTATTTCTTTCCAGTGAAAGCCACGTGGTTCTAGGAGTTTTACTTTTGTAGTTTAGAGTCCGATGTCCTAGAACTATCCTCCTTCCACTTCACACTTATTTTAGTGGAAGTTATAATGTGTACATCTTAAATCAATAATTTAAAATTGTCTTGAGTCTGATTATGCTTGGACTTCTGATATTTGTTACCTGTACCATGGTCAGCACCAGCCAAAACCAAGTAATTCAGCCTCCTGACAATTGAATGACTGATGCTGGGGGCAGTACTTGGCCTTTGATAAGCAAGTTTGGTAATGTCTCATTTACATGATGGATCACAGAAATGAAGAGATATAAAAATACACAAAATAATCTGTGTCTACCTGGGAATTCATTTCAGAACCTTGTATGTTTCTATCTGTGTTCACCCCTCATCACTATAAACTGCAGAGAATATGGACACATTTTTCAGCTCCTCCTCTCAGGACAGTAATCTTATCCCAGAGACCAGTCTAATGAACTTTTATTGCACTATCTCAAGTGCAACAACAAGGGATCCCCAGTTTATGAATGTTCAACTTACAATTTCATACAGTGGTGTAATTTTAAAGACTCAACTTATGCATGTTTGCTGTATTTAGAAATGACTGCTTTACGTTGTCCTTCAATGTTGTCTGACTACAAATCAACTTGCGATCAGACTCCAGAATAGAACCCATTTGCAACCTGGGGACTGCCTCGATATTGTTCCTTAAATATTGAGACAAAAATGGCACCCCATGTTCTCCCCACTACTACCATCACCAGCGTGCGCACATGTGCACTATGCCACACCACTGCGCCCCCACCCCCAAACAAAAAGAGAGTGATTTGGCTTGTGATTCACTGATATCCAGCACCAATCCTTTTGACTATCCTCCAGTCAGTGTGACAAGCTGAAAATACCCCAAAAATTCCTCCCCTCTTTTCCTGTCATTAATCATCCTCCATTATGTTTGTTTTGTTTAGAGATTTTTATGTAAGTTTATTTTTCTAAAACTATAATTACAGAATTAAAATACACAATTACCTTTCAGCTATCATGTTAAGTCATCTTGAAATCAGAAAATGAGCTTTAATTAACAATTTTCTTGTACAGTATAAATGTGCATTTCTTTTTAAACTGATATTCTTGCAAATCCTCGAGTGCAAGACAAGCAGCTTTAACAAAATGGCTTCAGCAATATTTAATTTCTGTGCTGGTAGATGACTGTTGAAGATTAATTTTGTATAGATTTTGTACCATTAAGTGTTAAAGGACTCTCGAGTTGAATTTCTTTTCAGGCGTATTCCGTTTATGATGAAGAGATTGGTTACTGTCAAGGCCAGTCCTTTCTTGCTGCAGTACTACTCTTGCATGTGAGTGCATTATTTTGAGAAGACATATTATACTTGAAACTGTTATCTATAATGGCTTGAAATGATTGTGTGAAGTGCCATCTTACGGAAATATTTTGTACTGCATGCAGGTTTTTCAATTCCGCTAAATTTATTAAGGTCACTAAATGTTTGTTATAAGTTATTTTTATAAAACTTTGCATTCCTTGTGCAATTCTGTCTTAAAAGGAAGTTGGAACGATGTTAGGATGACACTTTAAAGCAGTTCAAGTTTGTTGATAACAATAACAGGAATTGCTGGAGAAATTTAGCACATCTGGCAGCATTTATCAGTGACTGTTTAGAGCGGTTTGTTAATAATCTGGTGCATTAAACAGCTTAAGATTTATGCATAACATTGCTGTGCAATCATTTTAAAATGTTCAAGTTTTACATGTTGCCACATTGAAGTAAATTTCTATAGACAGCTCATTCTTAACCAGAAGGCCTTTTTGGACAACTGTGCAGCAAAAGATGCATGACTGAAAAATCAGCTGTTAAATCTGCAGTTTTAAAATTTATAGAAATGCCTGTTTCCAAAAATCCGTTTTCAAAAAGGATTTTCCAGCTATACTGTTTTAAGATGGTGATTTAGAAGCACCTTCCTTGTATTACATTTCAAATACTACTTGAATAACTTGACCATTTCTGCAGAAATTCTTTCTGGTCAACACACCACCCATCTTACTTTCTTGTATGTCGAATAAAAAGCATCCAAGTGGAATTGGATTATTGATGTATATTATGCTTACTATTGAATTTTTTGAGCTGTGCAAAGTATTCTACCAAAGAAACTTATTATAAGTAACTTTTTAATGACTTAAGTTTTCATTTATATCCTTTCAGATGCCTGAAGAGCAAGCATTTAGTGTTCTGGTCAAAATTATGTTTGACTATGGACTCAGGGAACTTTTTAAACAAAACTTTGAAGACTTGCATTGCAAATTCTATCAGCTGGAAAGACTGATGCAGGTAATTACAAAAAAAAACCTAAACAGTAGTTATGGTGTGGTAAGGTACAGTTCATACTACGATATTCAGTCGGACTGGTTGGGAGAACCCTGGTCAGTGTAGCTTTTGTTTTAGTGTGGCATTTTTACAAAGTAGATTCAGAACAACATGGGAATAAGTTCATTAAAACTGATGGAATCTTTTCACAGTCAACGTTGGTAGATGTAGCATTGGGGCAATGAAAACTGAGCAAAACCCACGCCACAATCATGTTTGAGAGCAGTCATTTTGAGCTTGAAACTGAAGTGTTTGCTGAAGCTATAGCTAATTAGCATAAGATGTAACGTTAATGATTTCTGTACCTAGCTTCACCCACGGAAATCAAGCCAGTCACTAATGCTTTTATTTGCTTAACATTGTCATACAATAATTATTGGATTTCACATGTAGTGCAAATGGATTACGTTTCTGCTTATTGCTTCCTTGGAACCTGAATTTGTAGTGTTACTTAACAAAGGATGAATCTTAGAATGTTATGCAAGTGCCATTAGTAGATTAAGTAACATTGGTGTCAATTTCACATATCTATTTCTATCTCATTTTCCAGAAACCCAAATTTCCAGTCACTGTTCTACTGCCGTGAAAAATTTTCCATACAAATTGTTTATTTTATTCAATACATGAATAGATTTGACCTGGTTATTTAAACAGAGTATTGTGTTTTGATCTAAAAAGTTACAACAGACCTACCTCTTTGAGAAGAAGTTTCAAGTGACACCAAAATAACTGCAAAGCAAGTTTTTCTTTCTGGAAAAGCAGATCTGTAAATCTGAATAGGTATATGAACTTTGTCAATAGGGAACATCACAAAGTAACCCAGTGGTCCACTATATTTTTTAAAAACTCGAGATTTTGGGTGAAGTGTCAATGCTAAAAGAAACACTTTTTAGAATTCTATATATGTGAGTGCAAATTTTTGGCATTCCTTGATATTAAGTACATAATTTCAAGATGTAATCATTTACATAAATGATTTGGATGTGAGCATAAGAGGTACAGTTAGTAATTTGCAGATGACACCAAAATTGGAGGTGTAGTGGACTGCGAAGAGGGTTACCTCAGATTACAACAGGATTTGGACCAGATGGGCCAATGGGCTGAGAAGTGGCAGATGGAGTTTAATTCAGATAAATGCGAGGTGCTGCATTTTGGGAAAGCAAATCTTAGCAGGACTTATACACTTAAGGTCCTAGAGAGTGTTGCTGAACAAAGGGATCTTGGAGTGCAGGTTCATAGCTCCATGAAAGTGGATTGATAGGCTAGTGAAGAAGGCATTTGGTATGCTTTCCTTTATTGGTCAGAGTATTGAGTACAGGAGTTGGTAGGTCATGTTGCAGCTGTACAGGACATTGGTTAGGCCACAGTTTGGAATATTGTGTGCAATTCTGGTCTCCTTCCTATTGGAAAGATGTTGTGAACCTTGAGAGTTCAGAAACGATTTACAAGGATGTTGCCAGGGTTGGAGGATCTGAGCTACAGGGAGAGGCTGAATTGGCTGGGGCTGTTTTCCCTGGAGCGTCGGAGGCTGAGGGGTGACCTTATAGAGGTTTACAAAATGATGAGGGGCATGGATAGGATAAATAGACAAAGTTTTTTCCCTGGGGTCGGGGAGTCCAGAACTAGAGGGCATAGGTTGAGGGTGAGAGGGGAAAGATATAAAAGACCTAAAGGGCAACTTTTTCACGCAGAGGGTGATATGTGTATGGAATGAGCTGCCAGAGGATGTGATGGAGGCCGGTACAATTGCAACACTTAAGAGGCATTTGGATGGGTATATGAATAGGAAGGGTTTGGAGGGATATGGGCCGGGTGCTGGCAGGTGGGACTAGATTGGTTGGGATATCTGGTCGGCATGGACGGGTTGGGCCGAAGGGTCTGTTTCCATGCTGTACATCTCTGACTCTATGACTCTAAGATACTAATACTAAAATGTTGGTGAATAAGGTGATCACCTTGAGTTTTCATTGCCTAAATGTCAAATTTTTATAATACATGTTATTCTGAATCCAGTATCATCATCAAAACAAAGCAGAATCAGTTCCATTTGGTTTTTGACTCAACTGCCTAAACTCTTCACTGTTTTTAATACATTTCAATTGCATAATAATTTAATAGACTTTTGGTTCTCATGCCAATACACCACTCAGCAGGAGTGATCATGCCAAGGCTAAGCACATAATAGGCCCAGCGTAATGGATCTATTGTGTATTTGAAATTGGAGGTATTTGACTACAAAATGACTTGTTCTATAACTCAACCTTAATCAAAAAACAGTTTCCAGAAATTCATACAAAATTGAAAAAGCAAATCTGAATTCTAGTTCTGCTCATATTTTTAAATAGAGATGAAAACTCTTACCAATTCTCAAGTTAACAACTGATAACTAGGTGTTTCTTTAGAAACTTGAGTGGTTCCTGTGTATTGTCTCTTATGATTCTGAGGATCTTCAATCTACCCCTTAATTCAACTTGACAAATTTTGACAGAATTTTGTTTTGATTAGTTTTTGTGATCACTTCCTAATTTCATTTCCTGTTATTAGTTTAAAATTCTGCAACTTATTATTTTTCCATCATAATTTGGCATTTACGTTTATTACTGTAATGCTCTGTGCTTCTTATCTTGTACACTAAAAGCAAATAACTTAGTTTTTGCCCTGTTGCTGTTTGTGGAATATTGCTGTGAATAAATTGGCTATTGTATTTTCTTAGATTTATTACATTGCAAAAATGCTGCATTTGTTGTAGAAACCTCTGGGGGGGGAGGCACCGAACATTGTTTTTATTAATATGCATCTGTGACAACTTTACTGTCAAGTAACTTGTACTAAAAATAAGCTACTTGTATTATAGCTAGGAAGGGCCATCAAAAGACAGTAATTTCAGTACAGGTCATTCTCCTACAACACGTCTTTTGTTGCGAATTCACTACAAACAATTGATGAATTGGTGACACTGTTTCTAAAGCGCAAACTTTTAAAACGTGTTGGCTGTAACGCGCTCACATCGCTAGCACTTTAAGCACTGTTTCTAAAGCATGATTTTTCTATAACACAGGGTTGTATAAGAATACAACCAGTGCATTGTAAAAGAATTGACTATTCTTTTATTTAATTGAGTTGGTGAAATGAGTGTACCTTTACTTCAAGAATGGCTGTGCAGTATCTGAGGGCAAGAACTTCTATTCTGCTTCTAATAAATGTTGTTTTTACTTTCAGGAGTACATCCCAGATTTGTACAACCACTTCTTAAACATCAGTCTTGAAGCACATATGTATGCTTCTCAATGGTTTCTGACTTTGTTCACTGCTAAGTTCCCACTCTATATGGTCTTTCACATTATTGATCTGCTGCTCTGTGAGGTGAGTGTATTTTTATAGGGAAAGTAATTGTATCCATAAAATATCAAATTTAATTTTAACAATGATAAAATTGTAAAAATATTAAAGGGGATTAATATTAAGTTTACACAAGAATATTAATAAGGGTTTTGCTGCTTCTTTCATTTTTGGTTTCATTTTAATTTCCAGCTTTTATCCTTTTCCTTCCTTCCTTGTCTGGCAACATCCGAGGAGCAGGATTCCTGTTGAAGGGCTTATGCCCGAAACATTGGTTCGCCTGCTCTTCGCATGCTGCCTGACCTGATGTGCTTTTCCAGCGCCACACTCTTGATTGTGATCTCAGCATCTGCAGTCCTCACTTTCTCCTCCTTTCATGTCTGCGATGGGTTTTTAAAAGCACACATTAGGATCTCACTGTGACCACCTAGATAATTGAGACTGATTTAGTGTGACAACTCAGTTAGTGAAAGTACCCATTTGTGTCGTGTAATTGAATGGCACTGAACTAGCTACAGGTGATTCTCCCCATATGGTGACTAATTCTGGCCTTAAATGGTAGTTCAAATAGACAGTCAATCTTTGTAACTTCTGGGAGGTGTGGTTCAGATCCTCTATATGTGTCCTATCAGTCACATCCTTCCCAAGTACAGCAAGGGAAATTAAGAATAATTACTCTTGAGCCAAATACTAATTTCTTCTTTTGGAGATACTGATTGGCTACTACCAGGAAAAAAAAACTAATTTGAGAAAAACAGGAAATGACAGAAGACGAAGTAGTGCAGTCCAGTACTGACCGAGGAAGCGAAAAGTTGCATCGAGCAGGGAAATTGTTACTTTCATGTTTGAGGAAGATTCAAATTTGGTTGTCCCAAAACAATAGATAAAAATAGATAAGTCCCCTGGGCCTGATGGCATTTATCCTAGGATTCTCTGGGAAGCAAGGGAGGAGATTGCAGAGCCATTGGCCTTGATTTTTATGTCCTCTTTGTCTACAGGAGTAGTGCCAGAAGACTGGAGGATAGCAAATGTGGTTCCCTTGTTCAAAAAGGGGAGTAGGGATAACCCTAGTAACTATAGGCCAGTGAGTCTCACTTCTGTTGTGGGCAAAGTCTTAGAGAGAATTGTAAGGGATAGGATTTATGAACATCTGGATAGGAATAATGTGATCAAGGATAGTCAGCATGGTTTTGTGAAGGGCAGGTCGTGCCTCACAAACCGTATTGAATTCTTTGAAAAGGTGACAAAGGAGGTTGATGAGGGGAAAGCGGTAGATGTGGTATATATGGATTTTAGTAAGGCGTTTGATAAGGTACCCCATGGTAGGCTACTGCAGAAAATACGGAGATATGGCATTGAGGGTGAGTTGGAGGTTTGGACTAGGAATTGGCTGGATGGAAGAAGACAGAGGGTAGTAGTTGATGGCAAAGTTTCTTCATGGAGTGCCGTCACTAGCGGTGTTCCGCAAGGATCAGTTTTGGGACCATTGCTGTTTGTCATTTTTATAAATGACATGGAAGAGGGGTTAGAAGGTTGGGTGAGCAAGTTTGCGGATGACACAAAAGTCGGAGGAGTTGTTGACAGTGAGGAAGCATGTGGCAGGTTACAGCAGGATATAGAGAAGCTGCAGAGCTGGGCAGAAAGGTGGCAGATGGAATACAATGTAGCTAAGTGCGAGGTGATTCACTTTGGGAAGAATAACAAAAAGATGGGGTACTGGGCTAATGATCGGATACTTGGTAGTGTGGATGAGCAGAGGGATCTTGGTGTCCATGTACACAGATCTCTGAAAGTTGCCACCCAGGTAAATAGTGCGGTGAGGAAGGCATATGGCGTACTGGCTTTTATCGGTAGAGGAATTGAGTTCCGGAGTCCTGAGGTCATGATGCAGTTGTATAAGACTCTGGTACGGCCGCATCTGGAATATTATGTGCAGGTCGGTATAGGACAGATGTTAGGGGTAGATTCTTTACTCAGTGAGTCGTGAGTTCATGGAATGCCCTGCCAGTAGCAGTGGTGGACTTTCCCTCTTTATGGGCATTTAAGCGGGCATTGGATAGGCATATGGAGGATAGTGGGCTAGTGTAGATTAGGTGGGCTTGGATCGGCGCAACATCGAGGGCCAAAGGGCCTGTACTGCGCTGTATTCTTCTATGTTCTATGTTCTATGTAATGTTTGTTCAAAGAATAATTAAGGAACATGCATGCAACACAGGTTGAGAATTGTAGCGATAACATACTTCAAACCACTTACCACCTCCAAAATTCTGTCAACATCCAAAATTTCTTTTGTGAAAATGTTGGCAAAGTTCTCTTGACCTTTTCTGTCGGTAAACCATAAATAGTGACCATTTTATTTATTATTTTTCATTCGTTTGTGAGACTTGGGCATCGCTGGCTGGCCAGCATTGATTGCCCATCCCTATATGCCCTTAGGAAGGTGGTAGTGAGTTGCTGCCTTGAATCACTGCAGGCTACTTGCTGTGGGTTGGCCCACAATGCCAGTAGAGAGGAAATTCCAGGATTTTGACCCAATGACTGTGAAGGAACGGCAATATATTTCCAAGTGGTTTGGAGGGGCACTTGCAGGTGATGGAGTTCCCAAGTACCTGCTGCCCTTGTCCTTCTAGATGGAAGTGGTCATGGGTTTTGAAGATGCTGTCTAAGGATCTTTGGTGAATTTCTGCAGTGCATCTTGTAGATTGTACACTCTGCTGCGACTGAGCACTGGTGGTGGAGGGATTTAATGTTTGTAGATGTGGTGCCAATCAAATGGGTTGCTTTGTCCTGGATGGTGTCAAGCTTCTTGAGTGTTGTTGGAGTTGCACCCATCCAGGCAAGTGGGGAATATTCCTTCACACTCCTGATTTCTACCTTTGTAGATGGAGGATAGACTTTGGGGTGTCAGGAGGAGAGTACTCGCCGCAGTATCCCTGGTCTCTGACTTGCTCTTGTAGCCACTGTGTTTATGTGGTGAGTCTAGTTGAGCTTCTGGTCAATGGGAACCCCAAGGATGTTGACAGTGGGGAATTCAGTGATGGTAATACTGTTGAATGTCAAGGGGCGGTGGTTAGAGTGTCTCTTATTGGTGATGGTCATTGTCTGGCATTTGTGTGGTGCGATTGTTATTTGCCACTTGTTGGCCCAAGCCTGGATATTGTCCAAATCTTGTTGCATTTGAGCACGGACTACTTCAGTGTATGAGGAGTGGCAAATAGTGCTGAACACTGTGCAATCATTGGGGAGCGTCCCCGCTTATGACAGAGGGAAGGTCATTGATGAATCAGCTGAAGATTGTTGGGCCTAGGACACTACCCTGAGGGATTCCTGCAGAGATATCCTGGAGCTGAGATGACTGACCCTCCACAATCACAACCATCTTCCTTTGTGCCAGCTATGACTCTAAGCAGTGGAGTGTTTGCCATCGATACCCGTTGATTCCAGTTTTGCCAGGGCTCCTTGATGCCATGCTCTGTCAAATGTGGCCTTGATGTCAAGGGCTGTCACTCTCTCCTCACATCTGGAATTCAGCTCTTTAGTCCATTTTTGAACCAAAGCTGTAACGAGATCAGGAGCTGAGTGGCCCTGGCGCAACCCAAATTGGGTGACACTTGATAGCACTATTGAAGACCCCTTCCATCACTCTACTGATGATAGAGAGTAGACTGATTGGGCGGTAATTGGCCATGTTGGATTTGTCCTGCTTTTTGTGTACAGGGCATACCTGGGCAATTTTCCACATTGTTGTAACTGTACTGGAAGAGCTTGATATTGTAACCTAGGATTTGATTTGAGAGGAAGGAACTTGGGTCAGAATTAACTGTGCTCAATTTAAATCAGGGTCATTACAAAGGAAATATAGCTAGAGTGAACTGGGAAAAAGAGTTTAGCAACAAGGAGAGTTGATATTTGGCAGATGTTTAAGAAAATAATTCATGCCTCACAGCAAAGACATAGTCATAGAGATGTACATCATGGAGACAGATCCTTCTGTCCAACTCGTCCATGCTGACCAAATATCCTAAATTAGTCTAATCCCATTTGCAGCAGTTGTCCCATATCCTTCTAAAACTTTCTAGAAAAGGTTCAGAAAAGATTTCTAAGGATGTAGCCAGGGTTGGAGAGTTTGAACTGTAGGAAGTGACTGAATAAGCTGGGGCTGTTTCCGTGAAGTGTCGGAGGCTACATGGTGACCTTATAGAGGTTTGTAAAATCATGAGGGGCATGGATAGCATAAATAGATAAGGTTTTTTTCCTTAGATAGGTGGGATCCAGAATTAGAGAGCATAGGTATAAGGGGAAAGGGCAACTTCATGCAGAGGGTGGTGCAAGTATGGAATGAGCTGCCATAGGAAATGGTACAATTAAAACATTTAAAAGGCATCCCCGTTAGACGACTTTGATTAGGTAACAATCAGGACAGATAAAGGGGAAGCAGGAGACATGATGTATTAGGATTTTCATAAGATGTTGATGAGGTACCTCACACGTTGGAGGTAGTTCATGAGCATGGATGGAAGATTGGCTAACTATTAGAAGACAGTTGGGATACAGGGAACATTTTCAGGATAGCAAACAAATGTAGTATCACAGGGATCTGTGGTGGGGCCACAATTATTTAGTATTTTCATGACTTGGATGAGAAAAATGAATGTACAATAGCCAAGTTTACATATGGAACAAAAATAAGTGGGAAAGCAAATAGTGAAAATAAAATGCAGTCTGCAGAAAGATATAGGCAGGTTAAGTGAGTGGGCAAAAATTTAGCAGATGGAATGCAATTTGAACAAATGTAAGATTACACACTTTGGCAAGGAAAACAGGGGAGCTGAATGAGATTTAAGTGGAGAAAGACTGCAGAAAACCACAGCAGAGTCTTTAGGAGAAAAAAATCAAAAACTAGTTTACAAATTCAGGCTATTCATTTAAACTGAATGGAGAAGTAGTCTTTTTGAAACTCTACAAGGCACTACTCAGATAACAGCTGGAATATTGTGAACAATATTTGGGGCCCTTATATAAAGAAAAGATGTACTGACTTTGGAGACAATCCACAGAAGGTTTGATAAGATAATCCCAGGCATGGAGGGACTGTCTTATGAGGAGAGGTTGAGTAGACAGTGTTTGAAAATAAAGATTCTTAGGGACTTGACAAGGTAGATGTCGAAAAATGGTTTCCCTTTGTAGGAGGGTCTAAGATCAGAGGGTAAAAATCTGAATAAGATCTCACCCATTTAGGAAAGAGATGAGGAGGAATTCCTTCTATGAAGGCTGGGAACTGTGGAACGCTTTACCCTACAGGGCTGTAAAGGCTGCTTTGTTCAGTATATTCAAGGTCGCGATAGGTTTTTTTAATCAGTAAGGGAATGGGGGGTGGAAAGAGAAGAGGAAAGCAGGAAAGTGGAATTGTAGATTATCAAATCATCCATGACCTAATTGAATGGTGAAGCAAACTCTGGACTGAATACTCAGGTTTTGCTCTTACGTCCTATGATCATCGTATGGCCGAACCGTTGAGCAGCCCTCAATGTGAAGCAATCACCCTATACAGAGTCATAGAGCTGTACTGCATGGAAACAGACCTTTCAGTCCAACTCGTCCTTGCCAACCAAATATCTTAAATTAAGTTAGTCCCATTTTTTCCAGCATTTAGCCCATATCCTCCTCAACACTTCTGAATCATATATCCATCCAGATGCCTTTTTAAATGTTGTAATTGTAACTGCCTTCTCCACTTCCTCTGACAGCTCACTTCATGCACACACCATCCTCTGTGTGAAAAGGTTGCTCCTTAAGTCCCTCTTAAATCTTTCACCTCTCACCTCCAAACCTATGCCCTCTAGTTCTAGACTGTTTCTCCCCCACCCCCCACCCAATGGAAAAGTCCTTGGTTATTCACCCAAAAATAGCCCAGCCTATTTATGCCAGCCCTGTAGCTCAAACCCTCCAACCCTGGTAACATCCTTGTAATTCTTTTCTGAACCCTTTCAAGTTTCACAACATGCTTCCCGTAGTGGAGAGACCAGAATTGAATGCGGTTTTCCAAAAGTGGCTTAACCAATATCA
This sequence comes from Chiloscyllium plagiosum, assembly GCF_004010195.1. Lineage (NCBI taxonomy): Eukaryota > Metazoa > Chordata > Chondrichthyes > Orectolobiformes > Hemiscylliidae > Chiloscyllium > Chiloscyllium plagiosum. The sequence goes on from NC_057739.1 coordinate 24,783,622, forward strand.
TATACAGCCCCAACATGACCTCCCAACTCCTGTATTCAGTGCACTGACCAATAAAAGCAAGCATACCCAAACGCTGCCTTCACTATCCTGTCCACCTGTGACTCCACTTTCAAGGAACTATGAACATCTCTATTCAGCAACACTCCCCAGAGCCCTACCATTAAGTGTGTAAATCCTGCCGTGAATTGTTTTTCCAAAATGTAACACCTCACATTTATCTAAATTAAACCCCACTTGCCACTCCTCAACTCACTGACCTATCTGATCAAGATTCCGTTGAACTCTGAGGTAATCTTCTTTGCTGTCCACTACATCTCTAGTTTTGATGTTATATCGAAACTTATTAACCATAACTCCTATGTTCACATCCAAATCATTCATGTAAATAACAGAAAGCAGTGGACCCACCATCAATTCTTGTGAGACACAATATGTTCAAAGGTTTAGAAGTTAGCACAATCACATGTTGCAAAGACTGAAAAGTGCCAGTAGATTGTTTCTCTATTTTTGAAACCATGCAGATGCAGTATTTCTTTTCTAAAGTACAGCAAAAAAAGAATGCAGTAAGGGACACTATAGAATAATTCCTCATCAAGCTGCTATTTCATTATGAAAATTATTGTACTTTAACGCATGTTAACCACATGGTGGTGCTGTTAAGGACAATTCAGAATGACCAGAGATGCTCCTGAAATACAGGTCTTTGTATCTGTATCGCTGTACTAAACAGCATGCATTTAATCACAAGATTTATTTAAACTGTGATATTTTGTTTGACATTTTTAACTTCTATCAGAAAGGCTTCTTCTGGATTATAAATATGTTTAAATTTTTCGGCATCTGGAATTCCAATGATTGTATTGCAGGGTTGATATTCCTTAGCTGAAGGTTCATTGTTGATGGATTCATTTTTAGCAAAGGTTTATTTATCCGAGCAGTTAGCAACTAAAATATGACTTTGGAAACTAGTCCTAAGGATTGTACTACTGTTGAAAACTACCTCTTTCATTTATGCTTGACAATCATTAAATTGTGTACTTTTTCAAGTTCACTTGACTTTTCTAGTAAGTTTTGCAGGACCAAATTCCATGATAGGGTAATAGAAAGAGATTTAATTTGAGGCTGGATCCAGGATTTCAGCATTGATGTAAACAGTCAGTGCGATACTTTGCTATTGAATAATGGTTTGAGCATTGCAGTATGTACTGTAAATGTTATGGGGTGACACTTTGTTATCGAAATATGTACTGAATGGGTTTTTCTGTTATAAGTTTTATTATATAGTTATCATTTTTTTGGTGTTGATGATCCCTTGAGACATATTAGTTTGCTTTGAAAGTCAATACCAATTTCCCTCGACCAGTTTTAAAGTTCATGTTAGTGCTGATCCGTGTGCATTTTAAAAAAAAATCCTGAGTTTGTGAAAAGCATTGTAAAATTAAAATTCACTTGATTATTTAGATGGTTCTAGGACTGAATTCTCCAACTTTTACTTTCTAATTTGCTGTTTCTACCTTCTAACCATCTTGATGAGCATTAACTAATCCTGATCAGGCCACCCAAATAATAATTTGCAGGACATATGGAACATAAGACAAATCTCCGAACTGCAATCATTGGGATTCTGCAATGTAACCAAAGCAGTGACAAAAGATAGCAATGCAATTCTGCTATTGAAAGTACAAACATTTGAATGTGGGTATTGAGGATTTTCAAATTGAGGAATTGCAAAGTAGAACTGAAGGAATAACCAAACATACAACTAGGACAGCTGTAAATTCAATGTTCAGTAGTAACGTTTATAAGCAATCTAAAGGTATCTGCTATACTTTGGTGGTAGAAAAAGTGGATTCAGCACTTAATTTTCTTCTCAATTCTTACTCCTTTGAAGACTCCTGACTCTTTGTTAACCCTTCATTGGCTTATCTAAGTCGTAGTTTTCATTTGTGAGCTTTCTGTTTTAGCAGCTATTTAACTACAGAAAGGAATGAAGCTGAGCATGATGAGGACCACGTGTCCACAGGAATTGCTGGACAGTGATCAAGAACTAGAAACATTATTTCCTATCCCCCCTCAAACCAAGATGCTCAAGCTGTCTTGTTAAATAACGTTGCTGCATTTGGATGTACAGGTTTTTAAAAAAAGGAAGTGGAATTAATAGATTTCTCTGACTGAAACTAAAAATGGCCTGTAACTTATGGAGAAGAAAAGAAAGTCTTGACAAATTTAGTCTCCTCAATATCCTGGAACGTTTTGAATCAGTTGCCAAATTGATGCTGGAAGGCTAGTGCTAGCAGATAAGGAAATAGCTGAAGAACTTAATAAATACTGTGTCAGTCTTCACAGTGGAAGACACGAGTAATATTCCAATCATTAAGGAGAGTCGGGGGCAGAGTTGAGTATAGTAGCCATTACAAAAGAGAGAAAGTGCTAGAAAAGCTGAACGGTCTAAAAATTGATATATCTCCTGGCCCCAATGGGCTACATCCTAAAGTTCTGAGGAAGGTAGCTGGGGGAATAGTGGAGGTGTTGGTTGTGATCTTTCAAAAATCACTGTGGTCAGGGAAAGTCCCAGATGATTGGAAAATTGCTGTTGTAACCCCCCTTGTTCAAGAAAGGATCAAGATAAAAGATGGGATATTATAGGCCGATTAGTCTAATGTCGGTTGTAGGTAAAATTCTAGAATCCATTGTTCAGGATGAGATTTCTAAATTCTTGGTAGTGTAGGGTCAGATTAGAACAAGTCAGCATGGATTTAGTAAGGGGAGGTCCTGCCTGACAAGCCTGTTAGAATTCTTTAAAGAGGTAACAGGTAGGTTAGACTAGAGAAACCCAGTGGAGTCATCTATCTAAACTTCCATAAGGTGCCTCATGGGAGGCTGAGTAAGGTGAGGGCCCACTGTTTTCAAGGTGAGCTACTGCATGGATTGAGGATTGGCTGTCTGATAGAAGGCAGAGAGTTGGGATAAAAGGTTCTTTTTCTGAATGGCAGCCGGTGACAAGTGGTGTCCTGCAGGGTTTACTTTATATATTACTGTTCACTTTATATATTACTGATCTGGATGAAGGGCCGGGGGCATTCTGGTGAAGTTCGCTGATGATACGACGTTAGGCAAACAGACAAGTAGTTCTGAGGAGGTGGGGAGGCTGCGGAAGGATTTAGACAGTTTAGGAGAGTTGTCCAGGAAATGGCTGATGAAAGTCAATGTGAGCAAGTGCGAGGTCTTGCACTTTGGAAAAAAAAAATACAGGGACGGACTATTTCCTAAACGGTGAGAAAATCCATAAAGCCAAAGTACAAAGGGATCTGGGAGTGCTAGTCCAGGATTCTCTAAGGGCTGACTTACAGGTTGAGTCCGTGATTACGAAAGCAAATGTAATGTTGTCATTTATGTCAAGAGGTTTGGAATATAAAAGCAGTGGTGTGGTTCTGAGACTTCATAAAGCTCTAATTAAGCTCCATTTAGAATACTGTTTCCAATTTTGGCCCCACACCTCAGGCAGGACATACTGGTACTGGAGCATGTCCAGCAGAGATTCACACAGATGATCCCCGAAATGGTAGGCCTAACATAAGATGAATGGATGAGATCCTGGGATTGTACTCATTAGAGTTTAGAAGGTTGAGGGGAGATCTCATAAAAACTTACAAGATAATGCACGACTTAGAAAGGGTGGATGCTGGGAAATTGTTTCCGTTAGGTGGAGAGATAGGACCCTTGAGCACAGCCTTAGAATTAGAGGGGGTCAATTTAGCATGGAAATGAGGAGACATTTCTTCAGCCAGAGAATGGTGGGCCTGTGGAATTCAATGCCATGGAGCGCAGTGGAGGCCGGGACATTAAATGTCTTCAAGGCAGAGATTGATAAATTCTTGATCTCGCAAGGAATTAAGGGCTATGGGAAAAGTGTGGGTAAATTGAGTTGAAATGTCCATTAACCAGGATTAAATGGTAGAGTGGACTTGATGGGCCGAATGGCCTTGCTTCCACTCTTTTGTTTTATGGTCTTATTACTTCACAATTGCTTTGTCAGCAAACAAGATGGCAAGACAGTTTGGGTGAACAAAAAAAAAATACAATGTAAGAAACGTGGTGAGGACAATGAATCAACAGACTTTTTTTTGAGATTTTAGAATATTGCTGATCAGTTTAGTTTAGGGTGTAATGCTGAACAATGATGTTAGAGTAATAAGAATTATTACAACTATAAAGAGGATAAACTGAGAGCAAAGATCAGAAAAGAATATTCAACCTTACTTTAGTTCAGATTTTCACAAGAAGATTAGCAAAATTCAAGATATAATTGGCCCATTAGTTAAGTTGATATGGCAGAAGTAAAATTGGCAGAATGTTATCTATCTTGACATTTTGTTCATTTTTTTAAAAAGTCAGCTTTAAGGCCAGTGTTGTATGCAATTATGAATATAGATTTAAACCATTATAATAAAGTCTTGTGTGTTTGGATCAGAGACTTTGTGTACAAAGTGACCCATACTTTACCAACTGTAACTACATTTTAGAAGAATGACAGGAATCTCTCCGAAGTCGATAAACTCCAGCAGGAGTAAGGTAAACTTAGAGAGATGATGTTTGTGGAGACCAGAACCAGGGGTCACAATCTCAGCATACAAATTAGGCTGTTTCTTCATCTAGAGAGGAATGACTCTGTGGAATTCTCTGCCAGGAAACAATTTAGACCATGACATGGAATGTTTTCGAGGAGTTGGGTATAATTCTTATGAGTAAAGGATTCAAAGAATCTAAGGGGAAAGTGGGAACAGGGTCTGAGTTGGACATTTAGCCAAGGTCATGTGGAATGGCAGAGCAGCTCAAAGGACTGAATGACCTACTGCAAATTGTTTCTAACACACAATCACCGCAAGGATCTGTTTTGGGACCATTGCTGTTTGTCATTTTTATAAATGACCTGGAGGAGAGGCTAGAAGATTGGGTGAGCAAGTTTGCGGATGATACGAAAGTCGGTGGAGTTGTTGACAGTGAGGAAGGATGTGTCAGGTTACAGCGGGATATAGATAAGCTGCAGAGCTGGGCAGAAAGGTGGCAAATGGAGTTCAATGTAGGTAAGTGTGAGGTGATTCA
>NC_057739.1:24788872-24837887 GCF_004010195.1 Chiloscyllium plagiosum
TGGGCAGAGGGATCTTGGTGTCCATGTACACAGATCTCTGAAGGTTGCCACCCAGGTAAATAGTGCGGTGCGGAAGGCATATGGCGTACTGGCTTTTATTGGTAGAGGAATTGAGTTCCGGAGTCCTGAGGTCATGTTGCAGTTGTATAAGACTCTGGTGCGGCCGCATCTGGAGTATTGTGTGCTGTTTCGGTTGCCATACTGTGGAAGGATGTGGAGGCACTGGAACGGGTGCAGAGGAGATTTACCAGGATGTTGCCTGGTATGGTAGGAAGATCGTATGAAGAAAGGCTGAGGCAGTTGGGGCTGTTTTCATTAGAGAAAAGAAGGTTTAGAGGTGACTTGATAGAGGTGTACAAAATGATTAGGGGTTTAGATAGGGTTGACCATGAGAACCTTTTTCCACGTATGGAGTCAGCTATTACGAGGGGACATAGCTTTAAATTAAGGGGTGGTAGGTATAGGACAGATGTTAGGGGTAGATTCTTTACTCAGCGAGTCGTGAGTTCATGGAATGCCCTGCCAGTAGCAGTGGTAGACTCTCCCTCTTTATGGGCATTTAAACGGGCATTAGATAGGCATATGGAGGATAGTGGGCTAGTGTAGGTTAGGTGGGCTTGGATCGGCGCAACATCGAGGGCCAAAGGGCCTGTACTGCGCTGTATTTTTCTATGTTCTATGTTCATCTTAAAAGTAAATAACTTGCAAATTCCTAATTTAAACACTATTATTTTGCTTTAAAACTGGTGCAGCTAGTGTGTAAGTAGTTACAGTAAATTATGGGAGGTCATTTATTTTGTCTGTTTGAAATACAAAAATTGTTAAAAGTATAATGTTGTTTTAATAATATTGACTATTTTTCAATCATGTTTTTGCTCCCCAAAATAACAGTTGAATACAAAACACATATTTGGCTATGTTAATCATGTGTTGTGATGAATTCAACAAAAGTCATTTTCTCAGAAAAGCTTAGATCTTGAGAAATGTATTTTAATACACTGGGAATGTCTCACCATTTTGAACAAGCAATCCAGTGGAAACTGTGACCTGCAGACTCATGATTCTACATCTGGTTGAATTTAACAAGTGTTGTCTGTAACACTGAATATGCCAATTGGCGAATTAAACAATGCAAACGGGAATGCTTGAACTTAAGGCCTCCTTCTCAAAATCGTTGCTGTAGTTCCACTCTGGCCTAACAGTGAACCATTGTGCTGTTTTGTTCTCATCAGTCTGTCAGTCTTAAACTTTCAGCAAAACAAAAATGCATTGTCTGTTAAATAAAAATGGAGGTTTGGTTGCACTTAATTAAACAATGTCAGATATGTCTTGAGATCCTGTGAGTTTAAAATTAAATCATAAGTTAACAAGAGATGGTTAACATTTTTTTAAAATCAGTTGTGTAGATGTGCTTGTTTAGTGTGTGAAAAAATTAAATTGAAAAAGTTAAATGTTTTCTTGCATAAGCTTACCTAAACTTTTGTAACATTTTTTCAAGGGGATAAGTGTTATCTTCAATGTTGCACTTGCTTTACTGAAGGTAAGTGTCATAATTTCTCTTGAATATTCACAAAATAGTTTAAATGAGGTTTATAGTTGTCATTGTGTAGCTACACCAAAAGTTGGAGCATGGTTATTGAAAGCAGCACTAAAGTAAGATTAACAATTTGTGAATGTGTAAAGTTTAATTTGCATATAAACTGTTATTAATTATATCAGGATCAATCTATATACAAGATACCATTATTATTGAGATGAACTTTTGAATAATGTTGAATCAAATATACCTTAGTTGCATCTCCGATGAACAAGAGCAAAATTGCACATTGAACGCTCATATGCATCTACTATTTCAGAAAGAGTTTTTAGATTTCACCAATGAGCAAGATCTTTGGAATAATTCAATTTATTTTGCTTGTATTATTCTGAAAATACTGCTTCCTTCTATTTTATGCACAAACTGGCTGATATTTGGGCTGATTACCCAGTAAATGCTGTTTTGTATTCTTTCAGAATAGTCATGCTCAGTGTTTCAGCTCACGTGAGGATGGCCTGATTTAATGGGAGAGTCTGATTAGTACGAGGGTGGTGATCTGAGCAACTGGTTGGAAATGTCTTGATCTTTTCCAACAGTGAGCAGGAAACCGTGTATGCCAAGATTTTATTGAATGGTGGTTGTCAATTCCACGGACTTGTTCAGATAGCACTGACATCTGTTAAAATTTATTTTGCAGACTTCAAAAGATGATCTTCTATTAACAGATTTTGAAGGGGCCCTGAAGTTTTTCCGTGTTCAGCTTCCTAAAAGGTATCGCTCAGAAGAAAATGCTAAAAAGCTGATGGAGCTGGCCTGCAGTATGAAGGTAATCAAGTAAACATTTCATTGATGCCAGTATTCTGTCAAAAAATAGGCCAGGACTTAACTAGACTTGAAGGTTTTTACTAGAAATTAATTTGATTTTTTTTCAAATAATTCTGTTTGGCAGTGTGATAAAATGCTGAATTATTCTGAAAAATGTGTGGACTAGATATGAGTACTACCAGTCACCATTCAGTACAGATCTAAATTTTATAAAAATAGATAAAAATTGTTTTTAAAAATCACGGTATTTTGTAGATTTTCTTCTTGAAGTTGCTTTATTTGAGATTACGGATTTGTTATGATTGCTTTAACATTATTTGAGGTTTTTTGGTCTTTTATCTCACTGCTGTTGCAATTGCAAAGTGGTCACTGTTGCATTCACATCAGAAAAGGATTTTTCGTTTATTTCAATGTGCCCCACATTTCACCCTACCTTCCCTTTGGCTGTATTGCTGAGTCAAGCCTAACTTGTGGTGATATCTTTGCTTACTGTAAAACTTAGCCGAGATTGAGTGCCAATGATCCATTTGAATATGGGAGCCTGTCAGAATGTGTCTCGATATTTATGTACGGTTTCAGCATCCGTGTGGAGGTTCCCAGATGAGACCTCTACCTAGCTCATATTTTGTTTACCCCCATTTGACATTGCTGGGAAAGGAAATCTGGAATCAGTGTTGAACTGAATGCAGATTAGGGATTTAATCTACTTGTCGTATGTTTTTCTTTGCACCTCTGAGCCATCAATCAAACAACTTGCAACTTTGTTTCGAAATAAATGTATTGATCACTAATTAGAATCAACACATTTTTAAATATAGGTGTCCACTGCTGAGAACTTACTACTTTAATTAAGTAACTTGTTTGTCTAATGGTGATTTAATTTATTACAAAAATATAAACTTAAAAAATGAATCTACTGATTGTTTAGTCACAAGATTTTCCTTACTGTTCAAATGCACAGATCAGTCAGAAAAAGCTTAAGAAATACGAAAAGGAGTACTTGGTAATGCGGGAACAACAGGCTCAACAGGAAGATCCTGTTGAAAGATTTGAGGTATGAAACAATCCGTGGTATCTAAAACCATAATATCTGTGCTTGAATGTATAAATTGTCATTAAATCGATTATTGCTTCAAAGTATTGAGTTAATATTTCTTTTGACTAGTCAGATTAGTGTAGCAAATGAGTTCTCCAGCTCCAGTTTTCACTTCACCTGGAAAAGTTGCCACATTTATATACATTAGTTATTTCAAAAGTCACTGGGGGAACTTTTAAAACACATATTCTCTTTGAGCGCTGCTATAATCCCCAGAGATTTGAAAGATCCACAGTGGCCAACAGCAGTAAAACCTCTTTAGACAATATAGCAGTGGTAGGATCAATTAAGCTACTTGCTGCAAGTTTTGTTTTTTCTGCTACTTAGGGCATGGCTCTAATATGTTTTAGCCTTGGTCATTTTCTTCAAGGCCAGTTAGCAATGCTTTAAGTTTAGCACTGGGATTATAAATATTAGATGGAACAAACGGAGACAATATTACTTCTACAGTAATTTAAAGCATTTCTGAATTCAGAACAAGAAAGATGTTTTGTGTGTTACGGCCAGATCAAACCCCCTCAATACAGGTTGAGGAGACGGCCTAGACCCTAACTTTTTCTTATTTTAAATGCAAGTGCCATGTGTTGCATTCCGGATACAATTCAATTGCCCAAACTACTAGGCTTGAAGCAAAAAACAGTTTATTCATACACTATATAGTTTAAATTCAGACAAAATAAAGAAGGATTGGAATAACTTAACTCTTTAGGAAAACTTAACAGAATGATGGATTATTTACTAAACAGCAACTGTTTCAATATTGTAACAATCCATAAACACACCCTCAGCAAAGGCAAATTCAGTAAAATAGATTGTCTCAAATGCAATTTTAGCAGCAGGAAGAGAACCCCAGATTGTTGGAGCAAAGAAGAAGAAAGACGTAGCAGCTTTTGCAACCCTGACAGCTACTGAAAGCTGAAACTAAAATCCAGGTTCTGTCAGACCTCACTGATTCAGGCTGCTGCTGTTCTTCCAACTTCTGTTTTAAACAAAAAACCCAAGGCGCCTCAAGCTGTTCTACTTTATTGGCTTGAAGCAGGCCACTCATAACCTCTGTCTCTAACCTTTCATAAAGAAAAACAGGACGAAATACACCTCCTTAAAGCCAGAGTATCGTCACACTTGCCTTGATATTACTACTTTGAAGTCTTGTGGTGTTCAAATTGTAGGAAGTGCCAAACATGAATATTAATCACCTAACAGCCTTGAGAGAAGCAATTATTCTCTCCTTTTGTTTCATATCAAACTTTATTTATTCAGCAAATGTCTTTGCGTCAAATGTCACGTCTCGTATTCCAGAGGCTGCTAATCCCAACCCTTGCAATTTTAGGAAATACTTACGTATCCTGTGCATTTCATTTCCTTGCCTATTGATACCAAACTGATCCCTGGGATAATGAAGCTGAATACAAGGAGAGGTTAATCAGTCAGGATTATATTCACTGGAGCTTAGAAAATTAAGGAGGGGTCTCATAGAAACCTCAAGTTCTAACAGAACTACACTGGGTAGATACAGGAAGAACATTCCCGATGTCAGGGTCGTCGCAATCTAAGGAAATGGGCTAAACTATTTAGAACCAAGATGAGAAATGTCTTCACCCGGAGAATGGTGAGCCTATGGAACTTGCAACCATAGAAAGCAGTCAAGGCCAAAATTTTAAAAAGGGGTTCACAGAACAGATTTTTCTGGTGCCAAAAGAAGCCATTTGGCCCATCAAGTCTACACTGACCCTCTGAAGAACATCCCACCCTATTCAGTAACCTTGTATTTACTATTGCTAATCCACTTAACTTGCATGTTCCTGGATGCTATGGAACAATTTAGCATAGCCAACCCACCTAAACTGCACATCTTTAGACTGAGAGAGGAAACCAGAACACCCAGTGGTCACGGGGAAAATGTGCAAATTCCACATAGGCAGTCACCCAAGACTGAAATCGAACTCTCATTTCTGTGAGGCAGCAGTGCTAACCACTGAGCCATTGTCAGACATAGCATTTGGGACTAAAAAATGGATATGGAGAAAAAACCGGAACAGGCTATTGAGTTGGATGATCAGCATGATCATAATGAGTGGTGGAGCAGGTTCAAAGGGCTGAATGGTCTAGTCCTGCACCTGTTTTGTGTTTCTATACAATGAAATAAATCACTGCTGAAGCTTAAATGTATTTTGAGCAGAACAGCATGTTTAATCTTTCGCATGGAAATAAATAGTTCTTCAGCTCTATTCAGAGATTGTGCCAAATCTGAAAAAGCAGTTTGTTTCAACACATTTATGGACTGGACTTGTTAAAATATTAAGGTTAGGATGTCGTGTATCTGTAGTTGAACAATGATCTATGAAGACTAAAGAGTGCAGTTTATTTAGAGAGAGTCAAGTTAGAAAAGTATATTTTTAGTCTGTTATTTTTACATCATCATTGAACTGTCTGCTGTCCTCCAGCGTGAGAACAGGCGTCTACAGGAAGCAAATATGAGATTGGAACAGGAAAATGATGACCTTGCACATGAACTGGTTACTAGCAAGATCGCACTCAGGAAAGATTTGGATAATGTAAGTGTAAACTCTGTAGCCTTTTAACTGAACTAAAGACTGAAGTTACTGTTCTCCTTTCTAAAAAACATTGTTTAATTCATCAGTAACTGGAATATCGATATATTGTTAGGAAGTTAAATTTTAATGTCTTGTGTGCTGCGAACTGAGTTTCAACTTAGATATTGCAGTTCATCCTGATAAAGAACATTTGATTCTGTAATGCAAGTAGCGAAATATGCAATCAGTTAAGATCCAATCTTGTCAGTTTACACTAATTATTTAATATCCATGCAGTTCACACTTGCCAAGGTATGAAAAATACATTATTAAATTCATTTATCAGGTACTTTTTCCATATGCTAAGACTCCAGTTTTTTTCAGGTGATGCCAGACATGACCAGTCCCGAACTCTGTAAATTAGATTAGATTAGATTACATTACATTAGTGTGGAAACAGGCCCTTCGGCCCAACAAGTCCACACCGACCCGCCAAAGTGAAACCCACCCATACCCCTACATTTACCCCTTACCTAACACTACGGGCAATTTAGTATGGCCAATTCACCTGACCCTGCACATCTTTGGACTGTGGGAGGAAACCGGAGCACCCGGAGGAAACCCACGCAGACACGGGGAGAATGTGCACACTCCACACAGTCAGTCGCCTGAGGTGGGAATTGAACCCGGGTCTCAGGCGCTGTGAGGCAGCAGTGCTAACCACTGTGCTACCGTGCCGCCCAAATCTGTAGGGTGTAAAGGATGCTATCACCTGCATACAGGTTAACTCTAAGTAACTAAAGTGTCTGAAGTGCAGTCATTAGCCAATCTCAATGGTTCACATTTAAAGCTACTCTTATTTCAGCTTCAAAATCAGTCAAGCCTCTGACTGCATGTGCATAAATATTTTATGTAACTTTCCTACCTGTGCTAAATTATGCCCACTTAAAATTAAAGCAATGTATATCCTAGCTTGTAAGCCCAGGTATTGAGTGTATTACATCTTGTTAACACTGAGGTTCTGATTGCATCTTCTAAAATGGCAATTTTTGTAAGAAAGAGTTAGTTGTTTCATTGGCTAACTGAAAAGTCAGCTGAGATAATTGGCTGTGAAGTAGCAGATGTTGCTGTAACGAGCAAAACTGCGCACAAAGCATTTAGAATTGGACATTTACTGCTTTTGTACAATTCAAAATGTTCACTTTTTTTAAAAAAACTGCATAGCAATAAAACTAAGTGTTCTGTGGCAGATATATTTTAGATTGAAGAACTGTTGGAAAAAAAATTATTTAATTGAGAATTTGCCAAGTCCTGGTCAGATTTGAAGTTGCATCTACACATTCATGCTACTGCACACAGTGTAGAAATTGGCTTTGCTCTGCCACAGGTTTCTCAGGATCTTGTATTAATATTGCTGTTATAAGTCAAGCTTATGATGCAAAGTAGACATTTTAAATTGATGTTCTCAATTGATATTTAAATTGATGAATTTCTTAGTCCTCCCCTCACTCCATAAAGGATCCAAAATGAAAATAAATCAGTACTTCAGTATATTTTTACTTGACAAAAATGTGTTACAGTTGAATACTTTTCAATAAGGGCATTGAGGTTATGTAAAATTTAATTCTGAAGATGTTTTTTGCTCTCTAAACTGAAGTCAGTTAGCCCAACAAGCATATGCCAGTGTTTGTTCTGCATACAATCCTAATCTGACTTTATTTCATTTCACCTTAACATTCTAATCCTTTCTCCCTTTTGTACATACCTAACTTCCTCTTGTAAAATATCAAGAGTCATCCTATCTCGCCTTACAATTGTATATGTATAGAAAATACAAAAGAAATCCATCCACTCTGTATTACCCAGTCTGGTCACTGGTAGATTGTTTTGCCTCCTGCCTTAAGTACTTGCCTGTTCTTTTGCCATATTCTTCTTTGCCAACTTTTAGTTTGTTACTATTGCTTTTTTTCAAAAAGGCAGCAACAACTTACCAATTCAAATTCAAATATTTTGCCTTCTGTATTTGTTATTATACAACAGGCGTTGCATTGGTTCAAGGATCCTGTCATGGATTATCTTGTTAAACTATGTTAGTAATGTTATAATTCAAACAGTTTTAACTTTACTTCAGCATTCACATTCATACGTGGAAGCGTCTTACTGCTAGTCTCCAATTTAGTTTCATAATTCTACAGGAAAACCTGTCTGTTTGTGAAACAGTTGCATTTATTTCACTTTATTGTTACTATGTCATAATTGATTTGCTAAATTAATATTTTGATCTTATTTTGAAATCTCAGACTACTAACTGGTAGATTGAGTAATAAGATGTACAAAAATCAATTTATCCCCTGCAGCAAATTAGCATTTATCTCCCATGTTGTAGGTTAAGTTAACCCTTTCCTTCAGTTATTTCAATCTGTTAGTTTAATATCTGCCACATCACTTGAATGTTAATCAGGATAAGTTAACTTTCATTAAAACATCAGAAGGTACTTGAAATAGCTCCAGCATAGCCACAGTGGGCTGAAAAGTCTTGTGTTGCAAAATTCTAAATACTTGTCAGTGATGGTATTTTACTCATGATTTGTTTTCTTTTTCAAATGGATCTTTGTTTAGAATATTACCTGTGAACCTAGCATCTTCCGGTTACTGAGTCCCAGAGTGTGGGTTTAAGCTTATTTCACAAACAGCTTTAAAGTCCTGTAATTCTAGAGGACCTCAACATTCAGATATTATAATTTGAGAAATTAACACAAAATTGAAAGCAACTATGGTTCATTTAGAAGATCATTCTGAATTGCTAACTTGGTGTGTCTAACTATTTTGTAGCCATTCCCAATGTGTGTTAGACAGAGTTGAAACATCACCTAAATAACAAAAAAGAAAATCTGCTCTTGGGCCGCAGTTAGTTTTTTTGTTTAAGGTATGCTTCTTGTTCACTTTGTTTCTGATTCTGGCATTGAAAGTTTAGATGCTTTATAATTGGTGCAATCAATAAATTACAACAATTCAGTTTTATCTACAGGATAAAATGTCGTCATTCATTTTGCAAAACAGTAGTTGAACAAGAAAGATCAGTTTTCACAAAGTCTTGCTTATTAAAATCAGTGCCTCCTTTTTTTTTTAAAGATCCTTGTATAATGTCATACTTTCTTCTGAAGTTAGAAAGGTCATGAATGCCCGGTCAATAAATAGCTAATATGGAAATGTTGAGAGTAGAAAATACCTTCCATTAGTATTTCTCATGTAATCAAAGAAGGAAAGGTGCTCCTATAAAGTCATGAGACTGTTAACTCAATTTTAATTTCATGGATTTGAAGGCATATTATTTACCTCCTTAGGAAATGGCCTGAATGGAATGAAACAGTAGGGATTAAGGGCAGGAAATTATTGAAACAACGTGGGTAGTGGTGTCTCAAAGGTCTGTATTGTGGCCTCAATTGTTCTGTACTTAGTGATTTAGGTGATGGGATAGAAAGCCACACATGTATTTGCTAATGATATAAAGTTGGACAGTATTGTCACAGATGTGGATAGAATGAGAATAAATGTGAGGACAACTGAGGGCACTTTCAGAATGCTGCGGATCTTGAAATGGCTTTCAATTTTGACTTAATTTCATAAATTATAATATCTGGATGTTGAGATCCTCTAGATTTGTAGGACTTTAAAGCTGTTTGTGAAACAAGCTACAGGTATACAGGTGACCTAAAATGACATGAGCAGATACAGAAAAGCAAAAATGCCAATGCACTACCTGGCTTTATATCTAGAGGCATAAAATGCAATTGTGTATTAATCACAAGTCCTTGGTTAAAACACAGCTTGAATACTGAGAGCATACTGGCACTATCCTTAGGAAAGTATATTAGCCCTGGGTGGTGCACAGTATAAATTTGCCACAATGCTGCCAGCCCTCTAAAGGATATATTGTAAGAAGAGATTACGCAAACAAGGAAATATTCCTTGGATTGTAGAAATTTGAGGTGATTTGATAATAGTGGGGTAAGTAGTCTTGTTATGGACTTGAGTATAGGGCTTGTTTTAAACTTTCAAATGTGAAACGAGGGTACCCTTGATACAAGGGTGGTAGAAATTCAGAATTCCGGAAACACAACATTGCTGCATCAACAGCTAAGTTTATCGCTGAGGTTTAAAATTGTGTTAACCACAGTTATTAGGAGTTATGTGCAAAGGAGTTATGGGCTGGAAATCAGATAAGATCATTTTAATTGATGGAACAAGCTCAAGGGACTAAATGACCTATGCTTGTTGCTATTTTTTTTAAAAATAGATTCTGGTTGTTCTCACTGCAATTTCACATAATTACATTGAATTTTTATTGAAGCGATAAGGTATCAACTCAAGCAAACTACATCCTATGTAGGTCGTAAAGCATGTCATGAGATCTTCGTGTCAAATATTTTGGTTATTGGATTCTGGGGAGTAATTATCTTGAAAAGACAGGCACCTCATTTTGGCAGTATTAATTTAGTTTAGCCGTTTGATTTAAAAATTGAAAAACTTAAGTCATGGAGATGTTTATGGCACAGGAGGAGGATAGGAAGAAAAGTCTTGAGACAATACCATAATGAGAATTGCAACCTTCAGAAAAGAAACTTATAGCATAAGATATGATTGTGGTCATGGCGATCATTTAAATGTGAACTTTGCTTTATGTGTATCCCTGGTCTTTAGTATTGTGTTATATATATATTTATAATATAGTTCATTGAGGTAGTGGTGTTAAACTATGAGGAAGGGCTGCAGAGTCTAGATTTCTATTCTCTTCAGTCTAAAAAATTGAAAAGTGATCTCGTTGAGATATTTAAGATTAAATGGTTCAATTGTGTAGTAAGAGAATTTCTCTTCATTCCTCTGGTGCATGAATGCAGATCAAGACGGAAGAAATGTAATAGGTGAATCAACAAGCGCTTCTTCAAGCAAAACGTCATTTGTGTCTTAAACCCTGTTCCCTGGAAAGGCATTAAGAGCAATTATTAGAAAATTTTCATGCTAAGATTAATAGATTATTTTTGAGCACTGGTAATAATGATTATGGGACCAGTGTGAGTTGATATTCATCTTTAACTTAACTCTGATCTAATTGAATGGTGGAACAGCTATGCAGGTATGAATGACCTGGTGTTCCTTTGTTAACCACCCTAATATACATTTGAGCAAAAAGCCCTCAGTTGCACTTTGGTTTGTAAAGCAGGGTTTCTTTGTGTGCAGTGTTTAAAATTTTATGGCTATGCTCCATTGTATGAGTAAAGAACATAAAGAATAGATATTGCTGAATGGATAATTTGACCAAATAAGTTATATACCTACTAAAATAAATGTACCTTCACTTACTACGAACAACGACAGAAGCTTTTCCAATGAACTCTACTAACAACTAAGCTAAACTTATACAGTACACTTTGTTTTTTAGTTCAACTTATTCCTCACTTTTGCAGAAATATTCTTCATGGTTCATATGTGTATGTTTTGGAACAGATTTGTTCAACACCAAACCAGATTTAATATTGTAATTTCCAGAATTATTGCTTTATAATGGCAGAGTTTAGTTAATAGAAAAGTAATGAAATTATTTTCAGAGCTGTTGGAAATGAAGGTAAGCCCTGACTAATGGAGACAAACATGTAATACAATATATCTGGATAAAATATAAGACATGGGAGCAGAGATTAAGCCATTGTGCTCTGCTATTCAATCATGGCTGATAGGTTTTTCAACCCCATTTTCCCGTTTTCTGCCCATAACCTTTGATCCCTTTGGCGATCAAGAATTTATCAATCTCTGTGTTAAATGTACTCAGTGACCTGGCCTCCACAACATTCTATGGCAATGAATTCCACATATTTCTCCCCTCCCCCATCTCTCTGGCTAAAGAACGTTCTCCTTATCTCTGTTCTGAAATGTCTTCCCTTTACTCTAAGGCTGTGCCCTTGGGTCCTCTTCTCTCCTGCCAATGGAAACATCTTCCCAACATCCACTCTGTCTAGGTCATTCAGTATTCTTATTGGATCTATGAGAACACCACAACATTAGCTTAAAACCTAAATTAATGTAGATTTGTTTACTTATTTGGCAGGCAGAGGAGAAAGCAGATGCATTAAATAAAGAGCTGCTCATGACCAAACAGAAGTTAGTTGATGCAGAAGATGAAAAGAAGAGATTAGAAAATGAAGCCACTCAGGTAATTAAATTATATTTGTCTACATGTCATATTGTTCATTGGGTTAAATGGTTTTTATTTAAACTCTTGGTGAGAGGTGCTCTTAATATTTTATAATTAATAGTTTATAGAATGGGATTTCAAAGATCCTGGTCTTGTTTTTTTCTGTTTGTAGCCAAGATAGACATGGGCAAGAAATTAAATTTGGATTTAGCATCTCCAGATCAGAAATAGGAAAATAGTGCACGATAGTTCCCCTTGAACAGCTCTAAACACCCCATGTTGATGGTATGAAAGCATAAATGCTTGGTATTGAAGTCCTTTCAGTTGACCAAGATAAACACTTACTAACTAGACAAGCAGTAAAGATACTTGGAAAGCTGATCAGTGTGTCACTGGTACCCTATCTAATTACTTGCAAATTTTGAGAATGAAAATTGGGGGCAGTGTTAAAAATAACAATACTAACTAGAGGTAAATTTTGCACAAAAGTATTGTCTTTTTGATCTTGTTTCTTGAAATAGCATTTTAAACATTGATTGTACGCTTTTTTATATATATTTATATACCTTTGTAAATGTCCACACCTTTTCTGATAGTACTCCATAAAACCTGGAATCACAATCTATGAAGGAACTTCTCCAGTGTTGTTTAGGAACTTAGCAATTTTTGATTCAGTCAAATTTGTTCCATTTTTAAAAAACTCTGCTAAACATGAACAGTACTGTACTGTTGTCTAGATATTCGACTTTGCATAGTACCAGTAAAATTGCATAATGGCAGTTTTCTCTGTCCATAAATATTTTTAACTGCGCATACTACCAAAGTATCAGGTTTTAGTTCTGTACCTGTTTCTGTCTTTCACAGCTTAAGGAGATGTGCCGGAGAGAACTCGACAAAGCTGAATCAGAAATAAAGAAAAACAGTTCGATCATCGGGGATTACAAACAGGTCTGTAAGTTGCAAGGATTTTACTGCAGTCATTCCTTGAAGTCTGGCAGGTTTATATTTATCATGGAAATAAATTATGCCACTGATTTCTGTTTGTTCAGAGGCTTCATTTACAGACCAATGAAGAGTACTGTCTGAAAGAAAACTTGCAGCATCCATGAAAATGTTTTTTTGAAATACAAGTCTAAATAGCAAAAATCTGAAATACAACATATGTACCACATTTATCCAGTGGTTCCTTCAGCATCAGGAGAGGTTAATATTCTGGGTGAATAATGTTCATCAGAACAAGTTTTGGTTTTTCTCTCTAATTTTCTTTTATATACTCCTGCCTTTCTAATCCCTGCTCGTCATCTGGGAAGTGAGGACAGTCTGTATTGTATGTTTCCTTGGAACCTCTCTCTGTGATTTAGATAATGGGAGAATAAATTCTACCATTTTAGTTGTGTGCTATCTTCAGACCACCCTCCATCAGTGGGAGCATGCCATATTCAATCGATTTGATAATGTAGTGGTCCAAAACTAGATTTTTTTGTTTAAATTCTATCATTGGTCTATTTGCTGTCTGGTAGATTGTGTGCTCAAATTACACAAATAACTAAAAGGATAATTGTAAAATACCAATTATTCCCTACTGACCTTGAGGGAATGAAGCCTGCTTTGGTCTACACAAGATTGCCCACATTACCTAGCTATCTTTTGATAGCTTCAAAAGTCGCTTAAGTAGTGTTGAAGGCTTTCAAGAAGAAAGCACCGCACCATCGCCCCAGGATAGATAAGGATGTGTAATATATGTGGCCTTGTCACTGCCATCCTCATCTTGAAAAACTTGTCTTTTATAATATCTCACAATCCTTCTGAAAACTGCTTAAACTAAGCCGATGATTTCGCGAATGACAAGTCTCCAAAGTAACTCTTATGTCCAGGAAGTTTTTATAAATATAGAAGCAGTTGTCAGCCCTAGATTTTGATAACCTTTTGCTTAATTTGTATGTACTTTTTTAAACTTATATAATATTTTCATGAAAACTCTTGTGTTAATGCATTGGGACATACTAGTGCAATTTAGGAGCTAATCTGTAGCTATCGGGCATTCTCGTGATCCAAATGTTTGTAGATTCCTCCAAATGTTTACAGATTCAGGCTGTTGATATTTGTTTGCTTTTGATAAGATTAAATCCCTATTGTAGTTTTGTATGTAAAATGTAATATTTTGATTCTACGGGAATGCAGAATTGTTTCTGCTTTTACTTTGCATAGATCATTTCAAACATTGACATAGTTTAAAATTAAAGTGTATGAAAAGCTGCATGAAGCTGTAGTATTTTCTGTCTATCTCTCTTTCGCTCTTGTGTGCTCTCTTTCTCTCTGTTCTGTCAGCGTCAACACTAAACATTTGAGTTTATCAAGTGTATATATGTCTGTAAATTGAATGACATCTTCAGAATGTATTTTTATTAACTAGTATCTGCTGTAGTTTGTTAGACTATTGATTTTTAATCTTGCATGCAGTACATTGTACACCTTCCTGACCAAGTTATATTATGTTTGTTTTACTGAGTCTTTAATATCCTTTTTCAGATCTGCTCCCAACTGAGTGAGAGGTTGGAAAGGCAGCAGTCGGGAAATAAAACTGAGTTGGAACAAATTCGGGTGAGTCTTTTTTCGGCACTGCAAGTTAACTTCTGATGAATAAATGATCAGATATCCATGATTAGTTTTGTTTTGTGATAAGGAAATATAAAAAAACCAACTTGCAATTTTGATTTAGATTTAAAAGAAGTAGGTTGTAGCACTGTCTATTAGTCATAAATGGTGATTATATAGGTCTGAAACCATAATTACTCAGCAAACTAATTCAAACTGTGCCATTAGCACGAGGTGCACTGTGGTAGCCAAGTACTTTCCGGTATTCCGCAACAGAAGACTTTAAGGCTTCTTTATGCCTGGGCACACAGCAAAGTTGATGGCCTGTGCCTGTGGTGAGAGCGATGAAGAACTTGAAAATGAGGAAGACGAGAAAAATTTGGGCCCAAGGTTTTAAGATAAAAATGAATGAATACAGTGTTGTCAATAAATCCAATTTAAATTAGTGTAGATACTTGTAAAATTCTCGCAAATTATGGAACGATCTGATCATGTTAATATTCAAAATCAAAAAGTGTAACAAATTTAGTTACTGTCGCTCAATTGTGCATCTATTATCTATAGAATTGGTGATACCAAGCAGAATAAGTGTTGTGAAACTACTCTTGGATACAAGTTCACATGCAAAAATGAAAGAGTCTAAATATCCAAACATTTTCTTAGTTCTATTTATTGATTCTTGTTATGCTTGCTAAGTGTAGCTCTACTTTATCAGCCTTCTTGTGGAGGACTATTCCTTTCCAGAAAGTAGTTGGAAACTTGCATCTTTTCACATTTGTTTTGTCAATCTTACTCAATGGTGCCCTACATTTCCAGTCAAATTACCACTTAAACCACATGAAGTAATTAGATTAAGTTAAGAAGGATCTATTCTGTTTCCCCCATGTTAATTCTTCTGCAAAAGGAAACCACTTTCTAAAAACTATAAATGGTCTTGAAAATGTATAGACAAATTACATTTTATGCGAAAATGCCCTTTTTTGTTTGAACAGTGACATTAAGGTATTTATAGTTCTATGCTTAAATGAAATATTAAAGCCTACATTTTGAGTAAAGTAGGCATGTTTTAAAGATTGTATAATGTTCCTGGAGTCTGATGCACTAATGCTACCTGAAGCCATTTAGTCCCCATTACGTAAGATTGTTCCTTTTGATTTTATTTTGTGTGATACATCTACAATATTATAGGCTGGGCCATTGACCTCTGTTGTTTTCAGGACCAAAAACACTTAAATTTCAGAAATTTTAGAAAAGTATAAATTCATTCAAATTCTAAATATCACACCAAAGAGGAAGATGAGTTATAATGAAAAGATTTCCGAAGTCATGAATGTTGTGGTCATTTCGGAGAAGTGAATAGAACAGGGACAAGAATGGTTATTGCAGGTTCTGGGATTTAGATGTTTCAGTAAGAACAGAGAAGATGATAGAAGAGGGGGAGATGTGGCATTGTTAGTCAAGGACAATATTACAGTGGCAGAAAGGACATTTGAGGACTCGTCTACTGAGGTAGTATGGGCTAAGGTTAGAAAAAAGGAAAGGAGAGGTCACCCTTTTGGGGGTTTTCTATCAGCCTCCAAATAGTTCCTGAGATGTAGAGGAAAGGATTGCAAAGATAATTCTCAATAGGAGCAAGAGTAACAGGGTAGTTGTTATGGGGGCCTTTAACTTTCCAAGTCTTGACTGGAAATACTGTAGTTTGAATACTTTAGATGGGTCAGTTTTTGTCCAGTGTGTGCAGAAAGGTTTCCTAACACAGTATGAAGACAGGCCAACAAGAGGCGAAGCCACATTGGATTTGGTTCTGGGTAATGAACCTAGCTAGGTGTTAGATTTGGAGGTAAATGAGCACTTTGGTGATAGTAGGAGAAAATGAGGGCTGCAGATGCTGGAGATCAGAGCTGAAAAATGTGTTGCTGGAAAAGCACAGCAGGTCAGGCAGCATCCAAGGAGCAGGAGAATCGACGTTTCGGGCATAAGCCCTTCAGGCCATTTCTGCCGATAAATTCGAACTTTGGTGATAGTGACCACAATTCAGTTGTTTACTTTAGCGATGGAAAGGGATAGTAAGTACCACAAGGCCAGAGTTATAACTGGGTCAAAGGCAATTATGATGTGATTAGGCAAGATTTAGGATGCATAGGATGGGGAAGGAAACTGCAGGGAATGGACACAATTGAAATGTGAAGCTTATTCAAGGAACAGCTACTGCGTGTCCTTGATAAGTACGTACCTGTCAGGCAGGGAGGAAGTGGTCGAGTGAGGGAGCTCTGGTTTACTAAAGAAGTTGAATGTCTTGTCAAGAGGAAGAAGGCGGCTTATGTTAGGATGAGACATGAAGGCTCAGTTGGGGCGCTTGAGAGTTACAGGTTAGCCAGGAAAGACCTAAAGAGAGAACTAAGAAGAGCCAGGAGGGGACAGAAGTTGTTGGCAGATAGGATCAAGGAAAACCCTAAAGCTTTCTACAGGTATACCAGGAATAAAAGAATGACGAGAGAAAGATTAGAGCTAATCAAGGATAGTAGTGGGAAATTGTGCGTGGAGTCAGAAGAGATAGGAGAAGCGCTAAATGAATATTTTTCATCAGTATTCACACTGGGGGAAAGAAATAACGTTATCAAGGAGAATACGGAGATACAGGCTACTGGACTAGACAAGATTGAGGTTCACAAGGACAAGGTGTTAGCAGTTCTGGAAAGTGTGAAAATAGATGAGTCCCCTGGGCTGGATGGGATTTATCCTAGCATTCTCTGGGAAGCCAGGGAAGAGATTGCAGAGCCTTTGGCTTTGATCTTTGTCATCATTGTCTACAGACGTAGTGCCAGAAGACTGGAGGATAGCATGTGTTGTCTCCTTGTTCAACAAGGGGAGTAGGGACAATCCTGATAATTACAGACCAGTGAGCCTTACTTGAGTTGTGGGTGAAGTGTTGGAAAAGATTATAAGAGATAGGATTTATAATCATGTAGGAAGAATAAGTTGATTTGGGATAGAATGGGGTAGGTCATGCCTCACAAACCTTTGAGTTCTTTGAGATGGTGACCAAACAGGTGGATGAGGGTAAAGTGTTTAATGTGTATATGGATTTCAGTAAGGCATTTGGAAAGGTTCCCCATGGTAGGCTATTGCGCATAATACAGAAGCATGGGATTGAGGATGATTTAGCGATTTGGATCAGAAATTGGCTAGCTCAAAGAAGACAGGGCAGTGGTTGTTGGGAAATGTTCATCCTGGAGTTCATATACTAGTGGTGTACTGCAAGGATCTGCTTTGGGTCCACTGTTGTTTGTCATTTTTATAAATGACCTCTAGATGAGGGCGTAGAAGTTAGTAAGTTTACAGATGACATAAGGGCAGTGAAGTTGTGGACCGTGTGGAAGGATGTTACAGATTACAGAGGGATATCAGTAAACTGCAGAGCTGGACTGAGATGTGGCAAATGGAACTTAACGTGGAAAAAAGAGAGGTAATTCACTTTGGAAGGAGCAACACAAATAAAGAGTATTGGGCTAATGGTAAGATTCTTGGTAGTATATATGAGCAGAGCGATCAAGTGTTCATGTACATAGATCCCTGAAAGTTGCCACCCACATTGATAGGATTGTTAAGAAGGCATACGATGTGTTAGGTTTTATTGGTAGAAGGATTGAGTTTTGGAGCCATTTGGTCATGCTGCAGCTGTACAAAATTCTAGTGCAAACGCACTTGGAGTATTGCATACAGTTCTGGTCACTGCATTATAAGAAGGATGTGGAAACTTTGGAAAAGGTTCCGAGGTGATTTACTACGATATTGCCTGGTATGGAGGGAAGATCGTCTGAGGGACTTGAGGCTGTTTTCGATAGAGAGAAGAAGGTTGAGAGGTGACTTAATTGAGACATATAAGATAATCAGAGGATTAGATAAGATGGACAGTGTGAGAGCCTTTTTCCTTGGATGGTGATGGCTAGCACAAGGGCACATAGTTTTAAATTGAGGGGTGATAGATATAGGACTAATGTCAGAGGTGGTTTCTTTACTCAGTGTAGTAGGGGTGTGGAACCCACTGCTTGCAACAGTAGTAGACTTGCAACTTTAAGGGCATTTAAATGATCATTGAATAAACATATGGATGAAAATGGGGTAGCGTCAGATAGATGGGCTTCAGATTGGTTCCACAGGTCAGCGCAATATCTAGGGCCGCAGGGTCTGTACTGAGCTGTTATGTTCTATGACCACACAGCTTCGTAAATGAGCCATCACAAAAGGAGCTTGCAAGTTATTTTATAGTGGAAAGTGTGGGCATAAACCTTCAGTGGCGACTCCTAATTGGACCAATGAATCTGTCCAGAGAATAGTTAATTGTTCAAAAGCCAAAAGGCAGTTATTTCTTTCAGACCCAGAATTAGATTGAGAAAGATGAGAGAG
The DNA here is from genome assembly GCF_004010195.1 of Chiloscyllium plagiosum. Lineage (NCBI taxonomy): Eukaryota > Metazoa > Chordata > Chondrichthyes > Orectolobiformes > Hemiscylliidae > Chiloscyllium > Chiloscyllium plagiosum. The sequence goes on from NC_057739.1 coordinate 24,808,057, forward strand.
AACTGGAAATTTGTTTGGCTGAGTTATTGGTGGAGATGAGGCGACGTTCAGGAGTGACTGTCTTCCTAATCCAATCGCTGCTGATATACAAAGTCAAAATTCACTTGTGTATTGCCAGTTAGTTGAGATTTGACTGAGTGATTGACGCCATTGAAGCCATGTTCTAGGGAGGAGCAAATGCCTTTGAGCTTTGATGAAAATTTAGAGCGAAAGAAGAGTTCTTTCTTCGAATGTAAGTTCATCAAGTCATCCCTACAGCCTGAAGCTACAAATGTTGCATTTTGGGATTAATGATTCTTTCACTCAGTGTGTGAATAAACATGGAAAAACACCAGCTGTAGCGTGAGCCTGCTGTTTACTGTAATTGGCTTGAGTTTTTCTGTCTCTCTTTCGTCACAATGTTGCTCAAAAATGCGGGTGTCTTGTAAAGGGAAACCATTGCAGGAAGTAAACTTCCAGTCGAATTGTGTTTTACTAAATTAAAAGAACAGATCACTTTATAGTATAAAGTATTGTTTTACTTCTGGCAATATTAAATGATGTGTGATATTCTTAGCATTTGTGAGTTTGTATTCAACTAAGGAAATTTCTATTGTCTAGATTGCTTATATTCCTGTGCATTGCATTAATTTTAATGGGTAATGCAGCATTAACAACTATGCAATATTGTATGGTTGAAACTGTTGTGAAGACTCATGTTATCATAGAAACTTGGATTCTGAAGTAGAAGGATCCTGTATTGTGTAATTTTGATTCCTTTGAGTGTAAGTTTCATTTTAAATTCTGATTTAAAATTTAGTTTTGTTTTAAATTCTGAGAGTAATGCTGGGATTTGCGATACATGAGGATTTAATGAGGGCTTACATCATTTGAGTAAAGCTTGAGGTGAACAGTTAGTATATTCAAAGTAGGACAGATTTTTAAACAGCTGTCGCTGAGCAACAGAAGTCCAGTAGCAGGAGAGAAATATCCAGAAGATCATTGTGTGTAATTTCCATCAGTGCAAAAAGTTTAGCAATTTTTTTTAAAATAAATAGTCAGATTTGAGCAAGGATTTGGAGAAATCTGATGGTGTATGAGGGTATGGAAAACACCTTGGTTTACTCTGAAAATGATTAGAAGTTGATAAGGCAGCTTCAGAAACCAGTTAGTGAATAGAAGACTTTGAAATGGAGAGAGGGTGACCCCCTCACTGGGTTTTGAATACCTGTAAGGGTGTTATTGAGAATTGTGGGGTTGAATCCTTAATTTGAAACAAAACATTTGAAATATGTCTCGTATTGTGTAATACAGCTAGTGTTCTGTTAAACTTTATTGCCAGCCTCTTGTGAATATGTTCAGTGACTGACCACCAGAAAAGAAAATGTGGTCAATCACACTGATTTTGCTCTGGAATCTGACTGTCTAATATTATCTTTAGCTGGGATTATAACACAACATACTCAGTGCAGCATTATTTTAAATCACAACAAGATGGAAAATAGAACGATTAACTTAAGAGTATGGTAAAAATAATTCTCTCTCAAAGCCTCAGTCAATAATTGTATTTTATACGAACAGAAGTGATTTTATTACAGAGGTAGTAATTATATATTTTTTTGATTCAGCAAAAGGTTGAAGGCTGCGATCGCTGCAGAGAGTTGTTCAACAAGGAGGGTGCACTTAAAATTCTCAGTACTTCTAAGAATACCTCAGATGAATATCAAGATAAAGAGAAAGCCTTATTGAAGAACCAACTGAGGGAAATGGAGCTGGAGCTGGCTCAGACCAAACTGCAGTTGGTGGAGGCAGAGTGCAAAATCCAGGTGTGTTTCATCAAAGATCAAAAGAGGAAGGATAAAATGTAAGCGGGTGGCTGCGCATTCATTTAATAATGGGGTTAATAATCTGCATCTTGGTAAAAGGAGGTCAATTTCAAAATTTGCAGATTATACAAAACTTTGAAAGGTTGGTGGAATGGGCAGACAAGTGGCGGATGTAATTTAATGCAGGAAGAATGAAGTGATTAATATTAGTGGGAAGAATGCAGAGCTAATATGAAATGAATACAATTCTAAAATGGGTGCAGCAGCCTTGCGACCTAGATGTGTATATGTGTAAATTGTTGAAGGTGGCAGGACAGATGGAAAGCGTAGTTAATTAAGCATATAATGTGCTGGGTTTTATAAATACGGCATAGAGTTCAAAGGCTGACAAGTAGCTCAGAGGGGAGAAAAGCTGAGAGAGAATTACAAGTTCAAACATGAGTAAATGAGTCTGACAGAGGAACCATAGGCTAGATCCGAAATAAGTGAGTTCAGCAAGGCTAAATGAATAATAATTTTTAATGCAAGGAATAAGATAAACAAGCTATGGGCACAGATAGGCACATGGGAGTATGATAACAGTGTTAAAACCATGATTTGGTTGAAAGATGGGCAAGATCGATGGCTCAACATGCCAGGTGACAAGATATTCAGATGAGATAACAGGATAGAAGAGGTGAGTGTCACAATAATGACGAGGAAATCAGTTATCACAGTGAGGAAGGATGTGTTCCTTGGAAAGATCCTCAAGTAAGACCATATGGACAAAAGGCATTAATACAAAAGGAGGAAAATAAAGTTAGATATGTACTGTAAGATACAGTCAGTAGCAGATCACATGTAAATACATTTCAGAGAAATGTAAAAATAATGCAGTAGTGAAAGATTTTAATGACTTAGATACTCATGGGACATTGTGTATGAGGCGGGAGGAAGCAAAATTATATATTGGGTTTACTAGAAGTTTATACTACACAGTAAGCCCAATGAGGAAGGGCGCAGTTAAGATAGGGCAATTTGAACAATGACCTTGGAGCAGCTACTTTCAGATTTTGTTTAAATTCACTCTTGAAATGTGGGCGTTGCTGGCAGGCCAGCATTTATTACCTGTCCCTTGAGAAGATGGTGGTGAGCTGCCTCCTTGAACCAGTGTAATGCATATGCTGCAGGTAGACCCATGATGACCTTGGGGAGAGAATCCCAGGGTTTGACCCAGCAACAGCGATATATTTCCCAGTGAGTGGGTTGGAGGAAACCTGCATGTGGTGGTGTTGCCAGGTATCTGCTACCCTTGTCTTTCTAGATGGTTGTCTGTTTTGAAGGTGGTGTCTAAGGATCTTTGGTGAATTTCTGCAGTGTATCTCGTAGATGCTATTGAGTGTGGTTGATTAAGGGAGAGAGTCTGGCTGGGGAAACATGGACTTGATACTGTCCAGGTTAAAGCAGCCCAGTAATTGGCCCACTGTCCATCACCTTCAATATCCACTCCCTTCACCAATGCACAATGGCAACGGGGTATACCATCAACACAATGCAATGCAGCATCAATACTTCGATAGTACTTTCAAACCCGTGACCTTCACCACTTAGAATGATCAGAGCAGCTGCATTTAGTTGATGCGCCACCTGCAAGATATCCTGAAAGTTTCTCACCATTCTGACTTGGAACCATATCACTGTGCCTTCACTGTTACTGGGTCAAAAACCTGGAATTCCAAAACACAGTAGGTGTATGTGGACCACATGGGACTTCAATTCAAGAAACCTGTCTTTGGAGATGGGCAACATGCTGGTCTAACCAGTTACACCTGCATTTCACAAAAGAATATTTTTTTTAAAGATGTTATCTCAATGTAGGTTATTGCTGCTTATTGAAGTTTCCAATGGACCCAAACTGTAAAATTCTGAACTACTTTTGTAACAAAATTCAAAATTAACCTTCAAGATCAATTAATTTATCTGGATTTTTTTTTCAGGATCTGGAGCATCATTTGGGTCTAGCGTTAAATGAAGTTCAAGCAGCAAAGAAAACCTGGTTCAACCGAACAATAAGCTCCATTAAAACAGCCACTGGTGTACAAGGAAAAGAGACTTCATAAGAAAGTCATCTGGGTCAGTGAGGCAAAAAAACAAATACCAATCCTGGTCAAAATGTGCTCACTTCTGATATATACTAGGGGACCAGAATGTGTTCTTGCAAATACAATCTGTGGATTAACATGGTTAACAGCTCCCAAAAAAAAAGAAAATCCATAAGCAACAGCTTTTACCTTTTTAGAGTGGTCTTTATACTGCTGATGTTTAACACTCGCCAGACCTGTGCTACAGTAGTTTTGGCTCTATTCTGTTCTCTTGAGACAAGCGGACACTCCATTCTACTGTCTCATTTGAGACTTGCACAACTCGAGGTCAAATTTAGGTACCAGGATAACAAGCTCTTTCCACTTGAAACAAAAAAAATCTAACCGTTAACTTGAAATAATTTCTGATTTTGCATCTTCTGTATACTCTTTTTGATATCAATTTGTCTGTTTTGGAATCAAAAAGTTGGTAAATAAGCAAAGGAACACAGCTCCACGGACAAGCTGAATTCAATGTAGTTTTTAACATAATCTGGGTTTCTAGTGGGGAGTCTGTAGAATGGAGACCTTTGCACCTTATATTATCTATTTATAATGGTTTATGTTATGCTGTTAGACACATCTTTTGAGAGTGTCTGAGGGGCACTGATTTGTACATAAACGTGAAAGTTTGTTTATTTTTTAATTCTGCTTTATTTTTGGTTTCCTAATGCTGCCTGGTGTAATATTTTAGCTCAAGAGCTGATGTGTCTATGTTAGTGCTTTGTCTGAATGTCATACCACTCTTCTATTTGTTTGATGCCAAACGTATTGTAACTTCCTCAACATTACGTGTAGACATTGTGTTAGACTAAGGAAATTAGGGTGAACTGTGTATACTTTATGGATTGAAATATATACTGGTATAAACTACTGAGTTTGATTTCTCTTTTGTCTTTTTGTTACGACTAAGATTTAATGTTGCAATGTTCACCAGATGTAAATGGAATACTAATATGTTGCCTGGCTCCGAGGTCTTGTTGATTCTCAAAAAGGTTGCTATGCAACAGATTTGGTCCAACGGGCAGGTCTGTTTGGCGTGAGTTATCGAGTTCTTTTTTTAAAGACCATGTGGTTCTTTCTGGAATAGTAGTTTTTCAGACAAAGACCCTGCTTAGGGACTGGAGTAAGAGGTTTCTTAGAATATTTTAGAACTAGAAGTGGAATGATTCTCCTATAGACTACAGTATGGGCGATAATGTCAACCCTAATTGTTAAAACAGCTTACTAATGTTACTGGGTTCTACCTTGGCCAGACGATTATCAGAGATTGGGGATACTTATCATGTCAAAAATCATGATATAAACCTGTGTTCTACCCCTGTATTTGGTTACTACGCCAACAGACTGCAACGCTGGCCTGCTAAATTGTGGCTTTTATGTGAGTAACCCATGTATCACAATGTACTCAACTCTCATTAAATTGCACAGTTTTTAAATAATCCTTCAATTTATAAGAGTCTTTATCATGCCATGAAGAAGTTACTTTGTTTAGCATGATTTTTGTTCTATGCAGAGTTTTGTAAAGGTCTACACCTGTATAGCACATTGGAGTCTCCACAATGAACAAACTGTAGCATCAATTTCTAATCTTTAAAAACATATGACTGTTATCTTTGAGTAATGTTCATTCCTAAAGAAAAGCTGTAATTGATCAAAACTTCAAGTTTTCTGCCCTGCTGAATGGAAGCCAATGTTTGTTGCCAGAGCAGGATGGGTGTAAAGAACATTGAACAAGGATATTCTAGATCACACTTATATCGGTTCCATCTTATCCATGGGAACTTATAACTGTATTACCTGAAAATCATTGCGTATATTGGAATGTATGACCAGCCATTACTTAAATGGGAATCAATGTGAACAATTTGAGGATGAGAAAAATCATAAGCATAGACTTTCACTCTTTTTATTTATGGGAATTAACATTTGAAAATAGACGTAGTGTGGGTCTTTCAAGAAGAAATATAAAAATGATTATTATTATTACACGTTTTGCATATGAATTTATACTAATTCAGATCTGTGATGAGTGCAGGAAATTAATGTTATCTGGTCATTAGCATTGGAGTAGTGGAGCTATAATTGATTGACACAGTGGGATTCCAGTGGACATAAACAGGAGTGGTGCAACTCAATTTATATGCAGAAATCTGACAGGAAATTTCCGGCTTATAGTTGTTCAAATGCACCGTTAGGTGGCCACATCTAGTTGAGCAAATAATGCCCTTCTACTGATTTTGGGTGAAGTCATGTAAGGTGAGCTAATGTTTGTATTGTTGACTGCAACTAACCTGTTAACCAGTATTTCAGAACAAAAGTGTTTCCTGCCAATTTTCTGTATTTTGAGACCCTTAACATAGTACATGAACAGAAAAGTACTTCCACAAAAGCAGCTACTGCTTGGATGTTTGAAATCTGAAATAAATACAAACACTGCTGTAAATAATTAACTCTGGCAGGATTGCTGTAGCAAGAAAGTTGTTTCAGATTGATTATCTTTCTTCAGCATTGTAAAAGAAAATGGATATGGAATGGGTTTTAAGCTCCAAAAGCAGAGAATAGGCAAGTGGTGATGAAAAACATACAGTATGTGGAAGGTTTGAAAGCAATGATGAGGGATAATGGTGTATGGTCGAAGAGGATTGTAACAGAGCAATTAAACCAAAATTGTCTTGATTTGGTGGAAATTCATAACAAAATCATGACCAACAATTTTCTGAATAGATGTGTTTGGTGGTTACATATCTGAAATTGTTGAAGTCAGTGTTGAATCTGGAAGGCTGCAAAGTGCTTAAGTGAAAAGTTGATGTGCTGTTCCTCAATTTTACATTAAACTTCATCTGAATATTGTAGAATCCAAGGGAAACTGCAAAGGAAGATAGCAAATTTCAGTAGTAAACAATCCAGAAGCTCAGGGTCACAGCTGCAGACTGAGCTAAAGTATTCCCAAAGAACATTCATTGTTTTAGAGGAGACCACACCATGAACAGTGAATGCAATAATAAATTGACCTACAAGTACATTTGTGTCACCTGAAAGGAATGTTTGAGGCCATGGACGGTGGGAGGAACAGTATCTTTCAGTTAGGCACAGTCCAGCCTTCTAGATATAGATTGCAAATTATATGAAGCTTCAGTATCCTTGGTGTATAAACTTCATCATTTCTGAACGATCCCTGTTTGAGTTTTGTCGAAATTCAGAGATATTCACTTTGTTGGAAAACAAATGGAGATAAATTTTAATTTTGTTGTCAGTTCTGTGTTGGTCAACATTTGAATGAAATGTGTATTGGCTTATACTAGTTTGTGCAGTTGATTAACTAAATTGTTTTGAAAAAGGTTGGGAACTGTATACAACTGGCAAAAATCCCAAGAATTAAAACATGATGATTTGCTAACAAATGATAATGCTTTGGTTATGCATATCTGATTAACATGCACCTTAATTTTTGAATAGAGAATAAACATAAGATTTGCGATGAAGACCTCAACTCGAGAGAGTTGTCAATTCTTGATTGCTCATAAGTACAACATTGCAAGTTAAAGATTAAAACAAAAGCCAAATACCAAACGGTGAGTGTGTTAGTCTACGTTTACATAATCCAACTGTTGGAACTGTTGCATTTTTTTGTTTCTACTCAAATAATGCATTGGAGAATGCATCAGGAATGGACTGTTGCCTCTCAGGCCCAGGGATCCTGGTTCGATTCCAGCCTTGAGGGACTCAGGTTCCACACATTGAAGATGTGCAGCTTAGGTGAACTGGCCATGTAAAATTATCCATAGTGTCCAGGGATGTGCAGGCTATGTAGGTTAGCCATGGGAAACGCAGGGTTGCAGGAATAGGGTTGGGGATGCTCTACTGATGGTTGGTATGGGCTCAATGGGCCAAATAGCCTGTTTCCATGCTGTAGGGATTCTGTTATCCGTGGATGATGAACACTTGGCAAAATCTTTGGTTTTAAATTTACTTTACATTTATTTTAAATTGAAATCTTTGTTTATTTAACAATCAGGGCTCACTTCAAAAAGAAAATCCCTGTCTCCCAACCACCCCTACATACCCACCTTTCTTGTCAACTATTTTGGGCAACAAAGTAGAGAAAAAACAATCTGTTCCCCTTGAAGATCAATGTTATTCCTCAGTCCTTTTTTCATTATATCAATCTTTTTTCATGGCATATACTATGGGATTGTTAAATACTCATTGCAACCTGTCCAATATATTGTAAACTTTAACCTAGCTTCTGCAACCTTAACTGCTCTGAACCTTTTTTTGGTTCTTGAGTGTTGCTTGTGATTAAAGTTCTGCCCTCTCGTGTCTCGCTGAGCAGTGTAAATGCTGGTCATTGTGTTATTACAGACTTTCAGAACCTTGAACAAGGGTCAGCAAGTCAAACTGACAGACTCCAAGGTTTACAGGACAAAAAAAGTCCCTTTAACCCACTGAAGAGGAAACTTTTCTTCTCATCTACTCTTGTCTATGTCCCTCACAATTTTATACATCTCAATCGTATTCCCCTTAGTCTCCACTGCTATGAAAAAATTCCAGTCTATCCAATCTCTCCCCATAACTGAAACTCTCCAGCTTAGTCAACATCCTGGTAAATCTCCTCTGTACCCTCGCCTGTGCAATCACACCCCTCCTATAATGTGGATAATAATAATGTGTAACTGCTCTCAATACTCCAACTGTGGCCTAGCTAACATTTTATACTGTTCTAGCATAACCTCCCAGCTCTTAAATTCTGTGGCTCAACTAAAAATGACAAATAGCCTATACGTCCTGACACCTTAAGGTACCAGCAGTTAATCATTAAACTCTTTCAGACACACTAACCATAACCCACATGCCACTAAATACACAGTAAGGAATCACACACATTACATCATATTATTGATTCAACATGAGGTTACAGAAGTTCACTGTACTACTTTGGTCAGTAATAACACAGTGATGTCATTAAAAAGTATTATAATTCCATGTAAAATGGTTGGAGTAAACTAATTTAATCTGGAGAAATGAGTACTCAAGTTTCCATCTTGATGAAAAGAACATGAATTTTGTTGTTTTTAGTGATGCTTCAGAGCTAACCTTCCTAATGCAACAGCGTGGTGACATGGGAAAAGCAGCTTCAAACCATGCTGTGCCAGATACTGTTGTGATATGTCAGTAGCTCATCTTCTTTACCAGCCTGTACTGCTCCAACTTTGTTCCTTTTCCTGACCAGACATGCTTACACTGACACACCACTGATACACAGGAAGTTGAGTGAACTACACTCAGCTGTTGTTGGATAACTGTCTGTATTTACTTTTTGAATCTTTGATTTCTAAATGTTATTTTCACCTTGCAACAACTTAAGAAATACCATGTATTCCCCAAAGAAATTTATTTAGTGTCAGCTTAATGTGTTTGAATCACAAAATATCAGCTCAATTTCAGTACCTGAAAAAATTATCTCAGTTGGTTTTTAGATGTTGGGTTGAGGGCACTGCAAATGCTGTCCTTTGGATGAAACAATGAACCAAGTGGATAAATTCATATTTTCCTACGCAAGAGTTCATCTGCAAAAATGTTTGCTCATTTATTTAACCCTTCTGTATCCCTTCGCATCTTCGCAGCTTACTTTCCTTCTTACCTTGGTGTCATCAGCAAATGTCATGATTTGGAGGTGCCAGTGTTGGACTGGGGTGTACAAAGTTAAAAATCTCTCAACAGGTTATAGCCCAACAGGTTTATTCCAAATAAATCAGCAAATGTTACAGTTAGATACATTGTTTGTTCATCTAAGTCAGTGAGGAACATAAATAAGTCTAATTCCTTTCTTTGTAGTTAGATTAGATTACATTACATTAGATTACTTTACAGGGTGGAAACAGGCCCTTTGGCCCAATAAGTCCACACCGACCTGCCGAAGCGTAACCCACCCATACCCCTACATTTACCCCTTACCTAACACTACGGGCAATTTAGCATAGCCAATTCACCTGACCTGCACATCTTTGGACTGTGGGAGGAAACCGGAGCACCCGGAGGAAACCCACGCAGACACGGGGAGAACGTGCAAACTCCACACAGTCAGTCGTCTGAGGCGGGAATTGAACCCGGGTCTCTGGCGCTGTGAGGCAGCAGTGCTAACCACTGTGCCACCCACTATGGAGTGACATTTTTCTTAACCTTATTTTGGCATAAAGATCAAGTAAGCCATCAGGTCAGAGGCATCTGACCTCCTTACTCCTTTTCCTTACTTCCCCAAAGCCTCTGTGTTGTCTACAAGGCACAAATCAGGAGTGTGATGGACTGCTCCCCACATGTCTGGATGAATGTAATGTCATTTTTCTTAACCTTATTTTGGCATAAAGATCAAGTAAGCCATCAGGTCAGAGGCATCTGACCTCCTTACTCCTTTTCCTTACTTCCCCAAAGCGTCTGTGTTGTCTACAAGTCAGGAGTGTGATGGACTGCTCCCCACATGTCTGGATGAATGTAATGTCAATTACACTTGAAGCTTGACACCGTACATGACAAAGTAACCCTCTTACTTGGCTTTGCATTCTCAAACATCCACTCTGTCCACCACCAACACTCAGTAGTAGCCGTGTGGATTAAATACAAGATGCACTGCATCAATTAGCCCAGGCTTCTTAGGCAGCACCTGTGAAACCCACAGCCCACTTATATCTGCTGTCCTTGTCTTTCGAGATTCATGGGAGTACCATGTCCTGCAAGTTTCCCTCCAAGTACCTCATCACTCTGACTTGGAAATATAATTTTGTTTTTCCAGTGTCGCTGGGTCAAAATCCTGGAATTTCCTTCCTATTGACATTGTGGACATACCTATAGCAAATGGACAGCAGTGGTTTGAGAAAGCAGCTGAGTACTACCTTCTCAAGGGGAACGAGTGACAGGCAATAAATGCCTACACCCCATGAATGAATAAAAATATCACAATAAATCCTACCTTTTGATTGCAACACAGAGACCCTGAATTTCAGAATGGCCACGATTAGTTATATCTCAGTCACTGCAATAAATGTCTGAGATCATGAACTGTAAAACAATTAAGGATTGATTCATTCTTTTATCCCTTGGTGTACTTTTGTATTGAAATGCTGTATTGCCATTTTTCTTTGTGGAGCTATCTCAAATCACAGTATGGGGCTGCTGAGTCATGACGATCAGGACAACTGTTCACAAACGTGAATAGAAAAGCTTGGAATTGTGAGACAAAGATTTCCTGTTCATGTGCAAAATCACCAGATTGCATAACATGCTAAATTAGGCTGAGAACCCATTTAGATTCTTTATATCTTACCTAATCATTGTAGGAATCAATAACTTTTTTTTTCCCTAATAACTATTTATCATTTCCGTTGTTACAACAAAAGATGCAGGTTCAAGTAGTCAACCTTGTATTAAAAATTATCTAGTACTTAAAATAGAATGTAACAATATATTAAAATAAAGTTAATTGCAAAACTGCAATATACGACTTAATCTGATGCTCAAGGCCTGAACGTCCTTTCTCCATCATGAGGTGAACATTTTTCCAAAGTGGTGATCTTGAGTTCACTACATTTTCCAAAAATGTACTTGTGAAATATTGGCAGTGAAAGTTACAAAATTGTTAACTTCATATTGCTTGTTGGAAACAAAAGCTAACAAGGCACATGCAATGCTTACCCAGGAAAGACAGATAACACAAAAGGCCATTTCTAAGGAGTGTTAGAAATGATAATTATATGTTTAACGTTTGTGCCTATTTCTACATGGAAGTAGAAATTAACCCAGCTTCCTTAGACAACACCTTCCAAACCCAAGACCACTTCCATCTATAAGTTAAAAATCACACCACCAGGTTATAATCCAACAGGTAAATTCTGTGTCATATGATCCTGCCCTACTAGCTACCTGATGAAGGATCAGTGCTCTGAAAGCAAGTACTTCCAACTAAATCTATAAGACTGTAACCTGATGTGTGATTTTTAACTTTGTCCATCCCAGTCAAACACTGGCACCTCCACATCATGGCTTCCATTTAGAAGGACAAGGGCAGCAGATACATGGAAACACAACAACTTGCAAGTTTCCCTCTCCGAGCCACTAACCATCTTGACTTGGAAATATATTTCCATTCCTTCACTGTCACTGGATCAACATTCTCAAATTCCTTCCCTAACAGAATTGTGGGTCAACCACTGCAGATGGACTGTCATAGTTCAAAAAGGGCTCACCACCACCTCCTCAAGGGCAACCAAAGACTGGCAATAAATGCTGGCCTGCCAGCTATGCCCATACCCCATGAATGAATATAAAAGATCTGTGTGGGACTTGCAATGATTTTCCAAGGTATTGTCCATTGGGTAACACATTAAAGTAACAAACATACATGAATAAGACAAGAGTTCTGATGGATTAGCTAACTCACATCTTTTCAGTCCTGATTAACATTTCTATTTTAATGTTCTTTTATCTGGTGCTGTATGTATTTGCTCTTTTTCATGTTGAATTAAAATGTTTCACTCTGCACTAGACAGCAGGCTATGCCCTAAGTAGGTGTTCATGCATAACAGGAACCAATGGAAATCTTATCCGCTAGCCTGCAATGAATAATGGAGGTGGAAGTAGAGACAGAGATTCTGCAGCCTCACTTAATTATCTTTGACAGGTAGGAGAAAATGAATTAGAATGTGTCCTTACAGCATGAAAGAAGCCAGATGGAATTCACAATAGAGTAGGCTGCGCAAGATGTGAGACAGCAACCAATCAAAATAGACCAAATGACAATTCAATTCTTTTCCATGTCTCAGTGATTGATAAATTGAGTTGCTCGAAGGGCAGAGCAGGTATTAATTTCTTTGACATCCATGTGTGAGACAAAGATCAACTTTTCCTTATCCCTTCTCTCATACAGCTTTAGCCATTCAATTTAGATATTTTCCCCAATCAACCTGTTCAGAAATGTTATACACGTCTCTGGAGCAGGTAGGACTTGAACCAGGACTTCCTAGTTCAGAAGTAGGGACATTATCACTGCCATCAACAACTCAGTTTACCTTGATTTCAACTGTTCCCAGCTGACAGTCTCCTGGATACATTGTTCCTTTGCTCATGCTCACACTTATTCTAAACAACAAAGATAACTCCAAAGGAGGCACAAAGTTAATAAGCAGGTGGACCAATTTGGCTTCATTAGGGAAGCCAACACAGGTTTGTTAAGCACACGTATTTACAGTAGCTAACATTTTGTTTTGAGGTAAGCAGGATGGTTGGTGAGGGTAGTGTTGTTAATGTAAGATACACAAACTTCCAAAAAGGATTTATGAACATGCCATAAAACAGACTTATCAGCAAAACTGAAGACTGAGGAATGAAAGAACAGTGACTACAGTTGGTTGAGTGATAAGAACCAGAGGTGAGTGGGAAATCATTGCATTTTGAGCTGGGCAAGCGATAGTGCAATTGCACAGCTTTTCTTCATCAATTTAACACCCTAGATTTGGGTGTGCAAGATACCCTCAAAATTTACAGTTGGCATAAAGTTTGGAAGTGTTGTGAATTGTGAGGAGAACTGTCTTGGCCATCAAGAGGACAAAAGACAAGCTCGTGAAATGGCCAGACAGGGGTAGATGAAGGTTAGGGCAAAGTGTAAAGTGATATATTTCAGTAGAAGGCAAAAAAATTTTAATAGAAGTGCAGCAAGAGGGGTCTGGGGGTATATATACACATCATAAAAGTGACAATGCAACTTGGCAAAGCTGTTAAAATGGCACATGGGATTCTGCCCTTAATAAATATAGAAATTGAATCCAAAAATATAGAAGTTATGACAAAACTTTTTAAAACATTGGTTTGGTCTTAATTGGAGTATTGCATCAAATTCTGAGTTCTACTGTTTCGGAAGATGTGAAAGTACAGCAAAGATTTACAGACAGTGGTTTCAGGGATTAGTGGCGTTAGTTGTGTGGGTACTTTGAAGTACTGGGATTGTTCTCCTTGGGGAAGGAAAGGTTGAAAAGGGACTTTGTAGGGGTATTCAAACTCATGAGCAATTGGCACTGTTGATACAAGGAAACTATTCTCATTGGCAGTTGGATTGATAATGTGGGTGGCACAGTGGTTAACACTGCTGCCTCACAGCGACGGAGATCCAGGTTCAATTCCTGCCTCAGGCGACTGTCTGTTTGGAGTTTGCACATTCTCTCCGTGTCTGCGTGGGTTTCCTCCCACAGTGCAAAAATGTGCAGGTTAGGTGAATTTACTATACTAAATTGCCCATAGTGCTAGGTGAAGGGGTAAATGTAGGGGATTGGATCTGGGTGGGTTGGGCTTCGGCGGGTTGGTGTGAACTTGTTGGGCGAAAGGGCCTGTTTCCACACTGTAAGTAATCGAATCTAATATAACTGGAGCACACTAGCAAAAGCCTCAAGAGCGACACGAGGGAAAACAACAACCAGATAATATCACAATTACTGCTTATCGATAAAAGTTGTGATAAAAGCTCTTCAATTTTTCTTTAATTGAATTCAAATTCCCAACCTGTCCTGGTGGATTTTGAACTCAGATTGTCCTGGCTTTATTAGTCCAGGTCTTGGAATTATGATCCACACAAATTGTTACCAGGTGACCTGAATGTCAGGACATGTGATATACTCAAATATCCAAGGGAAAGAGCCAACATAAATGATCAATTATACAGTATAACACTAACCTAATGTGCCAAAGTCAGGTGTCCTGGCTGAGTGGTGGACCTTTGGAGTGATATCCTGCATTTTATTGGATTATCATCAGGAGATGGGGGAGTTTACAGGAGCTTGGCCTTCTTTAAAGCTTACAGCTGTAGGAAAATGACTCCGTAGACACATAGACTTCACAGTTCCTATTACATTACAGAAGGGACTATTGTTTCTGACTGGAATATGTTATATAATAACTGTACCCAACAACTTTACATATCAACACATTGTTTTGATCAACGTTCTGAGAACTAATTCTTTTAGAAATATATCCCGTTAGCTTCCAAGAGGTAGAGATTTTTCATTCTATTTCCTATGGTACACAGAGATATTTAAATGAGCATAGAGGTCTACAGAGTTATGAGAGAAACAGATAGAGTGGATAATTAGAGGCTTCTTCCCAGGGTGGAAAGGTCAACTGCAAGAGGGCACAGGTTCAAGGTGAGAGGGAGATAATTTAGTGGGTAAGCGTAGGGAACATCTTTTACACAGAAGTGGTAGGTGCCTGGAAAGCATTGCCAGTGGAAGTGGTGGAAGCAGGCAGGCATAGCAATGTTTATGGCATATCTTGATAGACATATGAACGGGAGGCGATCAGAGGGACTCAATAGATCATGAGTCTAAATAGATTTGATTTATTGTAGTCACGTGTACCTAAACAGAGTGAAAAACTTTGTCTGCGAGCTGTACAGAAAGATCATAGTCATAGCAAGGTCACACAGATCATAGGGTGCTTAGACACAGCATGAGATATATACAGGGTTACATTGCACAGGTGGCAGGCAAAGTAAAATAAGGCACAGGAATTGGTGCAAACATGATGGGCTGAAGGGCCTGGTCCTGAGCTGTGGAGGTGCCAGTGTTGCACTGGAGTAGATAAAATCAGAAGTCACATGACACCAAGTTACAGATTTATTTGAAATTACAAGCTTTCAGAGTACAAACCCTTCATCAGGTGAAGCACACAGACACAGAGTTTATAGGCAGAGAGATCAAAAGATCATACTAATGGTATGTGTGGAGTGCTGATAGGCTGAATAACAAGTGAAGGGATGACCTATAATTGGATTAATTGAGAGAGAGAGATAATTACAAAACATTAAAAAGAAGTTGGTGCTGAAGACAGGAATGCTCCCTCCCAGGCAGGGAACACTTCAGTGGTCAAGGACATTCAGCCTCTAATCTTTGCTCGAAGGGAGCAACAATGCAGAATCGCCAAGCAGAAACCGATAGCCAAGTTCGATACCCATGTAGATGGCCTGAACTGTGATCTTGGGTTCATGTCGCGCTACATGTCACCCCCAACACCCCCCGCCCCCCCTCCACATACACACTGTTCCGTACCTGTAAAATCTTCCTTACTGTCCTGTTTTGACGCCATGACCTAGATAACTTGTTATGATCTTTCTACCTTAACTAGTTTGTGCAGTTTTGGATTACTTGTTACTTTGGTTGGACCCTTGGCATATAACTCTTCTATGAAGCATATTATTCCAGTCATTTGGTTTGTCTCCAGTACCACCTGATTTTTAATGTTTTGTAATTATCTCTCTGCCTCGTTTAATAAAATTAAATGTCATCCCTTTGGTTGTTATTCAGCTGTTACACTTTACTCACACCGTCCATCACTTTTGAACTCCTGCAGAGACTTGTTATTCAGCCTGTCAACACTCCCCTCACACCATTTGTATGATATTTTGACCTCTCTGCCTGTAAGTTCTGCGCCTTTGTGCTTCTCTTTACTTCACCTGACAAAGGGGCAATGCGCAGAAAGCTTGTGATTTCAAATAAACTTTTCGGTATATTGTCATTTTGACTGTAAAACCTTTAAATCAATTAAATGACACATTGAAGTTTGCAGTTCTTAATGTTGGCCAAGTTCAGAGCTAGACCGTTTCTGAAATTAATATTAAAACAGTTTACAACATTTCCAATACTGTGAAAATATATTAGAAAGTCATTATGAAATTATCTTGTGAACTCAAGTTGATGGAAAATGTCAAACTGCTTGTTATCAAGTTTCTTTGTATGCATTCTGAACACTTGCAGTGTGTTGCTGTCTCATCATTCTCCAGTAGATTGGAGGCAGAATTCTGTAGTTGCATCAGCAGGTTGAATAGTTGCATGACCAGTATTCTCAGCAATGATATCTTCTAAATCCAATGAATGAACACATGGTTTCTGTGTATTCAGTAGTAGTCATTCAAACAGTTCATTTGTGAAAGCATGCCAGATTCTGCAATATCTTGGGAAATGCTGATTCTGTGCCATTTAAACAGCCTCAGCTTCAGGAAGTAGTAAATCAGTTGCAGCTGTCTTTTGTATGGAGCTCAAGCCAGGCATGTAGAAACATGATACTGACGTCTGTGTTTGACAAGTTATTTCAGGGTCTGTACACAAAGCAATGGTGTCACCAAAGTGTTGTTTGAACAGTAGATTTTGCCCATTATTCTTCTCATTTACCATCTCTTTGCTCACCTTTTCTGTGTGATTTAAAGTTTCAGAGAAAATACAAGTGAATATTTCAGGTAGAAATTTTTCACTCGTTGGGAAGGTAATCATACCCAGAATGCTAACCTAGGTTTTCGTTTACAAATCACATCAGAAATGGTCAGCATTTCTAACATTTTCTGTTTGAATGTTCAAGTAGCTTCTCTTTGCAAAAGATGCTGCTAGAGGAAATGGGTTCTCAGGGGAATTCAGCGAGAGCCCATTCCCTGGCACCAGCAATGATTCCATTGTACCTGGGAGGGAGGGGTTGAGAAAAAAAGAATGTGAGAATGGAGAATAGATAGATATTTGCGCAGCCACTGACATGTCACCAGCATGGTATGTTGGCTCCCTGGTGCCACGGTCAAGGATGTCACTGAACAGCTGTAGGACATTCTGAAGGAAGAAGGAGAACAGTCAAAGGTCTAACCATGTCGTAACCAACAATATTGGTTGACAAAGGGATAGGGTCCTGCAAGCAGAATGTAGGGAGCTAGGAAATAAATTAAAAGGCATGACTTCAAAGTTGATTATCTCAGGATCGCTCCTAATGTCACATAATCAAGAGATCAGGAATGGGAGAATAGATCAAGTGAATGTGTGGCAGGAGAGATGGTGCAGGAGGCAGTGATTTAGAGCGTCTGCCCGTAACCAGGTGTATCTACGCTACGGGGGTGCTGAAGACGTCGTGCAGCTTGACATCTTTTACCGTGTCCATCAGGGCTCTGGACGATGCTCAACTCATCGATCGCCAGTTCTGACTTGCCACAGTGAGAAACCGTAATGACCTCCTCAGGAGACAGGCATGGGATGCAACCGACAGGGTACCCTTGGTTGTCCAGTACTTCCCAGGAGCAGAGAAACTACACCATGTTCTTTGTCGCCTGCAACGCATTATCGATGAGGATGAACACCTTGCCAAAACCTTCCATATACCTCCAGTTCTCGCCTTTAAATAACCACCAAGCCTTAAACAGGCCAGCCTTCAGGACAATATCGACCACAACACCATAACCCTACCATAGCAACCACTGCAAGATGTGTCAGAGCATCGACATGGATACCACCATTACACGTTGGAACACCACTCACCATGTATGTGGCAGGCACTCATGTGACTCAGCCAATATTGTCAATCTCAGGCACCATTGCCCTGAGGCATGGTACACTGCCGAGATCGAGCAGACACTACGACAACGGATGAATGGACACTGCGCAACAATCGCCAGTCACATTCTCAAGATAACTTAAAGTTCTATATATTCCCTCCCAGTCAGGGAACACTTCCGCGGTGAGGGACATTTCGCTTTGGATCTTTGGGTGACCATCCTCCAAGGCGGACTTTGGGATACGCAACAACGCAGAGTGACCAAGCAGAGGCTGTTAGCCAAGTTTGGAACCCATGAGGATGGCTTCAGCCAGGACCTTGGATTCATGTCACACTACTGGTGACCCCACTATACTTTTTCTCTCTCTCTCACACACACACACACACACACAAAATTACACAGATCCTCTCTCATACACATGGTCTTTCTCATACGCTACACATACATCCTCCACACTCACGCATACACCCTCTCACAGGTTTATACTCCATCACACTTACACACAGACGTTACCAAGCATGCACATGTGCAAACACATTCTCTCATGTGCACTCTCATTCACATGCACACACTCTCCGTCTCATGGATGCACAAACACGAGTCTAAGGGGTGAATTTGCATTTGCAGAATTATATTTGCAGATGCATTATGTTTTGCTCAAAAAGCACACAATCTGCAGGCAGTCAATCCATGTAATATTTTATAAATTATTACTTTGAAAATAGACCCAGTCTGACTTAAGAGTGGGATACAGACTCTAACCTTACACCTTTAATGCATTGTCTGAGTTGTCACTTTTTTTTATATAAAACTTTAAGTTATCTTGAGAGTGTGACTAAAAGAAGTTATTGGATTTACATATTAATGAACTGAAACCAGCAACCCATTTGAAAAGATGAAAGACTTAACAACAATCTTGGTTTATTCATTACAGGGGAACCTCGATTATCCGAACATGACGCGCGGGCACTATTTTGTTCGGATAATCGATTATTCCGTAAATCGATCAAATGCCTTTCCTCTGGGGCTTGGAGTTTTTAAAGTCTGCTCCCTGTTCAGGAGATTGCAGCAGCAGACAGAGTGCGAGCCCCCGCCCCCCAACTCCACCACCGTCCCAGCACCATCCAACACTGCCCCCCAAGCCCACATACATCCACCCCTTCTCTGGGGCAGCTGGACTGTACACCAACAAGACTGCTGCTATTGCAGTTGCCTTTGTGGGGTAAGTCTCCAAATAGTACATATGGATATACATGCAGCATTAGCCACACACACAACTTTTTACTGCAACGTTTTGACAGGTTCCACCTTTGCCTTCTATAGGACAATGTTGGACAGATTATCTAGGGACGGGGTGTTGGGGAGGGGGGTGTTTAGGGTACATGCCTGTGCAGTGTGGGGACAGAGAGAGGGCAGGCAGTCATTTGGAGACGGTGCCTGTTTAATCACTGTAAACAAAAGATGTGATCATTGTTGGAAACACGTCTTTGATGTAATGTTTCCATTGGGACCTCGAGATCTCCTTCTGATAATCCGATTTTCAGATAATTGGTATTTGGATAATCGAGGTTCCTCTGTATATTATTTCAGTTGCATGACACTGTGATTTTTTGCTATAAAATCTGTGTCTTATGATCGTGTTCTGTAACTACCTGATGAAGGAGCAGTTCTCCGAAAGCTAGTGCTTCCAAATAAACCTGTTGGACTATAACCTGGTGTTGTGTGATTTTTAACTTTGTCCACCCCAGCCCAACACCAGCACCTTCACCTCATGAATAATATCAACTGGGATCATAACAACCAACACTAACAGCTGTGACAGACATTTGCATATTATGCAATCGCTTCTGTTGTCTCATTCCATGAGGGTGGAAACAGCCAATCAGGTGGCGGGATGCTCAATATTCACACCTGAGGAGAAGATCCTAGTTTTGGTCAGTGAGGACTGTTAAGGACCAGACCAAACCCCCTCAAAACATATTAAGGAGGTAACCTAGACTGCAACTTTCAATTATTTTTAAAGGCATTGTATTCCAGATGCAATTGGCTTGAAGCAAACACGTAATTCTTACACTTTACACAATACAAACAGAAGAAAGAAGAATTTGAATAACCTAACCCTATTGGAAAACATAACAGAATAATAGATTATTTCAATACAGTACCATTCCATAAACACACCCTTAGCGAGGCAAATTCAGTAAAACAAATTATCTCACATGCAATACTAGCAGTAGGAAGAGAACCCAAACTTTTAGCTGAAACAGAGAGAGGAATAACAGCTTCTACATCCAGTTCAAAGACCCCAGCAACTGCTTAAAAGTTAAATTATAATCCTAGTTCTGTGTGAGTTTGATTCCACCCCTTTATTCTACTTCTATTGTTCCAACTTTTAAAAAAAAAACAAATGAAACTAGCTATTGTCAGAGCAACTTGGCTCCAAGTTTACATTTGCTTTAAAGAAAATGACAAAATAATCCTTCTTAAAGGCACATCTCGTAACAGGACTGAGACCATACCCGTAACTGATGAGTGACTAGATCCCTGACTGAACTCTGCATACTCCCTGAACAACAAATTGCTACTTCTTGCGCAGATTGCACTGGACCTCCAGAATGCCCTCTGCTGGCAGCTATCTGACTGTGCCTGAGCTCCTGGACTGATACCAGGAGCTGCCCTTGGACTTACTGTGTTGGGATCCCGAGTGAAAGGTGTTTCCTTTGAGGTGACTGAAAACTAGCACCTTAGACTTTGAGACATGGCCTTTTGGTTGATACCAGTGCTGACACATGGTGAAGGTGTGCGATTGATGTAACATAGTGAGGTTGACAAATAGCAACCTGCCCATTCCCTTGACTACTCACTGCCTGTGACCGTGATGATCTGCTTGACTTTGTATCTGCACTGAAAGGCAATTCAAACAGACACTGAAACATTGTGAGCATTTAAGCTCTTGCTGAGGAGTAAACTGCAAAAATGCAAAATAAGGACAGTGTTGGCATCAAAATGGACGCTGAGTGAGTTAACACTCAGAACAATTAAGCAGCCCTGAGATGAAGCCTGGTCCAATCCAGGAGTGTGCCCATCCCTGTACACAGCATCCTGACAGCAGCATCACAGAACCACCTCAGATTTATACAGCACTTTCAATGTAATAAAACATCCCAAGAAGCTTCACAGGAGTATTATAAAGCAAAGTGTGAGGTTATATAAGGAGATATTATGGCAAATAACCAAAGCCTTGGTCAAGGTGGTAGGTTTTAAGAAACACCTTAAAGGGGAAAACAAAGTATAGAGGCAGTGAGGGAATTCTATAACAATTTCCATACGGGGGTCAGTGTAATTTTGTTTGAGCCTGACTCTAACCTTGTGAAGCCTCAAGAGACATTTTACTGTGTTAAGTAAAAATAAGTTATTGCTGTGATCTACAAATTGGCTGCTGTATCTGCTTACATAGTGACTGCACTTGTTTAAAAAAAAGTTGGCCCTGCTTGTGAACAATTTTGGGACGTCTAGATATGAGAAACATTCTATTACTTCAAGTCCTTTGTTCTTCATTGTGTACATTCCATTGATGGGAAGAGACAGTGCTCATTCATTTGTCATTTGCGTTGTGTGATGATTATTGCTTACTGACTCCCCTCCCCCACCATCTGTCAACCATCTATTTGTGTTCTGTGGGGAGGTTTAAATCTCCTTTCAAACTGGAAATTTGAAACTCAAGAGGCAGATCATTTGCAGACTGACCTCACCCCAACACACCACTTTTCCCTCAAGCTCTAGTTTAGTGCACCACCAGCAAGGTGCTGTCTATTCACACTATAATGCTGTACACACTGGTTGTTGCAATGACTAAGGATATTCTTCCAACTGCCAATGGTATTAGAAAATTGCATATTTGAAGTAAATTGTAAATGTGGAAACATGAGACAAAGGAATCTTGGAAAATGAACATCTAAAATCTTGGCAGATTTCCAATCCAGAATTTCCTCATTGCCGTGACATTATAAGATTACACAAAAGTTCTGTGAATACCAGCGAGGGTCACGTTCGGGATGTACAAGTTGTAATAATCAAGTTGAAAACTATACCACCTTCATAATATCAAATATAAATTACTTGTTGCAGAAACTGAGAAGGGTTCTTAAAGATGAGTTTAAAGCTCCACATACCATTTGTTGTCCAATTGTTATCGTAAAGAGGGATTGGGATATTTACAAGAAAAATGCACATTTCAGAAATATTAATTATTGAAAATAATGCAAAGATTTAGAAAATAGAAACTTGGTTCACCTCAAATACCTCTATTCATGCTAACATAGTGGTCCAACACTTTTAAGCCTGGAGATGGCTGGATGGCAAAGCAGAGTGATGCTAACAGTATGGGTCCAATTCCTACATTGACTGAGGTTACCATAAGGACTCTCCTCCACCTCTCCCCTTGCCTGAAGTGTAGTGACCCTTAGATTAAACCACAACTAGTTGTTTCTCCCCAATAAGAAAGCAGTTTATGGTGACTTTATCTTATTATCAGTTTTATATTTCTGGTTATCTTACTCTCATATTCTAATTTCAATTCCATTACTCTTTGCTGGTTTCTAAAGTTTTTCCAACCCTTTGATCTACCACTGATCCTTGCATCACCGTATATAGAGTCATAAAGATGTACAGCACAGAAACAGACCCTTCAGTCCAACCTGTCCATGCCGACCAGATATCCCAACCCAATCTAGTCCCATTTGCCAGCACCTGGTCCATATCCCTCCAAACCCTTCCTATTCATACACCTATCCAGATGCCTTTTAAATGTTGCAATTGTACCAGCCTCCACCTCTTCCTCTGGCAGCTCATTCCATACACGTACCATCCTCTGTGTGAAACAGTTACCTCTTAGGTCTCTTTTATATTTTTCCCCTCACACCTTAAACCTATGTCCCCTAGTTCAAGACTCCCCCATCTCAGGGAAAAATACTTTGCCTCTTTATCCTATCCATGCCCCTCAAGCTTTTGTAAACCTCTAGAAGGTCACTCCTCAGCATCCAACGCTCCAGGGAAAACAGCCCTAACCTATTCAACCTCTCCATATAGCTCAAATCCTCCAACCCTGACAACAGCCTTGTAAATCTTTTCTGAATCCTTTCAGGTTTCACAACATCTTTCCGATAAAAAGGAGACCAGGATTGCACGCAAGATTCCAACAGTGGCCTAACCAATGTCCTGTACAGCCGCAACATGACCTCCCAACTCCTGTATTCAATACTCTGACCAATAAAGGAAAGGATATCAAACACCTTCTTCACTATCCTATCTACCTGTGACTCCACTTTCAAGGATCTATGAACTTGTACTCCAAGGTCTCTTTGCTTAGCAACACTCCCTAGGACTTACCATTAAGGGTATAAGTCCTGCTAAGATTTGCTTTTCCAAAATGCAGCACCTCTCATTTATCTAAATTAAACTCTAAAGATGTGCAAGTTAGGTGAATTGGCCATACTAAATTGCCCGTAGTGTTAGGTAAGGGGTAAATGTAGGGGTATGGGTGGGTTTCGCTTCGGCGGGTCGGTGTGGACTTGTTGGGCCGAAGGGCCTGTTTCCACACTGTAATCTAATCTAATCTAATCTAATCTAATTTCCATCTGGTCAAGATCCCGTTGTAATCTGAGATAATCTTCTTCGCTGTCCACTACACCTCCAATTTTGGTGTCATCTTCAAACTTACCAACTATACCTGTTATGTTCACATCCAAATCATTTATATAAATGATGAAAAGTAGTGGACACAGCACCGCTCCTTGTGGCACTCCATTGGTCACAGACCTCCAGTCTGAAAAACAACCCTCCACCACCCTCTGTCTTCTTTCTTTGAGTCAGTTCTGGATCCAAATGGCTAGTTCTCCCTGTATTCCATGAGATCTAACCTTGCTAATCAGTCTCCCATGGGGAACCTTGTCGAATGCCTAACTGAAGTCCATATAGATCACGTCCACTATTCTGTCCTCATCAATCATCTTTGTTACTTTTTCAAAAAACTCAATCAAGTTTGTGAGACATTATTTCCCACTTACAAAGCCATGTTGACTATCCCTAATCAGTTCTTGCCTTTCCAAATACATGTACATCCTGTCCCTCAGGATTCCCTCCAAAAACCTGCCCATCACCGATATCAGGTTCACTGGTCTATAGTTCCCTGGCTTGTCCTTACCATCTTTCATAAACAGTGGCACCGCGTTAGCCAACCTAGAGTCTTCCAGCACCTCACCTGTGACTATCAATGATACAAATATCTC
This sequence comes from Chiloscyllium plagiosum, assembly GCF_004010195.1. Taxonomy (NCBI): domain Eukaryota; kingdom Metazoa; phylum Chordata; class Chondrichthyes; order Orectolobiformes; family Hemiscylliidae; genus Chiloscyllium; species Chiloscyllium plagiosum. The sequence continues at coordinate 24,832,610 of NC_057739.1, forward strand.
AGCAAGAGGCCCAGCAATCACTTCTCTAGCTTCCCACAGAGTTCTCGGGTACACCTGATCAGGTCCTGGGGATTTATCCACTTTTATGCGTTTCAAGACATCCAGCACTTCCTCCGCTGTAATATGAACATTTTTCAAGATGTCACCATCTATTTCCCTACATTCTATATCTTCTATGTCCTTTTCCACAGTAAATACTGATGCAAAATACGCATTTAGTATCTCCCCCATCTCCTGTGCTCCACACAAAGGCTGCCATGCTGATCTTCGAGGGACCTTATTCTCTCCCTAGTTACCCTTTTGTCCTTCATGTATTTGTAAAAACCCTTTGGATTCTCCTTAACTCGATTTGCCAAAGCTATCTCATGTCCCCCTTTTGCCCTCCTGATTTCCCTTTTAAGTATACTCCTACTGCCTTTATACTCTTCTCAGCATTCACTTGATCTCTCCTGTCGAGACCTGCTTCCTTCTTTTTCTAATCGAAAACCTCAATTTCTTTAGTCATTCAGCATTCCCAATACCTACCAGCCTTCCCTTTCACCCTAACAGGAATATACTTTCTCTGGACTCTCGTTATCTCATATTTGAAGGCCTCCCATCTTCCAGCTGTCCCTTTACCTGCAAACATCTGTGCCCAATCAGCTTTTGAAAGTTCTTGCATAATACCTTTTAGATCTGGTCTATCCTTTTCAATCCTTTTAAATCTAATAGAATTATGGTCACTGGCCCCAAAGTGCTTCCCCATTGACACCTCAGTCATCTGCCCCGCCTTATTTTCCAAGAGTTTTAGGTCAAGTTTTGCACCTTCTCTAGTAGGTACATCCACATACTGAATCAGAAAATTTTCTTGTACACACTTAACACTATGGCAGTTCCAGTCTATGTTTCGAAAGTTAAAATCCCCTACCATACCCACCCTATTATTCTTACAGATAACTGAGATCTCCTTACAAATTTGTTTCTCAATTTCCCTCTATTAGGGAGTCTATAATACAATCCCAATAAGGTGATCATCCCTTTCTTATTTCTCAGTTCCACCCAAAAAACGTCCTTGATATATTTCAGTCTTTTCTTTCAGTCTTATTCCATTCTTATCCTCAACTATCCATTGCTCAGGAGGTTGTGTTGCATACAGTATCATTTTTCTCAATGGAAGAAGCATTTGCTGAAGGTTATGCATAACTTCTTAAATGTCTACTACCACTTATCTACTGTCTTACCATTTGACCTATTTTCTCAATTGACATTAGCCAAGTGTTCAGGCATGAGCTTCAGACCCAGCTTCCCATCTCAAATTGAATGTGAAATTCTACCATGTTGCAATCACTACTCCCCACACCAATCTATGCCATGGTATTTACACATTTGAAGGTATAAAATAGCCTGTTTTTTGGTTGGTTCTGTGATATATTATTCTAAAAATATGACGTAAATACACTCGCTGAATTCTCAAGACTGGCTTTGCCAATTTCATTTGCACAATATGAATGTTAAAATAAACCACAGATATTACAGTACTTTTCTTTCAAGCCCCTATTTTTTTTGATTAATGCTCTGTCATCCCCAGTGTTATAAACTACTGACACCATTGACGTGCAATATTTTATTTATTTAGTAGAAGTGTTGCATAATAGACCTCCAAACTTTAATGATATGGCAAAAGCAATCTTTAATCAGCTTATAGAGAGGGCTAGTACAGAGAGACAATAACAGTGACTGTTCAAAGGTTATAGACTTAGAATGTTAATTATTCATAAGGTGAGGAGATGCACTTTACAACAAAAATAGTAGCAATTTTTACAAATATATTTTGTGTTGTGGGAAGTAACAACTTGGGAGTATATGTTCAGAGACAACATCTCAGTTATAACACTGCACATAAAATTAATAGAACTCTAGGCTTATTTCAAGGTGCACAAAAGCCAAGATGAAGTGGTGAATCAATATAAAACCTGAGTCGAAGCATTGTGCTTTTCCAAGCTGGAAACTATAAAAATATCAAGGCTGCAGAGAAGGCATAGTGTAGATTTATTAAGACTTTAGCTGGTATGAGGAAAGTTGAAGGAAGACTTGAAACACACGGCCTTATTTTCATTAGAACAGTGGTGGTTACAAGTGATATCACAGAAAGTGTGTGTGACATTTGGAGAGGTTGGCACATGGTGGAATAAAAGACTGCTTCCAGTAGCTGAATGCATAAATATGAAAGGCCGCAGCTAGGAGATAAAATACAAGGAATAGAGAAGGAGAATAAATGCATCTTTTACTACCATCTTCAGTTTCCACCTGTACTATAAGATAGCATATTGCGATTAAATATTTGACTTTTAAAAATATTTATATTAAATTAGCATATTAAATGAGGTCTCAGGAGACTTATTTATAAATTTTGATTTAGTGAAATCACTTTAAATGAAGCATATGACCCAGAAAACACATTGCAGATCATAAAGAAAACTACTAAACTAAGGGAAGTTTTGTATTCATTACCAAAAACATAAAACATTAAACTGTATCCTGGACAGGGTATTTAGTTTACTATTTTACCCATTCTTTTCAGAATTACATCAAATCACCTCTTAGCAAAGGTGGCATGTAAATTGTAGATCAGAATAAATCTCATATTATGTGCAGGTTGATAATTCAACAGCTAAGTAGGCAGCCCTACTGTGGGATACTATGGAGGTTTGTTATGCCTAACTCTTCAAGTAAGCATAAATGATCTCATAGCACTGTTTGAAGGGCAGCAGGGGAACATTTAGCATCCTGGTTAACACTTACACCTGAACTAACACCACCAAAAATAACTCTCTCAGTATGGGCTGTCAATTGTTATTTTGGTTAAATTTGATGTGAATGACTACACTTTCACAAAGGAGGTAATTGGCTATGAAACAAGTTAGCATATTCTGAAGCTGTTGCAGCATTATATAAACAACAGCATTTTTTTCCTCTTTAATTCAGAAGTCCTATTCTTAAATCAGTGCAGCTTTTCAAATCAAATTGGCAAACAAATTAAAGATATCAATCTTTTAGTCTGAAATATTGAGAAAAAATATTGAGAATATAGTTGGTTTAATTTAAACACCTATATTTGCTTACTTCTCCATGCTGCTGAACTTGGTTCTTTGAGATAAGGCATCAGCTAAAATAATGAAGAACCAAGAAGTGTCTGGTGCTTCACTTAAGATCTGGAGATTTTTTGGGGGGCTAGGGGGGAAAATATACCTTGTCACCACTTTAGCCCAGATTGTAATTTAATTGTAAATTATTCTAGTTCTCTGCTGGGTACGGAAATATCTAAGGCTGAAGAGGAGTTTTAACAATCAAACTTACATTCAACATGGATCATTGAATGTAGTGGTCAACTCATCAATAAAATTCTCCTCCTCATTATACCAATCAAGTTCATAACAATTCCATTCCTATCAATATAATTGAATGGAGTGTTTTTCTAATTACAGCGATGTCTTTGATCAGCATCTGGATAATATTATAAAACTTAACTAGAGATCACATCTTCACACAGAAGTACTTAGCTTAAACTCTATTTGCTATTAAGCAGAACAGATAGTGACAACAATCAGAAGCTATTTAAACAGAAGCTAATTACTGTAGGTCTGTGACCAACAATGGTGAAATAATTCCCCAAATTGGTACCATTTGTTATAGTGAATCATGGGTTACTTTGGGTTCTTAGAAAAAGATATACGTAATTCTCAAATTTTATATTAATTCCACTTTGAATCATAGCTCTTCAGTATTTAAAACTGGTGTTAACTTCTTTTATATATCTCATTTTGTAAACTGTACGTCTCAGCTTGTTTTTTCCCTTTAGTCAGAAATTGAATTGGAACTACTGGGGATGAAGGTCCTTCTCTTGTTTAGACATAAGAGCCCTAAATAAAATTACTTAGAACATCATTAATCCAATGTCTCTGATGTCATTAAATTGGCTGATATAGTAAAAAGATTCATATTGGAACAACAGATCATTAAACAAAATAACGCCACAAACACTAATCATCTCCTGTAGTTGAGAACGAAGACAAAGTAGAAGGTGCTTTCTTCTTATTTAGGGAATACAGGATACAGATAATGACTGACCAAAGTAGGATTGTATCCCTAACACAGTTCTGACATCTTTCATTTTAATGAGCAACTTTTTAAAATTAAAAAAATGACCACTCTCCAAAAATTATACTTCGCTAAATGATCAAACCAGAACTCAAGGTGACAGCTAATTGTTGCTTACTCTGAAAACAACATTCAAAAGCATTTACTGACATTACTTATAACTCAGAACTCTATTGGTCAGCAGTTACTACTGTTTGTATTACCAGAAATGTGGGAACTAGGACAGTATACTGGCATGAAAAATATGATACCAAATCTGAAGCTTGAACGAATGTTTACTAGGGATGGGGACAGTAGAGAGGTAGTTTTCAGGAGTTGGATATTGTTCTTAGAGCTAAAGGGATCAAAGTGAAAGCTGGAAGAGGGGGCTGAGTTGGATGATCAGCCATGATCATATTGAATGGTGAAGCAGGCTTGAAGGGCTGAATGGCCTAATTCTGTCCTATTTTCTATATATGACGACAGCTATACATTTTATATATCTTCATATGAAAAATCTTAACTTGTGAAAGACTTCTTTTTATTGGATTCACGAAGTCTAAAACTTCACTCAAAACATAAATAACATCATGTCAATTGTTCCTGGTCTGTGTATTATATAGTGATTTATCCATAACAGAAGAATGTGAAGGGTTAAGGGGAGAAGTTGAGTGAGTGGTAATGGGTAAGTTGCTCCTCTGGATGGCCAGCTCAGACTTGGCAAGCTGAGTAGTCTCCTACTCTGCTGCAACTATTCTGTCATTTTTCAATCAATGTGGACAGAAGACTTCTTGGTCTGTACCCAAAATGTAATGCAGGCTAATAAACCTGTAAAGCACTGCAGGACTCAGCAGAGAGAGAAGTAAGAGGCATCGATCCTGGTAATTCTTCCTTTTCTACAAGCAGAGAAGAAGGCCACAATAGTTTAAGAAATTCAAGGCGGAAAATGTGTTGCTGGAAAAGCGCAGCAGGTCAAGCAGCATCCAAGGAACAGGAGAATCGATGTTTCGGGCATTAGCCCTTCTTCAGGAATGAGGAAAGTGTGCCCAGCAGGCTAAGATAAAAGGTAGGGAGGAGGGACTTGGGGGAGGGGCGTTGGAAATGCGATAGGTGGAAGGAGGTCAAGGTGAGGGTATTAGGCCGGAGTGGGGTGGGGGCTGAG
>NC_057739.1:24838103-24848415 GCF_004010195.1 Chiloscyllium plagiosum
GCCGGGAGTGGAGGTTGGGTTGGTGGGGGGTGTGGACCTGACGAGGGAGTCACGGAGGGAGTGGTCTTTTCGGAATGCTGATAGGGGAGGGGAGGGAAATATATCCCTGGTAGTGGGGTCCGTTTGGAGGTGGCAGAAATGACGGCGGATGATCCGCTGTACAAGGAGGTTGGTGGGGTGGTAGGTGAGGACCAGTGGGGTTCTGTCCTGGTAGTGGTTGGAGGGGCAGGGCTCAAGGGCGGAGTAGCGGGAAGTGGAAGAGATGCGGTGGAGGGGCCAATTATTCAACCTTGTAAACTTGAAAAGTGCATACTTTTAACATTTGTTGTTGCTTCATTAAATAATTGGCTTGTTCATAATATTTTTGATTTTTAAAAATCAATTAAAATGTATTTTGCATAACATGAAAGCTATTTTGTACCATTTTTCTGAATGCTATGGATTGTGGCTGTTTTTATGAAAGTCTTAAGTAACTGACAATTGAAATTCTTGTCAGGATTTATAACTCATGAATGATTTATTATAGAGATGCAAGTCTTTACTTGTAGATAACATGAGAAATTTAAGTAGAATAACGTCATTCCTTTTGAGGTCTGCAATTAGCAATATGATTCCTTTGAAAAACCAGCTTTGATGTGTTCGCAGCAGGTGACCACTAACCAGAGACTTAAATCTAAAATTTCATTTTAAATTTAATGCAATTCTACCTCTTTGGTTTTGTAACACTGTTCTGTTGCCTGCAATTGAAAGCTTAAACAGACTCCTTGCAGAAAATCACATTAATTTTTTTCTTTGACATTAATGGTACAATCTAATTTATTTCGAAACTGGTGGCATAGTGAACAGTAAAGAAGGTTATCCAAGACTACAAAGGGATCTTGATCTATTGGGCCAATGGGCTGAGGAGTGGAATATAGAGTTTAATTTGGATAAATGTGAGATATTGCATTGTGGTAAAATGATCAAGGGCAATATTTATAGTTAATGGTAGGGCCCTGAGGAAGTATTGTTAAACAGAGACGTAGGGGCTCAGATGCCTAATTTTTTGGAGTTGCATCACAGGTAGATACTATGGTTAAGAAGGTGTTTAGCATGATTGCCTTCATTGCTCAGGCCACTGAGTACAGTCAGTTTTTTTTATAAGACTTGGGTTGTGGTCTTGTGCAACCCTGTATTATAGAAAGATCATGCTTTAAAAACAGCACTTAGCGTTGGGGCTGTAATCGTGTTACAGCCAACACATGGTTTAAAAACTTGTGCTGTAGAAACAGTGTCCCCAATTTGTCATCGCGTTACAGCAAATTCGCATTGACAAAATGTGCATTACAACAGGACAACCTGTATAGGATTGTTGAGATTGTACAGAACATTGGTGAGGCCACTTTTGGAGTATGTGTACAGTTCTAATAACCTGGCTAAAGGAAAGAGATGATTAAATTGAAGAGGTTTCAGAAGAAATTTATAAAGATGTTACCAGGACTGGAGGGTTTGAGTTATAAGGAGAGGCTGCAAAGGCTTGGACATTTTACACTGGAGCTTGAGGGTGTAGAGCGGTGACCTTACAGAGGTTTATAAAATCATGAGAGGCATAGATAAGGTGCCTTGCAAAGGTCTTTGCCCCAGGGTAGGGGAGTTCCAAACTACGGGGCATATTTTTAACATGAGAGGAGAAAGGTTTAAAAGAGACCTGAGGGGCAACTTTTTCACACTGAGGGTAGTTTGCATGTGGAATGAAGTGCCAGAGGAAGTGATAAATGCAGGTACAGTTAAAACAGTTAAAATAAACTTGGACAGGTACATGAATAGGAAAGATTTACAGGGATATGAATTGAATTGAACTGAACTAGGTTTATTGTCACGTGGGTACAGTGAAAATTTTGCAAGGTGCCACTTCGGTACAGAGGTACCCAGCTACAGAATGTTAGGTACAAAACAGAAAAAAAAGAAAACAAAGTTAAAAGGTTAAACATTACAGCCCTTCTAAATAAAATGTGGAAAAGCAAAGAAACAGTTAACACTTCAACACCACAGTCCGTAAGTGCCTGGCCATTGCTGGAATCACTCTCCCTATAAGGGCTCAACCTCCCTCACTTCAGGCCTGACTGCCACTCTGGGCTGTTCGCTTCTGTTCTCTCCTCCGCCGTGATGCCACCGACTGCCAGAGTTTGGCCCAGGAATATCAGCGACCTCATGGCCAAACCCAGCTGCCATCTCCATTACCGAGTGCCCTCCAGAAGGTAAGTCAGGAAAAGGAAAAAATAAAAAAGAAATGAAAAAAGAAAGAAAGAATTGGTCAGAGCGGACGAGCTTCAGCTCAGGAGCCCGCTTCCGCTGCCATCTTAAAGGGATCTTAGCATCCACCATCTGGGCCAATCGCAGGCAAGGGGGACTAGTTTACTTTGGGAAACTTGGTTCAGCATGGATGAATTGGACGATAGGGTTTGTTTCCATTCTGTATGAATATGACTCTTTCCTCGGCCACAACAGGTTATAATTGCTGATCAGTTTAATCATACATTTGACAAACAACAATGTGCCATGTGACATTATAACAATAATTTATAATTAATATTCCCAAGTTAATGTTTGTAACGAGTGACAAAATGTTTCTGTTAGTCCATTCGCAGCTTCTTCAATCAACAAATTTGAGAGTGAAGATAAAAGTATCTGATATGTATTATAATATGGCACAAATTATTAACTTCTTCACACTGTGACTACCTCTACTCAGTATTATTTTACTTCGAACCTTTGCAAATCTACATGTGTCTCATATTATTCTCTGATCAGACTTTGGGGTAATGTAAATGGCTTTTAATCAATATGAAGCAGGACTTTTGCTAGAGGCAATAGAAGTCATACCAATTTCAGATTTGAAGTTAATCACTTGTAAAAAGATAAAGTCACCATAGTCCTATGAGAACTACAGGGTTACTTTTCATTAAAGCATGGAGGTGGTTTAATCTGAGGGTCACCACACCTCAGGAGCAGGGAAGAGATTGAGAAGGACAGCCCTTCACAGTAATCTCAACTAATGTGGGAATTGAACACACACTCTGCATTGCAAACCAGCTGTTCAGCCCAACTGAGCTAACTGATTAACTTAATGGATTAGATCACTACTATAATCCTTCATCTGATTCTGAACAACTATATGATAAGGCTGATTCCATTACTACAGAGAGAGGATCTGATTGAGATGTTAACCAACGAGGGTCTTTGTTAAAGTAAATGAAAAAAATTGCCACATTTCAATTTACAAATAAAAACCATAAACTTAAGTTTATGATCAATGGGAGAAATTCCTTTCTAAAAATAGGGATTCAGTAATTGTAGCGATACAGGAGAAGTGACAATTTGTAACACCATTAGTATATTAGAATGAATACAATATAATAAAGAAAATGGAGAACATAGTGGGGACAAGAAACTTCACAAGTAATATTTATCAAAAATAAGTACATATGATATTATCTAAAATGTTATAGGAAAGGTTTTTTTTGTCCCTATCTCAAAATAAAGCTAGAAATAAAGAAAATAATCAGCAATCCATTATTACTGTAGCACTGAAATTGGATTACTTACAAAGTAAGGTCAATAGTTTCACAGCAGTGCCAGAAATTTTAAACATGGGTTGGTGTGGATCACATTTATGCAAACTATGCAGGGTTCAACCTGGATGAATTCAACAGGTGTCACCTTGGCCTACCTGTGGAGGAGTTTGTGGCATTGGGATTCGGTCCTTAAAGTCTCTCTTTTTGGTCTAGCCTCCCTAACGTCTTGCATTGCTGAGTATTAGACTTCCATGAAGCACACTGGGAGCTTGAATTAATAAAGATATTCTACAAAAGTAAGGAAATGCTACTTTCTTGATAATCAGAAATCCAGAAGTATGGTTACGCCTTTTTTTTTGCAGACTTGATACTTGTGTAATTAAGCAAGTAGTTTTGAGAAGATTGCAGCCAATAAACAAAAATCAATAGGATCTGACCAGGTTTATTCCACTTTTTCTAAAATTGTTTCAAACAATTTTAGGTATAGGGAGATGTTTTCCAGTATTGTTGGACCCAGAAAGTGTCAGCCTTCAATTTTGTGACCTGGTGGTTTGCATTGTAGTAGTTGCTTATTGCAGTTTATACTAAATTTTGCTGTAGAGGATGAAACTAAGATGAGAAAGTGCTTGAACTTATTGACCTTTGTCTTCTCTGGGTCCTCTTCTCAAGTAACTGATCATTTTGCTTCTCTTCTAATCCATCTCCTAACAGACTCCAGAGATGTCTCCTAGTTCACTATCAATATCGGCTATCTCAATCTCTCGCTTGTGGGTGATGTTGCAGCAAAGGCTTGGATATCTCAAGAAATCATGACCCATTGGCCAGTTTACCACACTTGTCTTTGGGCATGCAGCTGTCATCCATCCAACGAATATGTTAAGCCAGCACAGATGTTACTGCATTAGTAATAATGTGTGCTGATGGGAGTTCCTGGAGCTCTGAGTTGGTAACCTTGACTTAGCCAGAAATGCAGAGCACATTCCTGAGACAGCACAAACTGAACAATTCAGCCTCTCTCTTGCCTAGCTTAAGTCATCCAGGTCTCACTACTGTAAAATAATACATGAGGACACAGGCTTTGTGACATGCAGTTTGGTGTCCTCAGGCAGGCTGCTGTTTTCCATACACTTATTCTGCTTGATGTAACAGTAACAGCTCTTTCAGAAGATTATTATTTAGCCTTTTCTCATCATAAACACCAGATCTACAATAATTTGTGCCCAGTTAATTTCTCAACATGTTCCAGAAAACCACATCAAACACATTCCACAAATTCTTTCTGCACAGAACTGGTGTTCATTAGATTTATCCAGTATACAGGTAGATTGAAGCCATCCATAATTATTGCATGCCCCTGGCATATGAAATTTCCTCATTTATACTGTGCCCTGCAACACCACTACCACTTGGTAACCTGTTAACAACTCTTACCAACATGTCCTGCCCTTGCCATTTCTTAGCTCCACTCAAATATTCTACATTGTGTTTTAAATAATTTCAAAAGTTATTTCATTGTTGGTCAATGCCAAATATCTAACTTACAGGGCATTTTTCATTGATAAAGACGACCCTACAAACTCAGACAATGCAATCAGTTTAAATGTAAAATTTGCTGATTATTTCAAAATTGGAACACAAACAAAAAGATGAGAAAACCATGTACACATTCAGAAGAATTTAATCTGTGGAAAGAAAAAAGTTGCAGATTCAATTTAATGCATACAAATGTAAAGGAATAACATCTACAAAAGGGTGCTGGGAAATATATATTCAGTAGGAACACAGCGGTTGTGCAAAAAGAGATTTCAGATCACTGGTGCACAGTACACCATGCCCTGTTCGTGTTCCAAAAGGAAATTAAAGTGTTGGGTTGAATTAACAGATACTTTTAACGAGGCAATTTTTAAAAACCCCAGTTTACTTTTTAAATACCATGCCTAATGGTGCCCTTTAGCTCAGCAAGGATAACAAGATATTGAGAAAGAACAATGAAGGATTAGAAGACTTAGCAGCAGTAAATCAGGATTGAGCTAAGAAAAGCAATTGTATAATCAAGGACATCCATGCCATGAGATGATCAAAGGGAATATGAATAGAAAGGTTGCAAGAATACAAAGCATTCAGTAAATTCAAAATGATTATTAATTACCAATCCAGAATAAGGAAAATCAGGAGTCATCAATGTAACTTTATTAAAAGGGATGATCAGCATATGGAACAGTGACAACAGGTTGAAAGGAATTTTAATCAGTTCACAAACAAGAGTTTTGGCATTTTGAGATATTCAGTGTTCTTGGCCAAATCAAGGGCATAGGGGCTGCTTGTATAGGCAAAGTAACAAAAAAAATAATTAAATGGTTTACAAAGATCTGCAAATTGATATGATCAAATTAGATGACGACTGTGAAATATTATGAAAAATAGGAGCAAAGTTTATTCTGGACATTTTTATAAGGTGGAATTATTTGCAAATGGGCGAAAGGTCAACACTTTCAGACTTGGTCCATCTCATATTACCTGAAGAAGCAAAGTATCGGAATAACATCAAAACGGAGTTAGAAAAGCGTTTCACACTGTTGTGCTACAGCGGCAACATGCAAAGTGTTTTCAACTAATAGGGATGCTGTCATTGACCCCAAAAAAAAAACAATTTGCCCAACTAACAACTGAGTAACTTTGCACTTGAAGTGTGGCACCAATACGTTGCCAGGTATGTAGGTCGCACTCATGAATGATCAAATGTTTCTCTGGCTGTTTATAATACAGTACAGGCTATAATCAATCAGTCCTGATTTGCAAAACTCCACAATTGGGTAACATTTGTGGAATAATCCTGTGGGCATTAATAGCTACAGTAACAACCAAGTTAGGATAATCAATTGAGCTTCCAATATGACTCATTTATTAGAACGACATATTTTGTACGCAAGAACTGGTTCTCTAGAAACAAAAGGAAGATGTTCAAGCCTTCCAAGTTTTCTTTTCAATTACCTGGAAACGTCCACTGCTTTCTCCATTCCTCAGCATGAGTTGACTTGTCAAAGAATCAGTGCCGTTTTCCTTATGGTCACACAAATTGTTGCAATCAGCTGAAATTTGGTATTCTTGTATTTGTCCTAATGCATGCACAAAAAGCTTCAGCAATACTCAAGTTCTGTATTAGCAAGTGACTGTTAGTGTGATGATTCTCCAATAAGAGTTCGAGAAAAAATTTATAATAGAATTGAGTGTATCATTCAGAAATATGATGATCCTGTGAGTGTCACATTTTGCACATGCTTTCATTTAATTCACATTTCATATAAATTTGGTTGTCGGAACATTTTTAAAAAAAACTACAGTTCCAGTGAAATCAAAGATGAGCAATAGTATGAAGAGTATCATGATGTCCATGCAGTGTTCATTCACAATTTCTACTTGAATATTTTTCTCAGTTTTCTTTTGCAATATTATTTATCACCGTCATTGCAAAGATTTGCATAAGGGGACATGCAGTGATCTAGTCGATTTCTTGTTTTGGATATACAAACTAGTATTGGATCGGTGTGATTTGAACTAAATCAATTAATTACATTGTCCCTTCCTCCACTCACAAATAGAAAACCATAAGCACACTCTTTCCTTACTCTAGCATTACGTGGCATAAGTTGCTATGCAACATACATTTCTTGAAATAGAGAAAGATGGTCAGCACAAATGAGTTTAATAGTGTACTATTTTCCAAAGACATTTGAATCTTTCTATTTTTTGATCATTTGTTTTTTGGGACAGAAGACAGCGTTGAATGCATGGCTCCAAGCTCCCCATATTGATGCTTCAGTGCCAGTAACTCATTTTTTGAAGATGACCAGAAGGTAGATTAAAATAATATTTTAGCATTCTTTCATAGTATTCAACAAGTTACATATAGTGGTATTTAATTAGTCACTTCAAAACACTGAAATTATTCAAAATAACATGCTCAATAATAAAGACAACAAAAAATGTTTGAATTTGTGCAATGGTTTTAGTGGATCTCAATGAAGTTATGGAACTTCGATACAAAGAGTATTTTTTCAGAATGATGTAAATGGAGTTAATTGTTAGGTGAAATTTCCATTCACGTGCAAAAATCTAGCATTTCAACACTGAAGATGGATCATTTAAGAGTATTCAGTAAGGAGCAATGACCATGAAGCTACTTTTACTTCTCAATTTGTTCAAAAATACTCAACACAATATTTAAATAGTGATATTTTATTTTACAAAATGCAAGTACTGGCTGTGTTGCACAGTTATTTGTGACAAAAATCGCATACAACAAAAAAATATACACTATATATAATTTATGTTCATTATTAAACTGGTTATTGCCTTTCTTCTTTCCATACACACTTCCGTAAACATTTAACAACACATAAATAAGCTTTTACCTCAAAGTAGTTTGAGCCTTCGTTACCTATAAGTATATACATTTCCAATCAAGACTAATTTTTCTCTGTAGCTTTCACCTAGATGAACATACTTACATATTGTTATATATTTCATGGTGTATATCCACCAATAGTCTCAAAAGGTAAGCTTTGAGGCTTCAAAAGTACTTTCTGTAAATTAAATTCATAAACAAATGGAAAGCTAAATAATTGATTACATCAAGGTAATTATCTTGGAAGAGTTTGGTAATTTTACTGCCCTGATTTGTGCATTTGAAAATTCAATCTACATCTTGGTAGGGATTTAGAAAGTCCAGATCGACAACCAGCATTTCAAATCCCTTCATTACCCTGAGAGAAGTATTGCTGAATTAGAATTGTGCTTTAGCTTACAACTGAGAAATATTCAATTATAACAAATTATTGCATAAACTGTAGATTAAGGTGACTGGGCATAGTTTCAAAGCACATTCAAAAACATGGCTGATGGTATTCAAACAAGGCTGTAATAAGCCATTTGCCAACATGAAGTATGTTAGGTTATTCTTTTAATATAACATAGATGTATTTATATACAAAGTTGGAACAACAGTGAAGAACAATTAATGTATTAACATAATAAGAATACCAGATGGAACATTTCTTCCATGCTTGTTTACAATAAGGGCATTAAACATAAATTGCACAATAAAATAATTTGGAAATCTGGAAGGAAAAAACCCAGTAGACTATGGTTGAAAAAGGATACATCTTATCCAAGCTTTTTGTCTTGTACTCATCAGATAGTTCAAATACCAAAGTAATACAAAAACATTTATACACGGTGACATTACTACTGGTGTTCATTTACCAACCAATCAGCCTGCCACAGTTTTTATAGATACTTCTTGGAAATTGTCCTGATGAGTGTACAGTAAAGCTTCAACAAATGTATATGTTTCAACAATACTCGAATTGTATTCTACCAACAACTAGACACCTCAACTGCTGCATATCCTACTTTCTTCAACAGAAGATCTACCTCTGTGGGCAAGTTTGACTCTGCCACTGGTGAAGAAGCATTCCATTACAATAAAATGGAAGAATGGTAAACAAGTACAGCATGAAAGAGAGTACAGACTAGGAGTGAAACACAAGACATTTCAAACAATTGTCTGGCAATTTACTGCTGGATCCACAAAAACTGATTCTGAGACAGTTACATTTGCATAATTCCACAGAATAGTTCTGGTTCATTGCAGTGGTACCATATTGACAGAATTGACATGTAGTTTTTTTAAAAAAAGGGGTGTCACTGGCTAAGTTAGCATTTATTGCTTATCTCTAAATGCCCCGTTAAGAGCCAATCATATTGGGTAGGTCTAGAGTCATACATAGGCCATGCTAGGTAAGGACAACAGGTTTCATTACCTAAAGACGTACGACAATCGACAGTGATTTCGTGGTTGCCACTAAATTAACTTTTTTTTAAAAACTCCAAATGTTTAAAATTAATTCAAATTTCACTATTCGCCATGATGGGATTAGAACTCATTTGCCTGGAACATTAGCCTGGGTTTCTGGATTGCTAGTCAAGTTTACTCTAGAATATATGCTGTAGCAACGTAGTATTATCATATGCTGTAGATTGCAATGAATTATGGGCACAGTCCAAAACCTTAAATAATTTGGAATTTCATGCAGCCAATATACAGATTTTGACTGCTCCAATCTTAGTCTATTTGGAAGTGTTAACTTATATTGAGAAAACTAATTTTGACTCCGTTCCAACCTATTCTGGTCCTCAACGCATAGTATAGTTAGAATACACTTAATAAATGAAAGAATAACAATTTAAGTATGGCAACATCTTGACTGGCATGAAGATTAACATGCAGTTGAGA
The DNA here is from genome assembly GCF_004010195.1 of Chiloscyllium plagiosum. Taxonomy (NCBI): domain Eukaryota; kingdom Metazoa; phylum Chordata; class Chondrichthyes; order Orectolobiformes; family Hemiscylliidae; genus Chiloscyllium; species Chiloscyllium plagiosum. Next base: position 24,847,953 of record NC_057739.1, read on the forward strand.
ATGCTTATGTTGTAACAGACAAAATGAATAATGAAAAACTAAATTTCTAACATGATATAATTGATGTCAAATACAGACGATAAATGAAACATGATACCAATTATATTTCAGAACAGTGGAAGATTATTTTTAACCAGTTTAAACATTGGAAAAACCAGCTCTCAACAAGTACAGACACACAGCCATCCCTATTTTCAGGCAAAAAGATGTTCTTAAATTTACACAGATTTATGGTAATTATCCAGAACAATGATAGAAACAGTCTAGTCATGATATAACTCAAAACAAACTGTCTGATTTGATAGACCTATGCTAGTTTACCATTATTCAGAATATATCCTTGGACTAAAAACCTGAACAATAATTTTCATGTTAGTGCTATTGAACAAGCTGCTTATGGTGATAAGGAGCCTTGAGAGCAGTATCTATTACTTTTCATAACAAATTTTGCACTGTTGCCACA
>NC_057739.1:24848915-24870035 GCF_004010195.1 Chiloscyllium plagiosum
ATTGCATTCAGCATGAATTCAGTTTTAACACTGTTTATATATAAAGAACGAACCATGGTTACAGTGAAAAGGCACCTTAATCTTCGAAAAAAAGATCAATTTATAATAATGGATAAATTCCACAAATTTCAAAGCCATAGTAATGTTGACAATAGCATTATCTGTTTAAACTTTGCCAAATACCTAGGGCCTACTACTACTATTGGGTGTTCTCTAAATTGAAGGATTTTGCAGGAGCTAGAATTAATTAGATGGCTTGCCTACTTGGATCATTCCTTTACATTCTTGGTTATCAGATGTACTACTTGTTTTTGATCTACTAACAAATATTTTCTACAGACATCACTCTTTAGGTCGACTTATAAACATCAATAAACAGTCACATTTCTTATAAATTAAACGTCAATACTTCTTTCTTGACAGACAAGAGTTCACACCAGTCTTTCAAGTAGAGGAATTGTTTAGTTAGGTTTGGAAAGAAAACTTTTAAAAGCCTTCAAAACTTCAGGAGGAATTTAGAAAAAGTAAATGTTGACTGATAACAATGCTTAAGTTTAGGACCATTTTAAAAAAAGCAGTCCAGTTAAATGATAACCAACTATTTTCTACAGAGTCCATGTGCATTGTGTTTGGCATTTTTATGTGCTAATTAGATGATTTTCTTGAAATCAAAATTAAATAAATAAATAAATAAATAATCTAAAATTGCTGTTGTTGCTCTAGTTGGCCTGATGTTGAAATAATAAAATATTTTCAGTAATCTGTATGCAATAGGTGTGGTTTTCACTTTTGCAATCTGCCCACAATTCTGGATTAGATGTCCAACAAGAAAAAAATGGGGAATTTCTCCTCAAGCTCCACGGGAATTATTGTTTTACAAAAATCAATTTGCCAGGAAAAACTATGAACTTGTTGATAGAAATCAGTATACAGAACTTTGAATGAGGCATGATCAATAAGAAAGCTATTTAGACAAAGCATTTGGGATCTGAACAGAAGAACAGAGCATAAAAACAAAGCAAGTTATGCCAAACTCTTATAAATCACTGGTCAGGCCCTAGTTGGAGCACTATGTCCAATTCTAAGCCTATACTTTAAGAAGGATATTGTTATGGCTCCAAGGATTAGAGAATATGATGACAGCTTACATAAATTAGGTTTATATTTTCCAGAATAAAGAAGTCTAAAGGGTAATTTGATTAAGAATTTTAGGAACTTGAAAGGAATAGAATGATACATGGGGGAATTAAAAAAAATCTCTGAACAGAAATTTGAGCACAGGAGATGACCTTAAAAACAGAGAGCAACCATTCAGAGGAAATGTTAGGAGAAATCTCTTCGCAAAAGGTGGTAGAAGTGTGGAACCTGTAAATGATGATAATCTGGAATGCACTGCCTGACAGAGCAGTGAAATAATATTTAATAACTTTAAAAAGAGAACTGGATAAATTTGACCACAATGGGAAAAGGCAGAGGAGCTAGACTAATTGGATAGCTCACGGAGCTGGCACAAGTAAAATGAGCCTAACAGTTATGTTTTGTGCTGAATGGTTGTATAATATGTGTATTTTGCTTTCACACTGATTTACAAGTGCTGTATGTACATTTTAAATATATATACATCATTATGGAGATTTAGCAACAGCAAATCTATGATATTTCAGACTTTGTTCAGCAGGAATCTACAATTTTGATAGGAAATTTCTTATGTTCCTATCCTTCCAGAGTATCAATACTTAAAAAGTATTGGTCAATTTAGAATCAATTACATTTCAGGTTTTTTGTACACACCTTGAGACACTGCTATCATTGACTTCCATTCTTACCACAGTCCAATATAGTCAAAAGATTTTAAGAGGAAGGTGTCCTTCTCAGAATAAACAGCAAACAAACCTGATTGGTACCTTAATCTTAGAAAGAAACGTTGTAATCAAGGATGATCTTAAAATAATTCTCAAAGCCTATAAAAGTGGCATATCATTTCCACAAAAGGCATGCATATACATAAAAAGGGCATTGGAATAAAAACGTTGGTTAACAATTATATAAACACAAGCATCTGAAGTTCTGTTAGGCTTGACAATGATGCAAGAATGATGGCCCATGAGTGAGACGTGTCACTTTTTCAAAAAAAAAACAGCAGCACTCAACAAGAATTGGGACAATTAAGTAGCGAATATCCATGGGGACCTTGTTGCTGCTTCAGATTCTTCATTTTGTGCAGTGGGAAAAAGATTCTCAGCAAAGGAGTTTTTTTTGTTTTAGTACTACAGCTCATCAATTAAAAACCTGTCTACCTCGAAGCAACTAATGCAAGTTAAGGTTCATCTCAAATAACTATAAAAAAGGCCACAAGAACCAAATATGAGATTATGGAGGCAAGACAGCCTTAAGCCAATTTTAACACACATGCTTCATACCAGGAGTGTAGGAAAGACATAGGTATATTAGCTCACTTGCAGTTTCCATCATTTGTATAACATTCAATGTGACCTATCCTTTTTTTGAGACAACTCAAAATAAATTTTTAAATATTGCTATAAATAAAATTTTTAAAAAATTGAGGGGGGAGGGCAAGTACCATTTCATTACACAAATGATGGCCAGTACAGAGCATATGCACAATACTGGGTTAAGGCTTTGCTACATAAAGTGATTTATAAAACAGGCAATACACTGGCTAGTTCTGAAACAAAGTGTTTATTTGTGATCAGAGATCTATTATCTATACATCCTTCACAAATAAGCTTCCATAAAATTCTTCAGAAGCTATGATTCAATTAAAATGTCTGTGAGGTTTTTTTTAAAAGTTTATTACTTTCTACCACAGAAGGCTGGCATAAGTTATATTGAGAATGAGGTAACATTTCACAGTACATCTTCAAGTTTTAATGAACTAAGCCTTTTTGTTAAAATCAAAAAGATAGGAAAAATTATTTTACAAATAATTTGCTTCATACAACATTTTCAAAAGAAATTTAATTAAAAAAGCAACTTTTTTCTCCTAATGCTCACTTTTTTTGCTATTGTGATCAGAATCAGTTGTTAGGCTTCTAATACAGTAATTAGCTGAAAAAGGAGTAAAGGGGAACAGGATATGTTGGAATTTTCATAACAGGGAACAGAAGCATTCTCTTGCCTGGCAAACCTATAGAGAGAGAAGAAACGAAAGGACCCCAAATAAGTTTAATGGTCCATTAAAATGACTTAAGAATATAAGGTTCTGTCACCGTAGATCTTTCCAGATTAGCCATTCAATTTCAATGTATTTATTTTGCTTTATATATACCACCTAATTTTATTGAACCAGTTTACAAAACAATAGACATTAAAATGGATACTATTACAAACTGTGTAATTCAAATGCTTGGAAACTTGAATTTTTATGCACAGCTGTGCCCACATGATACTTTTATTTAAGTACTGGAAACAAGTATGAAACTTTGAACATTTCTTTATATGCTATGTTTTAAAATAAAACTTATCCTGCTGAATACAAACCTCATTATTTGCATAAATGATTTATTAAATAATTATTAAATGGGACAGTAGGAGTAGCTGCAATTCTGCTAATTTGAAAAAAAAATTAAGATTTCTATTTAACCCAGGTGTTGAAAGAAAATAGCATGCAAAATGGTGTTAAACATTGGAGCTGTGGTTCATGATACAACCTCATCATGTTTGCAAAATATTCTCTTTCCCAACTGAGCTAACTCTCATTTTCTCTTTAAAATGTACCCATTTCTATCTTTTAACAGAGTATTTTACAAGACTTTGTAATCAGTAATATTTGGAGTAGGGAACTTGTAACGTAACAGAAAATAATTTCAACTAAACGTGTATATATTGCTTGACAATGGAGATCGACTTGGACATTAACTGTTTCACTCCAATTGTGTGTATGAAGTTATAATTCTAGATTACTATAAAGAAGTAGTCTCTAGCCCACCCGGACAGCAAACTCTTAACAGATTTACACCACATTGCTTCAGTAACCACTTCAAAAAAGCTATACTACTACATAGTTTTCAGAAAATCTGAATCTAAATCAGATACCATCCACAGAAACATTATTTTGTATTTCATTTGAAAAGCATATCTGGAAAGATCTATGGGTTGTTAATTAAATGTTATTTGGTTGAATACTAAGTTCTTGTGGCCTCACAAAATTCTATATATCTAGACAGATTTCTTATTCTCAATTTTAATTATCATTAGAAATCACAAAGCAGCAACAGTAGGTGTTTTAACAGCACCAGATGACTGAAGTGCAAATTTCCCAACATGCAACAGCTTACAAAGGCATTAAGACACTTTCAACCTACAGCCAAGGAAACAGCCGTGTCGAATATTGTTTTGCATCACATCTAGACACTGGAGAAACACAGAGTCTTTATAAGAGAAATGATGACAATCATCTCTTTGAGAAATAACATTAATTTGGACTGTGTTGAACATTGCTGCAGTGACGTTGCAACAGCAACTGACAGAAAAAAAATTGCGGTGTTCTGGATTGATTTTGGAAATATAGCAGGTAAGTTATTTCAGATGCATACCAGCTGCGACTGTCTTAGCAAACTTTGCAGATTTATATTTGGAACTACCGTGATATTTAAGCTGCTCACATGTGCAGCCCAACTCAGAATCCAAATAAATCTTACATTTGTTTGTCATCATTTGCACATATGACTCATTCAAAGCAACAGCATGGTGCCAGTTTCTGTGATTAAATCAAGCTTATTTTAGCAAGTTATGGAAACCTGTCTGTATTGTTGCAACATTAGAATAAGTGTGTACTACAGTACAAAAAAATGTGAGAACAGTGAAAAGGTTGGTAAAAGTTGGAATTAATTATTATTCTCCCAGTACTAAGCATTTACCTGCTATAATGAAGTGTGGTGGGGCCAATGACTTGGATATTGCTGAAAGTGTACTACAAAATAATTAATGATTGTTTCAAGTTGCCTTGATTTAAAATTGTACTTTTCTATTACGTAAGTACATCTTTAAAATCTTGATTTACTAGATAAGACGACGAGTTCTGTTTGTCTACCTCAAATACTTTCAAAGTTACAGATTTAAATCAACTTTTTTCAGCCTCAACCTAATTAAATTAGATAATAGTCAAATTTATTTTGAAAATTTCAAAGAACTGGGAAAATATGAAAAAAATCAAAGAGTTTAACAGCTGGGGAAAGATTTGTTTTGGTCACAGATAAAATTGTTCACAAGAAGAAATATTTTTCACAGTCCTGCGATTGACCAAAATGCCAGCCATTTCACCAAGCTTTTCAGCTGTCAAGGATATGCAAACTGTCAGAGAATCAATCATCAGATGGGCAGAAATGTTGACATTCTTCCATCTTGCTGCTCATCTATTTAATGTGTGGGTTACAATATGAAGCTAACCAACCCCCTTACATTCATGTTCTAAAGGCCTTTGGAATTGTAATCATTGCTCAAACATTTAGATAAATGAATGGTGGCATATCATTCAGCAGCATTACATTTTTTTTTAAACATAAATGGTGTAACTTCTCAACTAATTATGATTTCATCTTACACTTACAACTTAAAATTAATTATGCCTGCTTAGGGCTACAAGATATTACAACAGGATACTTGCCAATTTGTCTGGCAGTGCAGTGTGCTTTGAATAGAGCATCTAATGGCTGTAAGCATTGGAACATTTAATAAAATGTACAATTTAGCAAGGAGGGGGACAAGCAGTTTATAAGCAGTCCCTCTACAATGTAATTTTTCTTTGCAAGAGAAGCTCCAACCATAAAAATAAACACAAGGTTATGCTGAATTCTCCCATTGCGTATAAAGTTGTGTCAAAGATCAATGGACTGCTTTTGTACAAACTTATAGATCAAAATGAACTTGTTACTATTAAAAAAAAATCTTATTTTTAATGAAATGCAACATTGAACCCTTCAGAGTACTTAAGGCAAATGAATTTTTGAAAAAATTTAAATTGTCTGAGTTTTCAATATGTTCCATATTCTCGAGAATGCTACTTTATAAATGTACAAAATTGAAATCAGAAATATTTTCACAATGTGTGGTTGAATGCACAAAAGGTAGAATTAACAAAAAATAATCAGGAAACATTTTTCAGTACTCGTTGGGTTGTCAATATTCACACATACAGATATCTCCAAAGGGAGATATATATATATGTTCTAGATTAAGGCACAAAGGAAATGATCCTCAGCATAGAGTCATAATTGACTGAGTTACCATACATACCGTAAGCTGGGGCAGCAGCACTGTATCCATATGGTGCCCCATAACCTAAAGATGAAAGGAAATCAATGTTATTTTCCTATTTTAGTACTAATGTACTTTGTTAGTAAGAATACCCAAAGTAATAAAAGTAATTTTATTCAGTAGTCTACTTTACTGCTCTTAATTTACCATATTGTGGGTCCACATGCTTGTGGTTTCATTAAGAACTACATTTACCCATTTTCAAACACTCGTCAAAAATTAAGTTAAAACTAGTTACCAGAATAGTTACCAAATCAATCCTAATACAGTACACTGCTTTTCTTTCTTAAAAAGGATACATATTTTTGAGAACGTCTACAATAAAATCAAAAACTAAAGTAAAGCCTTCATCACGAAGAGTGAGTAATAATATTAAAACCGGAAGTAAAACAGAACAGTTAAAACATGAATATTTTCATAATTAAAATTATTCTCCTCTTTTTTACCTCATTGTTACTGAAAAGGCATGTGCACCTTCACAACGTCTCTCCACCAATGAATATATCAATGGGACTACCTCATTTGATTTCACGGTTACCTTCTCATTATAGCCACAGCATATGTCGTAATGGCTTAATTGAAATGTTAACTTGTGGAATTTCCTACCACAGAGGGTTGTTGCGGTGGGGACATTAAGTATATTCAAGACTAATATAGACTGTTCATCAATAACGGAACCAGAGGTTTTGGGTAAAAGGCAGTAAGGTGTATTTGAGGGTTATCAGATCAGCCATGATCTCACTGAATGGCGGAGCAGACTCTATTGGCTGAATGACCTACTTCTGCTACTATGTCTTAAGAATTTCTTTCTCATTGAAATGCTGCCTCTCAAAGACACCATCCGGAAACAGTAGTACAATGAGAGCCAGCTCTCACTCTCCTAATTGTGCTTTTGCGATGTTATCAGATCACTTGTATGATAAATGGTTTTGGGTAAGTTGCAATGTCCTCCAAGTAAACATTGTGAAGACCAAAACCAGTTTCTTCAATTCCTGCCAAGACAGACATCACTCCTATAATCATCATCAGTATTTCTGTCCACCTAAGGAATTCATGTCACTGGTCATCACCTGGCTGATCAGCTGAGCCTAGAGCCAGATCTCTGACCACACATTTGGCAGGTGCAGTTTGTCCTTGGCCTTGAGATTCCTGGCATTCCTTTCTCTTCTTCCTTTTTCATACTTTCTCTTGCTGACGGGATTCTTGCAGAACTTTGAGTGAGGGTCACCTGGCATTGATGTCTGTATTCGATGTCACATTTCTTGAGGTAAGTCTTCAGGATGTCTTTGAAGTGCTTTCTTGGTCCTTTCATTAGACTGTCTTCCATGAGCTGGGCAAAGATTTCTGCCTTAAAACAGGTGCTATTGGCTCCTTCAAAAAGGTTGCTTTGCTATGCTTGTCCTCCCAGTTGTTGCAGAAAACAGTCTCAAACAGCGCTGATGGTGCTTCTCCAGAGCCTTGAGAAGCATCTATACATAGTCCAAGTTTCGAAACCATATAGAAGAGTCAGAAAGACAAATGCCTAATACACAAGGCTCTTAGTACCAGTATGCATGTCATGGTCGAAGACTCCCATCCTTTAGTATCCAAAGGCAGTGCTTGCAAATTGGATGCTACGCTGGATTTTCACATCAATAACAGTCTTGGATGACAGGTGATTCCCCAGGTAGGGGAACAGTTGCACATTTGAGAGGATTTCTCAGTTTATCTTAATTAAGAAACAGACTGGAACCTCCCCTGGGACAGGATGGCCAAGAATGAATACCACTGTCATTGAGTTGTACCTATGCCATTATCTCAGCCTGAACTAGATATTTGCAATCTCAGCATCCTTTTCAATTCAGCTTGATCAAACATAGCCCTCTACTTTCTTCTTTTTCTTAAAATCCAGACTTTGACAATTTTTTTGATCATTCTCCTTTAGTCCAGTGTCTAAATTGATAGGATATTGAGTAACATTGAGAAGTGAAACAAGGTATTAATACATAGCATCTTTCATAGCCATTTTACATTCAAAGAGTGCTTCACAGCCAAGGAAATACAGTAATCAATTTAACAAACATATAACCTACTTTAAAGACATTGAGTCCGTGGGATAAATATTAACCAAAATACTGGGATAAATTCTCTCAAAATAGAGTCACGGGATACTTTATATGGATGATAGATCATTGACAGATAGACCCTTGCTTTAACATCTCATCAGAAAAACTGCGCCTTTGTCTTAATGGTAAGGTCCTGGAGAGTGTTGCTGAACAAAGAGACCTTAGAGTGCAGGTTCATAGTTCCTTGAAAGTGGATAGAATAGAGAAGGCGGTGTTTGGCATGCCTGCCTTTACTGGTCATTGTAGGAATTGGAATGTCAAATTGTGGCTGTACAGGACACTGGTTAGGCCACTTTTAGAATACTGCGCTCACTTCTGGTTCCCCTGCTGTAGGAAGGGAGTTGTAAGACTTGAAACGGTTCAGAAAGTGTTTACAAGATGTTGCTAGGGTTGAGGGTTTGAGCTACAGGGAGAGACTGAATAGGCTGGGGTTATTTTCCCTGGAGCGAAGGCTGAGGCGTGAACACATAGAAGTTTATAAAATCATGAGGGGCCTTGTTAAGGGCCCTGAATAGCCAAGGCCTTTCTCCCAGGGTCCAAAACTAAGAGGGCATAGGTTTAAGACAAGGAGGGAAAGATTTAAAAGGGACCTAAGGGGCACCTTTCTCACACAGAGGATTGTACAGATATGGAATGAGTTGCCAAAGGAAGTGATGGAAGCGAGTACAATTACAATATTTAAAAAGGTATCTGGATGGGATTTTGAATAGGAAGAGTTGAGCGGGATTGGGACCAAATCCTGGCAAATGGGACTAGATTAATTTAGGATATCTAGTTGCAATAACGAGTTGAACCAAAGAGTCTGTCTCTGTGCTACACAGCTCTATGACTCTATAACTGGATCTCTAAGCTTGATTTTTGTTCTCAAGTCTTGGAAGGGGACTGGAATCCTCTATTTTCTGATTCAGAGATGAGACTGCTATGGTCCAAACCGTGGCTAATGTGGGTGTGTAAAATATATGCAAAACATTGTGACTTGGGAGAGCAGAATGCCATGTTAGCTAAAGCCAACCACTGGAAGTTTTCTTCCAATCTCTGGTCACTTCGCCAAGTTAGTATGGGAAGAACCAAAACAGGAGAATAGTAAGATACAGATGACATAACAGTAAATCAATTATCTACAAACATTCTTAGAATTAATAACCAATTGAGTGACTTATCTATGGACTACCATTCTAGCAAGAATTACCATTGTCAGTAGAACTAGAAGGACTAAATTGGAGTGTGAAAAAAATGAAATATATTATTAAAACCGTTGTGTGTTCTAGGGGCTCTTAACATTCAATGTATAATTTCAAAAATCCAGCAACTACGTCCCTAAAAATTAAGTGGCTTCTAAATAACAAAATAGATGGCTTTGTATAGTATTTTTGGATTAGCCACTAGACTAGTAATCTTGAACTCCAGGAAATTGGTATCCTCACCTTGTCTGGCCTACATGCGACTCCAGACCAATGGTGATTAACCCTTAACTGCCAGCTGGCTATTAGGGATGAGAACTAAATGCTGGCCTAGCTAACAATGCCATATTACATGAATGAATATTAAAATTCTTTGAATTTAGTTGCCAAAAATCTCAAAAGGCCCTGCACGATTTGTTACATAACTGAAAGTGGACTTTCCCGTGAACAAAATAATCAGCAACAAATTTGATTCCAAATAGAATTCTCAATACAGTTGCTAAGTAGTATGCGAAAATGACACACTGAACCATGTCAATTTTCCTTTTCTCCCTTCCCTTTACAGAAGTGCCTGACCTCCAGATGGTAGCTCCCTTGATTACTTCACATGATCATTGGCAGCACAGCATAAAGTTACTGGAAAATCACTGGAAAAATAAACCATTTAACTGATTTGCCACAGATTAGTTTACATCATGTAACCCTGGGATCCATGTAAATATACGTTTTTAAAATTGTAAAAATTTTAACCGTTGAAAGACTGGAGCAACTGGGCTTGTATACCCTTGAATTTAGAAGACTGAGAGGCGATCTGATTGAGACATATAAGATTATTAAAGGATTGGACACTCTGGAGGCAGGAAACATGTTTCCGCTGATGGGTGAGTGCCGAACCAGAGGACACAGCTTAAAAATACGGGGTAGACCATTTAGGACAGAGATGAGGAGAAACTTCTTCACCCAGAGAGTGCTGGCTGTGTGGAATGCTCTGCCCCAGAGGGCAGTGGAGGCCCAGTCTCTGGATTCATTTAAGAAAGAGTTGGATAGAGCTCTCAAGGATAGTGGAATCAAGAGTTTTGGAGATAAGGCAGGAACAGGATACTGATTAAAGACGATCAGCCATCATATTGAATGGTGGTGCAGGCTCGAAGGGCAGAATGGCCTACTCCTGCACCTATTGTCTATAACACAGCAGCCCACTAGCAGGGAATGTGCTGTTCCTGGAGTTCTACATTGGCTACACTTTCCAGGTCATGAACAAATAAGGTATATCTCCTGTTACTGGTGCAAAATGATTTAAAAATAACAAGTTGGGAGGGAATGCTGAAATAATCTCTGGGCATTTATTCATCTTGGGCACCTGAATAAATTAACCTTGATACAGATAAACATTTCTTACTTGTTCTAAATCATTAAAAAAATTGTTGGTTAATCTTTGCCACAGTTAGGACAAGAGTGGAAAGGATCAAGCAACCAACAGTGAATGTCTGTAAATCGAGAGACTACAAATATATGCTCATTTAGCTGACACACCCATCTATATCTGATGACTGATGCTGTACTAAGAGACCAGGAGCTTCAATTAAGTCTGCTTGGCATTTCAGACTTTTGCTCAGGTTTAAGATGTCTTTTTATATGCTCAGGTTTTAAACTGAGTTTGACAGCTGTCATGCCAGCATAATTAGGAGTTGAATTTGGAGACCTTACAGAATCCCCATTGTAGCATCCACTGCAGGAACTGCCCGGGAGATAGATTATCCAGTGGAAAATTCAATCTACATCAAATGCTTTCAGTCTCTATCGAAACTGGATCCAACACCCATCACTCCCCTGGCCCTGACCCGACATACACCTTCAGCTCCAGACACAAACAGATTCTCCCCCCTACAAACCAAAAACAAACTGGCTCAAACTCCATATTAGGAGAAAGTGAGGACTGCAGATGCTGGAGATCAGAGTCGAGTGTGTGTTGCTGGGAAAGCACAGATCAGGCAGCATCCGAGGAGCAGGAGAATCGACGTTCGGGCAAAAGCCCTTCATCAGGAATGAGGCTAGTGCGCCAGGGTTGAGAGATAAATGGGAGGGGGTTGGGGTGGGTAGCTAGGAAAGCGATAGGCAGATGAAGGTGAGGGAAAAGGTGATAGGTCAGAGGGGGCAGTGATGGACAGGTCCAGAGGGCGGTGACAAGTTGGAGGCTTGGGACTGGGATAATACCTGGGGAGGAAGTGAGGAAGCTGTTGAAATCCACATTTATCCTGTGTGGTTGCAGGGTTCTAAGCTGGAATATGAGGCATTCCTCCTCCATGCATCGGGTGGTAACGGTTTGGCAGCGGAGGTGGCCCAGGACCTGCATGCCCTTGACGGAGTGGGAGGGGGAGTTGAAGTATTCAGCCACAGGGTGGTGGGGTTGGTGGGTGCGGGTGTCCCAGAGATGATCTCTGAAACAATCTGCAAGAAGGCATCCTGTCTCCCCGATGTAGAGGAGACGACACCGAGTGCAACGGATGCAGTATATGATATTGGTAGAGGTACAGGTAAATTTCTGACGAATATGGAAGGATCCCTTGGGGCCTTGAATGGAGGTGAGGGGAGTGTGGTGTGGGCGCAGGCTTTGCATTTCCTGCAGTGGCAGGGAAAGGTGCCAGGAGTGGGGGTGTGGGCTGGTAGGGGGTGTGGACCTGACGAGGGAGTCGCAGAGGGAACTCTGATAGGCGTAGGGAGGGAAATATATCATTGGTGGTGGGGTCCATTTGGAAGTGGCAGAGAATGATGTGATTTATGCGGGGGTTGGTAGGGTGTAAGGTGAGGACGGGGGGGGGGATTCTGGGCTGGTGGAGTGTAATGGGAGGGCCAGGTGGTTTTGGGGTTGGTGGGGTGGATGGTGAGGAGACGTCTCCCCCGGTCCTTACTTCCACCCCACCAACCTCTGCATACATCGCATTATCCTCCACCACTTGCGCCACCTCCAAATGGACCCCACTAAAGATATATTTCCTCCCTATCCCTATCAGCGTTCCAGAGAGACCATTCGCTCCGCGACTCCCTCCTCAGGTCCATGCCCCCACCAGCCCACATACCACTCCTGGCACCTTTCACTGCCACCGCAGCAAGTGCAAAGCCTGCACCCACATCACACTCCCCTCGTCCATTGCCCCAAGGGATCCTTCCATATCCGTCAGAAATTTATCTGTACTTCTACCAATGTTAGCTACTGCATCCGTTGCACCCGGTGTCATCTCCTCTACATCAGGGAGACAGGACGCCTTCTTGCAGATTGTTTCAGAGAACATCTCTGGGACACCCGCACCCACTAACCCCACTGCCCAGTGGCTGAATACTTCAACTCTCCCTCCTACTCCATCAAGGACATGCAAATCCTGAAACTCCTCTACCGCCAAACCGTTACCACCCGACGCCTGGAGGAGGAATGCCTCATATTCCATCTTCGGACCCTGCAACCACACAGGATAAATGTGGATTTCAACAGCTTCCTCATTTCCCCTCCACCCCTGACATTATCCCAGACCCAAGCCTCCAACTTGGCACCGCCCTCCTGATGTGTCCATCACTCCCCCCTCTGACCTATTAACCTCTCCCTCAACTTCATCCACCTATTACTTTCTCAGCTACCCACCCCACCCCCTCCCATTTACCTCTCAGCCCCAGCCCACTAGCCTCATTCCTGATGAAGGGTTTATGCTCGAAACGTCGATTCTCCTGCTCCTTGGATGCTGCCTGACCTACTGTACTTTCCCAGCAACACAGTCTTGACTCTGATCTCCAGTTACTCCTCCCAATCTACTCCAATCCTCACTGACAACACCCAGACCTAATTTGTCCCACCCACTCCAACATACCTTAAATACTGCATCTCTTACCCAAAGACCTGGCACTCTACTCCTTACTCATCTTGCATCCTACCACTTTCCCAGCTGGTACTCAACTTACCTGAATCCCTACTGAACTGGAATCCTACCTCTGTTATCATACCCTCTCCCAGACCGGCAGCCTGCTTACGTGGCACGCTACGGTTTCTGCTTCCTCATATCCCCAAATCAAAACACCCACCTGGCATCCTTCCAAACAACCTACCATTACACTTACTTTATGTACTTATGATTTGACAGCAGCTGTTGCAGTTTCAGAATACAGCAGCTGGCTACTGTGAGAAGGGGATATGGTTTGCCTTCCTCTGACAGTTATTTGTTACAAAAGCATTGATTGTCAGAGCTCCACACTTGAGGGAACCCAGAGTAGAATCTCCTCTCAAAAACGTGGAGCTCCCTTCTTTTATTTAAAAAAAGGGGCCACAGTGGCATGAAATTGTTACTTCAGAAAATCTGGTCCATAATTCCAGGATACACGAAATAAAAATATTCTATTCAAAATGGAAGAATAAAATCTCAATAAAAAAATAGAAAGCATATTCTGAATAAACATTCACTAAAATTAATATACGCTCTCCAGTTATTTATTTGTTCAGAAATTTAAATTTCAGTGCATAATCAGCAATATTTGCTTGTGGATTTCACTAATGGATACTGATGTATTTACCTGTGATTGCCATCTCTCTCAGAAAGGAGATGTCCTAGTGGTATTATCACTAGACCATTAATCCAGAAACCCAGGTTTGAATTCTGCCAGATATCCTGAGTAGGAGTGTGATGGGTTGATTGGTTCATGATTTCAAGGGCTCTTATGGTGCACAGGCAGAGTCACTGCCTTGAGCCAGGAGGCCCACCCGCTCCAGGGGTGGGTAACAACATCTCTAAACAGTGTGACTTGTTTTGCAACTGTCTGAGTAATATGAAAAGAGCTAACCTAACTCTTGCATTCCTCCAGTGATACCCATAAGATAAATGAACAGAGAAACTGACACTTTTATAGTGTAAACAAGATTATTCTCAGTAACTTCAAATGCCCTTTAGGAACTCAATCTGTCCTCCTGCTTTGGCCAGCCCTACATGATTCCAGACATAGGGCAAAGTGATTGACTTTTAAATGCCCTCTGAAATGACTAGGAAGCCACCAGCTGCACCAAACCATCATGAATTCTAAAAATAGGAATGAGACCGAGAAGAACCACTCAGCATAAACTTATGCAAAAGGAAACTCCTCCTTACTAACATCTAGAGGGATTTGTGCCTCATTTGGGGGATGTGCCCCACAGACTAGCCAAGCAACAGTCTGACAAAAATCATACCTTACAATGTTTCAGACAGCCCAGTCCTGTCAAACAGCAAGATAGATCCACCAGGGTTGGCTGCACAGTGCTATACTGTTTGGAAAGGAGTGACCCCTGGGAGTCCTCAACATTGACTCTAAATCCCATGAAGCCTTATGGTATCAGCTCAAACATAGACAAGGAAACTTCCAAGTGATTATCATGTACTGGTATCATGCATCATGTATCCATCAGCTGATGAATCAGTACTCCTCCATATTAAACAATCCTGGAAACTGCACAGAGAATGTCAAGGGCATAGAAGGTACTCTGGGTGAGAAACTGCTACATCCATCAACAACTTCAGAGGTGGGCTGAGACGGACTGCTCTTGACATCAAGGCTGAATTTAACAAGAGCTCTGACAAAGCTATAGTCAAATGTGATTTGGTGGGACATCTCTCCCCTGGTTGGAATCATACCTTGCACTAAGGAAGATGGTTGTGGATGTTGGTGGTCAATTATTTCAGTGTTCAAGGCAACATTACAGGAATTCTTGGGTAGATACTTTCTAAATCAACTTGTTAAGAGATGTTTTTCCACAGCACTGGAGCAGCTTGAACCTAAACCCAGGCTTCCTAACTCGGAAGTAGGGACACTAGCATTGCACCACAAGAACCCCAGTTCTCAAGACAGCCATAAAATCTTGAGCTAGTTCAATGATATTGAAGTTCAAAATTGCAGGGACGTTTGTTGATGATTGTGTAATGACCAACATCATTTGTGACTTCTCAGATACTGAACCAGGCTATGGCCACATGTCACAAGACCTCAAAATATATCTAGATTGGGGCTGATAAGTGGCAATTAACTACACAACTGTCAGACAATGACCATTTCCAACAAAACAGCATCTGGCCATCAACACATGAAATTCAATCACATTACCATTGCTCAATCCTCCACCACCAACATTCTGGGGATTACCATTGCCAGTAAGTGAACTGGATAAGTCATATAAATGCTGTGGCTACAAGGGCAGGTCAGAGACCAGGAACCTAGTGGCAAACAATTTACATCCTGACTCATTCATGCCCGCCCACCATCTACAATGCTCAAGTCAGGAATGTGATAGAACCCTCATTATTTGTCTGGATGGATTCAAGTCAATCAGCAATCATGACGATCAAAAGCTTCCAAGTAGTAGATGCATGGCAGCACGAGCTATAAGTTCCCCTCCAAGCAAGACACTATTCTGACTGGGAACTGTATTGCTGTTCCTTCACTATGTGCATTCAAAATTGTGCAGCTCAAGGATTGCAGCTGGCTTACCGCCATCTTCTCTAGGGCATGATTTGGAGATGCCGGTGTTGGACTACGGTGTACAAAGTTAAAAATTACACAACACCAGGTTTAATTGGAAGCACATTAGCTTGCGGAGCGTCGCTCCTTCATTAGGTGGTAGTGGAGGGCTCAATCCTAACACACAGAGTTTATAACAAAAGTTGCCTTCTCTAGGGTAATTATGGATGAGCAATAAATACTGACTAGCCAGTGGCATTGATATCCCAAGAACAAAGAAAACAATTTGCGACTTTTAAAACTGCAATTCTGTAACATTCCATACCTGGTGTTAGATATCCTGGAGCAGCTGTTACTGCTGCACCAGCAAATGCTCCTCTGCTCAAGGCTCCTCTGCCTCTGCCTCTGAGCGTCTGGACTGCAGCTGCTGGAGTAGGGATTGGACCCTTAGCCTACACAAAATGAAGCACAAAATGCTTAAGTCAAAAATCATTTCATTCAGATTAATGTATCTGTTAAAATAAAAAGCAGCATAATTTCAGCTTTAGAGAGAGTCAATCCAGAATGGTCTAGTTTATTAACACACATTCCACTTGCAGAGTTTAAAGCACATTTGCAGAACTTACAAGCAAGTAATATAGAAATGTTGTAGAAATTGATAAAATTGCAGAAAAATTGCTCCAAGCATATATAACTAATATGACCTTTGGATTGGTAAATATATTTATTGCTGAATCAAAAACTGTTTGCATGTGATGTGTGATCAAACACTAACCTAATTCACATTCCTAAATGTTAAAGAAGCAAGTAATAAATAATAGAAACTTTACCGGAGGACCTGTCCTCTTTTTCTTGTTGTTTGCAGCACTTGGACCAGAAAACAATCTTTCAAGGGCTGCTAAAGCAGCACTGGCTTTTGCGACTTTCTTATTAGGGCCTGCTCCTTTGAACTTCTGACCATCTACTTCCACCTGCAAAGCAAATGTGAAATATCAATTAGATGGCAATAGCAGTGCTGATATGCAGACGAATCTTGGCGGGCAAGTCCATAACTCCCTGAAAGTGGCAACAAAAGGGGATAAAGTAATAAAGACAGCATACAGCATGCTTGCCTTCACTAGTTGCAGCATTGAGCATAAAGGTTGAGTCAAGTTACAGCTTATTAGGTCACACTTGGAGTACTATGTGCAGTCTGGTTGCACACTATAGGAAGAATGTGGAGGCTTTGGAGAGGGTACAAAAATATTAGCAGGATTTTGCTTGGTTTGGAATGTATGAGTTATAAGGGGAGGTTGGACAAAGTTGGATTGTTTTCACTAGAGCGGCCACTGCTGAGGGGCAACCTAATAAGGAGCATACATGAAATACAAGAAATAAGAAAATTACATGAGGCATGGATAGGGCAGGTAGTCAGGAGTCTTTTCCCCAGAGTGGAAATGTCAAATACTAGGGGGTATCTGTTTAAGGTGAGAGGGGGAAAGTTTAAATGAGATGTACAAGGCAAGTTATATTTTTACACAGAGTGGTAAGTGCTCAGAATGCACTGCCAGGGAAGGAGGTGTAAGCAGGTATGTTAACAAAGCTTAAGGCATTTAGGTAGACAGGTGAACAGGCAGAGAACAGAAGGATATGGATGGTATGCTGGCAGACTGGGACTAATATACAATTGCATCATAGTCAGCACAGACATGATGGGCCAAAGGGCCTGTTCCTTTGCTGTACTGTTCTATGTTCTAGATCCTGTAAAAACTATTAGATAATTATGAATAACAAATTGCAATTGGCTCATATCTAACTCATTATGGTAAATTGTCTGTAGACTGAACTGTACCTGCTGCCAAGGATTTGTAATGTACTTAAGGCATCAAATGAATCAATAGCAATATTTATTCATGTCCCAAACAGAATTATTATATTTATAAACCACTTCAGTCAATACCAAAACCATGTTCAGATTTGTTCAATTTCTTAAAAAACATCAGTGCAAGTATGCATATATACAAAGACTGGACTTTGAATAATAAACATATGCAAGTCCAACAATTGCATTGTATAGCCAATGAATGGAAATTTAACGTCAAACATTTCTCTATTTATGCACATGGAGAGCAAATGATTAACATCCTTACATGAATAACTTATAGCAGGAGTTATACAGCACAGAAACAGATCCTTTCGTCTAACCAGTCCATGCCGAACATAATCCCAAACGAAACTAGTCCCACCTGCCTGCTCCTGGTCCATATCCCTCTAAACCTTTCCTAATCATGTATCTATCCAAATGTCTTTCAAATGCTGTACTTGAACCCACATCCACCACTTTCTCAGGAAGTTCATTCCACACGCAAACTACCTTAGTGCGTAAACAATTTGCCCCTCATGTCTTTTTAAAATTGCTCTCACCTTAAAAATGTGCCCCCTAGTCTTGAAATTCCCCATCTTAGGGAAAAGACAACTACCCTTAACTCTATCTATACCTCTCATTATTTTATGAACTTCTATCATGTCACCTCTTAACCTCCTACGCTCCAGCGAAAGAAGTTCCAGCCTTTCTTTATAACTCAAACCTTCCATAACCGGTAACGTCCTGGTACACCTCTTCTGAACCCTCTCCAGCTTGACAATATCCTTTTTATAACTGGCCAACCAGAACAGGACACCATATTCCAGAGAGGCCTCACCAACGTCCTGTACAACCTCAATATAACTTCCCAACTCCTATACTCAAAGGACTGACCAATGAAGGCAAGTGTGCCAAACGCTTTTTAACCACCCTGTCAAGATGTGATGCAAACTTCAAAGAATTATGTACCTGCACCCCTAGGTGTTGTACCAAAATGCAATACCTCGCAAAAGATTTTAAAGTATTTTAGCATCTATGTTTCGGAATAGTCTAGTAATGAGCCTTGCCCCTTATACTCAGTGTTTCACTTGAGATAACTAGGTACATTTTCAAACTTGATGAGGAAACAAAGAATAATGAGCTCAATTCAACTTTTGCTTTCTACAACGCTTGTTCGGATTTGGGCATTAGGCCAAAATAAGCAGTGGTAGTTTTTACTATCTTCTATGTTTCTACAGCAGGATTAGGCTATTCAGTTGGGCGATCAGCGGAGCAGGCTTGAAGGGTCGAATAGCCTCCTTCTGCTCCTATGTTTATCTTGTATCTTGCAATGCTCCTGGTCATCAGATGGATGTTCCTGTCTTACAAGTTAACAGGCAGAGCAAGCAACTCCTTAGGATACTGTAAAGTGACTCTGTATCATGGTGATAGGAAGAATCTGTTCACCCCAAGATTTGGCCTTGACACTTCGCTAGCTAGATTGCATAGTCAGTAGTTTTCACGGACAAGAGGAGCTTGGTGAAGGCACTTGAGTAGGAGGAACCAAATTAGCTTTGTGGATAAAGGAAAAAGGGTGGAATGGAACAGATCGCAGTATTGTGGCAAATTCTTCTTGGGGGTGCTTGGCAGTTAGGATTTTAAGACAACTGTTAGTGGTGGAGAAATCTATGGTAACCTTTGATCTCTAGAATCATTGAGTAAGGTACGATTTTGCCAGAAAAGAATGAAATCTAATAGCATTTAATATTAATCAGCCAGAATGGGTAAACCAGTTTCCACCACAGCTTTACAAGACTGCCCTCTTTAAATTTGAGGGAGTAAAGATGAAGTCTATTCTTGGGGCTCAATTAGAATAGCAGATAGCAAATACATTATAGGGGGATAGAAAATAAAGACTAAAATGAGGGAGTAGTTAAGCAAACTGACGACTGCAGGAGCATCACGATTAACAGAGATTCAAGTATTGGGATTCAGAAAATGTACTGTAGTGACTTGGCTGTGAAAATCATTTTTATCTAGCAGAACCTCAGAAGGGGATGGAATTGGAAAGGGGTGTATATATGATGAACAATGAAAGCAAATGATCAGAGATGGTCTTGTTTTTCTTGCAGTTCAGGCAAGGACTGGTTTGTTAGGTGCCAAAAACAGGATACTTTTTTGGAGAAAGAGGTGAAAGTGAGGGAATCAGGTCAGTGAATTGAGGGGCAGTGTCAGTAAAAGGAGCTCAGTTTAGTAGAAAATAGAAGAGAGTTGATACCCAGCTGCAAAAGTGAGGATACCTTTGGGGGTGGGTGACTTTGGGGATAAGTGTAGTAATGCAACAAGAATTTTAAAGGAGAGGTACAAGAAGGTGACAAGGTGAGATACTTGAAGGAAGAGAAAGAAAGAAGCCCTCTTATGTTAGAAGATGGGGGCAAATTGTTTTCACTGACAGGAAGATCGGTCACCAAAGCAAGCAGAATTAGGGTAACTGTTTTAAGATTGATGGAGGGGAGATGTGAATTCTGTTTTTAACTTGACATAGCAAGTTACAATCTGGAATATACTACTATCAGAAGAATGGTGGCGGCAGATTCAATCGTAACCTTTCATGGGGAATTCAATATAT
Organism: Chiloscyllium plagiosum; assembly: GCF_004010195.1. NCBI lineage: Eukaryota > Metazoa > Chordata > Chondrichthyes > Orectolobiformes > Hemiscylliidae > Chiloscyllium > Chiloscyllium plagiosum. The sequence goes on from NC_057739.1 coordinate 24,869,394, forward strand.
TCTTGAAAGAGGAAAATCTGCTGGGCTGCAGGCTAAGAGACAGTACTACTAATTGATTGGCTCTTTCCATATTAGGCAAGACACTGGTCTTTTTCAATGCCTCACCTGAACTATGCCTTTCATATAGCAGTTGAAATTTCCAGTTCAATTTACATTATCTTATTCTGGAGTTGTGTCTTGGAACTGTGGATGCACATTCAACATGTTGGATGGCTATCCACTGAGCAATAACTGGATCTTCAACTTAGTTTCTAGAATTCCTGACACTCAATGGTCAAAATTCAAAATGTATCAGCCACTTACATTACAAGTTGGACAACTAAGATAACTGAATCAGTCAAGATTTGGAGATGCCGGTGTTGGACTGGGGTGTACAAAGTTAAAAATCACATAACACCAGGTTATAAGTCCAACAGGTTGTCTATCTTATACGTTGCAGGCAAGGATGCCCGGAGGCATGGTACATTGGGGAAACTGAGCAAAGGCTACGACAACGGATGAATGGGCACCACACAACAATCAACAGACAGGAGGGTTCCCTCCCAGTTGGGGAACACTTCAGTGGTCCAGGACATTCAGCCTCGGACCTTCGGGTGACCATCCTCCAAGGTGGACTTCGGGACAGGCAGCAGAGGAAAGTGG
>NC_057739.1:24870253-24872832 GCF_004010195.1 Chiloscyllium plagiosum
CACTTTTTAGATTAGAATCAATCTAAACATCAGGTCATAGACAGAGAACACAGGGGGCTAACACCTTCAACATATTGTCTAGCTATCACCATTGTTAACAGCTAACCCGAGAATGCAACTTTTTAAAAAAAGGGTTTTGTGATTTACACATGAAAGTAGTGAAACTATCACTGTATTCTAACAGATGAAAGGCTTAACAGACAATCAATTTTTCAATGTATAATTTCAGTTACATCACACTGCAAATTTTTGCGATAAATTCTGTTATGATTGAGCCCTCCACAATCACCTGAAGGAGCGTCGCTCCGAAAGCTAGTGTGCTTCCAATTAAACCTGTTGGACTATAACCTGGTGTTGTGTGATTTTTAACTTTGAATCAATCAAGAACCTGAAAATGTTAAGTCTGCTTCTCTTCCCCAAACTTCCTGCCTGAATCACTTAGTAATTCCAGCATTTCTTATATTCATTTTAGATTCCTAGGCTCCGCAACGTCTTGCTGTTATCAGGCACTTCAACCCAATAATATCAGGTTAAAAGGTATGGCAATGACAAGAGTTATGCAAAAATTAAAAATGGTAAAACTTTCAAACAAGATTGCAACATGCCTTTAAACAATGCAGTTTGCATTTTAATGGCAGAGAAAGGAAGAGTGAGCACTCAATTTGCTCTCAGGTGATGGGTCATTGAAATTTTTCAAAAAGGCTACAAGCTTTCATCTTAGTTTTTTTTTAAAATATAAACTGTTGTCATGCATATTTTAAAGACTTCAGAAAACCTGGCAGGTAGAAGTAGGTAAGAAGGGCTAGATCCATAAAATAAGTGGTTATCCCAAGCTTAACTCCAATTAAGTGACCCACCTCCACACACCCCGCTGTTCCTTACATGATCTGCAAAGTTTCCTGAACAAACTCTTACCCACAGTTACAATCTTCCCCTGCCACCAGGTTCTTACCAAACAAACTCAACTACACTTTACTCACCCCACACATGACTAAGTTTTGCTAATTCCCAACTGCACTTTTCTTTTTAAAACCTTATGTGCAGCCAGTCCATCAGACTGCCTTTTGACAGGGAACCTAAGTAATTGTGGAGAAAGTGAGGATTGCAGATGCTGGAGATCAGAGCTGAATAAGGTGTTGCTGGAAAAGTGCAGCAGGTCAGGCAACATCCAAGGAACAGGAGAATCAACGTTTCGGGCATAAGTCCTTCTTCACGAATGAGAAGAAGGCAGTGCTGAGTCTGAGGGTTGGGACTGAGATAAGGTGGGGGGAGGGGAAATGAGAAAGCTGGAGAAATCTGCATTCATCCCTTGTGGTTGGAGGGTTCCTAGGCGGAAGATGAGGTGCTCTTCCTCCAGGCATCGTGTTGTCATGGTCTGGTGATGGAGGCGGCCAAGGACCTGCATGTCCTTGGTGGAGTGGGAGGGGGAGTTAAAGTGTTCAGCCACGGGGCGGTGTCCCAGAGGTGTTCTCTGAAACGTTTCGCAAGTAGGCGGCCTGTCTCCCTCATGTAGAGGAGGCCACATCGAGTGCAGCGGATGCAGTAAATGGTGTGTGTGGAGGTGCAGGTGAATTTGTGACGGATATGGAAGGATCCCTTGGGGCCTTGGAGTGAAGTGAGGGGGCGGTGTGGGCGCAAGTTTTGCATTTCTTGTAGGGGAAGGTGCCAGGAGTGAAGGTTGGGTTGGTGGGGGTTGTGGACCTGACGAAGGAGTCGCAGAGGGACTGGTCTTTCCGAAACGCTGATAGGGGAGGGGAGGGAAATATATCCTTGGTGGTGGGATCTGTTTGGAGGTGGCGGAAATGACGAAGGATGATACGATGTATCTGGAGGTTGGTCGAGTGGTAGGTGAGGACCAGTGGAGATCTGTCCTGGTGGCGATTGGAGGGGCGAGGTTCAAGGGCGGAGGAGCAGGAAGTGGAGAAGATGCGGTGGAGAGCATCGCCAACCACTTCTGAGGGGAAATAACGGTCTTTGAAGGAGGCCATCTGGGTTGTTCGGTATTGGAATTGGTCCTCCTGGGAGCAGATGCGGCGTAGGTTTAGGAATTGGGAATATGGGATGGCGTTTTTACAGGGGGCAGGGTGGGAGGAGGTGTAATCTAGGGAGCTGTGGAACAGTCCATCTTCCGCAGCTACACTGGCACCACCCCCCACCTTTTCCTCCGCTACATCGGCACTACCTCGTGTTCCCAAGAGAAGGTTGAACAGCTCATCCACTTTACTAACACCTTCCACTATGACCTCAAATTTACCTGGACCGTATCAGACTCCTCCCTCCCCTTCCTAGACCTCTCCATTTCTATCTCGGGCGACCGACTCAACACGGACATTTACTATAAACCGACCGACTCCCACAGCTACCTAGATTACACCTCCTCCCACCCTGCCCCCGTAAAAACTCCATCCCATATTCCCAATTCCTAAACCTCTGCCGCATTTGCTCCCAGGAGGACCAATTCCAATACCGAACAACCCAGATGGCGTCCTTCTTCAAAAACCGTAATTTCCCCTCAGACGTGATCGACGATGCCCTCCACCGCATCTCCTCCACTTCCCGCTCCTCTGCCCTTGAACCCC
>NC_057739.1:24872966-24888250 GCF_004010195.1 Chiloscyllium plagiosum
TTTCGGGCATAAGCCCTTCTTCAGGAATGAGGAGGGTGTGCCAAGCAGGCTAAGATAAAAGGTAGGGAGGAGGGACTTGGGGGAGGGGCGTTGGGAATGTGATAGGTGGAAGGAGGTTAAGGTGAGGGTCATAGGCCGGAGAAAGCTGGAGAAATCTGCATTCATCCCTTCCGCCTAGGAACCCTCCAACCACAAGGGATAAATGCAGATTTCTCCAGCTTCCTCATCCCCCCTTTTCTCAGTCCCAACCCTTGGACTCAGCACCCCCTTCTTGACCTGCAATCTTCTTCCCGACCTCTCCGCCCCCACTCCCTCTCCAGCCTATCACCCTCACCTTAACCTCCTTCCACCTATCGCATTCCCAACGCCCCTCCCCCAAGTCCCTCCTCCCTACCTTTTATCTTAGCCTGCTTGGCACACCCTCCTCATTCCTGAAGAAGGGCTTATGCCCGAAACTTCGATTCTCCTGCTCCTTGGATGCTGCCTGACCTGCTGCACTTTTCCAGCAACTCATTTTTCAACCTAAGTAATTGTGCATGCTTTGGGATTTTTGATTTCACAACTATAAATTGCTACCTCGTCTTAGTAATGATTGTAGCCTACATCTCAAAAAAGAATTATGGCTGGCTTTGAAGTACTACCACTTGTTTAACACCTTAAATTTTTCCACTCTTGACCTGAATTGTGCAATTGCATGAATTGTAAGACAAGAACATATGGGAAGATCACAACTAAAGTTTCCTTCCCAGCCATGATCTATTGGAACTATTTTGGAACTATTGGAACTATTTTGCCATTCCTTCACAATCACTGGGTCAAAATCCTGGAACTGCCTTCTGACAGCTCTGTGGGTGACAATACATTTAAAAACCTGTTCAGTGATGCTATGACACACCTCTGGAGCAGGTGGGACATGAACCTGGGCCTTCTGGCTCAGAGGTGGGATATTGCTGTATCATATCAGTCCTTGTGGGTGTATCTACACGCCAACAACTGCAACAATTCAAGATGTCAGCGCATTATCACTTCTTCAATGGGAATTAAGGATGGGCAATTAATGCTGATATAGCATGTGATGCCTACTTCCCCTGGAAATTACTTAGTATCCAACCAAACATGGAGAGATGCAAAGTGACAGTGCAAGAAATGCAAGTGACTTCTCAAAGATATTGGAAATAGCCAAACTTAAGATGCTAATAAGCGACATCTTTCCAATTGACCTCAGTGGAAATTATGAACGGTTGGTTTCATATATGCTACCCATAACAAGCATGAATGACACAAGCCGTTAAGCTGTACCATGTTAAATCTTTTTTAATGAAACATGGATATGCTTTATTATAGATACTTCGTTCATGTATAAATCTCTATATTATTATAAAATAATTTTGATTGACACTTCAGAAAATTCTTCCTTGCTACCATGCAGTAACAAAAAAGGCATTAAACTCAGTCTTTTTTTAAAAATTCATTCACGGGATGAGGGCATCACTGGCTAGGCCAGCATTTATTGCCCATCCCTAATTGCACAGAATGCAGTTAAGAGTTAACAATATCATTGTGGGTCTTGAGTCACATGTAGGCCAAACCAGGTAAGAATGGCAGATTTCCTTCCCTGAAGGACACTAATGAAGCACATGGGTTTTTCTGACAATTGACAATGGATTCATCATCATTAGACACTCAATTCCAGAATATTTTTTCTGCTGAATTAAAATTCCACCATCTGCCATGGTAGGAGTCAAAATCCAAGCCCCAGAACAATTCTGGGTCTCCGGATTAACATCCAGCGATAATAACACTAGGCCATCCACATAACTTTACCTTATGAATCCTTTCCCAGTCAAAAGTACACAATAGAATGGATTCTGTCACTGCCGTCATTGCTCGCGTACAGTTGGGCATAGTTGGTCAGTGTTTAACACTGATGCCACACAGTGCCAGAGACCCAGGTTCGATTCCAACCACAGGTGACTACATGTGTGGAGTTGCGGATTCTTCCTGTATCTGTGTGGGTTTCCTCCGGGTGCTCCAGTTTCCTCCCACAGTCTAAAGATGTGAACTTTGGGTGGTTTGGCCATGCAAAATTGTCCAGTGTCCAGGGACCTACTGGCTAGGTGGATTAGCAATGGGAAATGCAGGGTTACAAGGATAGGGGGTAGGGGGATAGGTCCAGGTAGGATGCCCTGAGGGTCAGTGTCAACTCCATGGGCTTATTGGCCTGCTTCCCCACTGTAGAGATTCTATGTTTCCACATACATGTAAATCATTATCAGTATTTGGCTGAAACAGCATAATCAATGCACACAGGTTGAAATATCAGGTAAGTTTTGAAATTTCAAACAAGAAGCTGACTTGTAAACTGTGGATACTGCAATCCAGCCCATGCATATAGAGAGATAACACTAACATGATATTATTTAATCAAAGGAGATAGAAATAAACTCAACTGTCTGCTGCAAGTACTCCAAAGAGCAAAAGTCATTCACTGATCTGCTCACAGGCATTGCTAAGAAAACACCAAGTGACATTTGCTATTTTAAATTCATTTTTTCCAAACAAAATGCAATGGCTATTCAAAATTAGATATTAAAATTAAAGCATTAAATTCTAAAATAAAGTACTTTAGACACTGTAAACCTGAACTAAATATCAGCATAAACACAAATATTTGCAGTATTAATTTCTAACATACCTCCATAACAAAGCGTTTGTCATGACTACCACCAGTTTCAGATATCAATTCATATTTCAAACCCCTTCTCTTCTCATTTAGCTCCATAACTGGATTTTTTCCACTGGCCGTTAGGATTGGGCCCTGTGTTCTCATCTAAATATGAAACAAAACAAATGAATGAAAGATTTAATGCACCATTGCATAGTTGGTTTTAAACAGCAGGCAATAAGTCCATTCAGAACTTGAGTTCACGTTGGACTTTGTATTCATCTGTTTTTTTCACTGATTTCTGGGGACTCCCAGCTATACCGGGAGGGTTGGAAACTATCAATAGTTTTTCCAACATTTATTTTCTCAGAACATTGTGTATTTAGTGCAGTCCCATACCATAAAAAGACTTGCACATTTATAACATCTTATCATATCTGTCATCTATGTCAAGGGAGTTTCATAGACAACAAATTACTTTGATCATTTCAGATATCCAATTTTATGGAAAGGCCCCAAACTAGCACACCATAATGTAATGTGTCAAGTTTAGAATAGGGATGCAGAATTGGTTCAAGGATAGAACACAGAGGGTAGTGGGTCACTTTTCAGATTGGAGGCCTGTGACCAGCAGTGTGCCACAACGATTGGTGCTAGGTCCATTGCTTTTTGTCACTTATATAAATGATTTGGGTGTGAACATAGGAGGTAGTCAGTAAGTTTGCAGAGGAGACCAAAATTGGAAGTGCAGTGGATAGTTAAGAAGGTTACCTCAAGAGTACAATGGGATCTTGATCAGATGGGCCGCGACATGGCAGATGGAGTTTAATTTAGATAAATGTGAGGTGTTGCATTCTGGAAAGGCAAATCAGAGCAGGACTTATATTTTTAATGGTAAGGTCCTGGGCAGTGTTGCTGAACAAAGAGACCTTGGAGTTCAGGTTCACAGTTCCTTGAAGGTGGAGTCTGAGGTAGGTAGGATAGTGAAGAAAGGGTTTAGTGTGCTTTCCTTTATTGGTCACAGTATTGATTACAGGAGTTGGGAGATCATTGGTTGGGCAACTTCTACAATACTGGTTGCAATTCTGGTCTCTCTCTTATAGGAAGGATGTTGTGAAACTTGATAGGGTTCAGAAAAGATTTACAAGGTTGGAGGGTTTGAGCTACAGGGAGGCTGAAGAGGCTGGGGCTGTTTTCCCTGGAAGGCTGGAGGCTGAGGGGTGACATTGAGGGGCGGCACAGTGGCAGGCACTGCTGCCTCACAGCGCCAGAGACCCGGGTTCAATTCCCGCCTCAGGCGATTGACTGTGTGGAGTTTGCACATTCTCCCAGTGTCTGCGTGGGTTTCCTCCGGGTGCTCTGGTTTCCTCCCACAGTCCAAAGATGTGCAGGTCAGGTGAATTGGCCATGCTAAATTGTCCATAGTGTTAGGTAAGGGGTAAATGTAGGGGTATGGGTGGTTTGTGCTTCGGCGGGTCGGTGTGGACTTGTTGGGTGAAGGGCCTGTTCCCACACTGTAAAGTAATCTAATCTAATCAAAGAGGTTTATAAAATCATGAGGGGCATGGATAGGGTAAACAGACAAGGCGTTGGGGGGGGGGGGGGGGGGGGGGGAGTCGAGAACTATAGGGCATAGGTTTAGGGTGAGAGAGGAAGATTTAAAAAAGGACCCAATGGGCAACTTTTTTATGCAGAGGGTGATGCATGAATGGAATGAGCTGACAAAGGAAGTGGTGGAGGCTGGTACAATCACAACATTTAAAAGGCATCTGGATGGGTAAATGAATAGGAAGGGTTTACAGCGATATGGACGAAGTGCTGACAAATCAGATTAGATTAATTTAGGATAGCTGTTCCCATGCTGTACATCTCTATGATTCTATGGAAGACTCAGAAACTGCAACTTAAATGATCTTCTTCACATTTTAAGAACCTTTAGAACAACTGGTTTCAGCCATATTATTTGTGGGTGAGTATCCCATTCAGAACAGTATTTCCTTTTAAACTAGCACACCATCATTCACGTTCTTACTTCTGAAAGATAATTAACTGCTACATAGTTGTAGATAGGATTTTGCATTATATTTGTCAACCAGCTGTATCTTGCTCAACCATCTGGGGATTTATGGTAGTGTCTGAAGCCAATTTGCTAAACTGGGATTTTTTTTCTAATCTGATTAAATTTGAAGGGTTTAATAAATATGAAGTCACCAATTACTTATGGTGACATAAGCTGCAGTCGCAAGCATTTCAAACAGCAAATTCATGTCATGTGGGCAGTGAATCAGATGAAAGCAAGACTCTCGAGGTCTGAGAGGGGCATCTGGGATGGGAAGAACTTCAAGAATAGGATGTGCTCACTTGCAGTATTTCTCAAACCTAATTTGATGCAAGTCAAATGTTCACAAAAATCAAATTCTACTGAAGACATCTAAAGCTGGAATGAGAAACATGCATTCCAGCAACATATTTCTCTCAATATAAATAGGACAATTTTATCAGAAGAAACTCAACACTTCCGAAGCTGGTTTTTTGCTGCATAAAGATGGTAAAATAATAGCTAAGCAGTGCTGCTAGTCCATGCTTCTGAAATTTTAGTCCGCAATAAACACAAATGAGGAATGGGTGGCTGTTATTTGTGCTAATTAACAATTCATGTGGAAAGTTTGAAATTTAGCTCTGCACATTTTGAAATAAGCTAGTCAGTATTTTGATCTGAAATATAACTATTCTTCTGAAGTTTACACTTTGCAGGAAAATTTTCTCATTTTGCATGCAGCATCCATATCAAACATTGCTGGATTAGACACATCACAGACCATGACACTCTACCTAAACTGCAAAACCATGAACAACAAATTCATCTCAGAATAACATTTCAATTTCCCCTTGTCATTATACACTTAAAACAAATTCATCAGGGAACTGGTATATAGTGGTAACTGATCCTTTTGCTGAAAGCACTGGAAAATGTGTTGGATTGGAAAATTGATATCTCATGTGGCAGCCATAAGTTTAATATAAAACAAATATTAGTAAAGCAATTTTTTTTTGCTTGGTGGGTGGGGGAGGGGGTATATTCAGCTCAGCTTTAAAAGCAGTTTGAACTTGCTTATCAACATAAAAAAAAAGATAATTCATGCTAAAATGATCAGATTGAAGATTTTTGTAGGTGCCAGGGAAGATGAATGAGAGCTAAATTTACAATATTTTTTTACCTTAAAGTTGCTAAAAAACACAATTTGCAGTTTAAGTCTGAAAATTGTATTTTAGTCCAACTTGCTCACTCCATTACCCATGATTTGACCAAATAATTTTGAATCTATTTGCCAAACCACATCCACCACACTTTCAAAAGTTGATCAATTTGGTTTTGGATGTTGTTTGCTGAGCTCAAATTAAATGCATTAAGTGGCAATCAAATTTTGCCACTTCAAATGTTCAGGCAATCAAAAATACTCCAGTAACTTGATCAGTCAAACTTAACTGAAATATACTGCTAACTTAATGGGCAACTTTAATAATTCTGTTCGCACTATTAAATATTAATTTTTTTTCCTTTTAACATTTCAATTTGAAACACTGACAGAACTTGAAAGCTGCTCAACCTTTGCTATTATCCAATTAATTTGCTTTGTTTCACAAGCTTTTAAGAAAATAGTTATTTGCAACTCTAAAGCACATACACTTGGAAATGTACATCTTGGTTTCTAATTGCCCAACTGTAAACTTTTGGACAAGCATGGTAACTAGCTATGTCCAATATGATTACTTTCAAAAGAAAACAAAACAGTAAAAAGAAAATTAGTTTTATGTATATTATTTAACTAAATATTGTGAATACCAATTTTATTTAACCTGAAACAATGCAAATAGTTAAGGGTAAAAAAAAAAGTGTGAAATATCAATGCAAATTAACAAATTGATTCTTTACACCATTTATTCATAGTTAGATATTGGAAATCTGGCACCTCTAGAGTATTGGTACTAGCAGCAGTAGCACAGCCAACTGTGTCATTGCTAGAATTTGTAGAAACCGTTTCATTCTTATCATCGCCTGAGGACTTTTCTTCCATCTCCTGAGATTCAAAACCCATCTTTAAATCCATACCAGTTGGACAGCCCATAGCTTGCAGTACCTGGAACAATAGTTACATTAAAACAAATGGTGATTTCAGAAGTTGAATGTTTGTTTTGCCCCAGTGGAGGATCTTGAAAAATTCCATTTAGCATTCAGATCACTCACGCAATTGCATTAATCAATTCACTACCACTATTTCTTTATTCTTGAAAGTTGGCAAGACTGACAAGAAAAAAGATCTAGTCGCCCATCTAGTTAATCTGGAATCTCACAGGTCGGCCTGGTTGGGGTTGTTGGGTCCTTTTTTCAAAAGGCAAATTAGTTATACAATAATTCAGCGGCTTTCAGAGTAATTTTTTGCTGCTCACCAAAATTAACAAGCTTTCTGAATTCAATTATGCAACATGCCATGATGTATAGATTATTACCAGGGCCTTAAAAATATCATTCATAACTTTGAGTTGTTGTTAAACAACAGAAACCTGATCAGCATAAGATAGCTTGTTGCATTTGAAATCATGACTGTTACAGTCAACTGCAGAGTATCCAAATGAAGAATATTCGTGATTATTCTTGCTGCAACTGAACAAAGAGTTCTGTAAAACACTGCACTAAGTCCAAAAACTGCAGTTTTAAATTTGTATTTCTGGCTGAAATGGATTAATTAAAAAAAGAAATAACTGGGAAATTCTTTTACCTGGCTGGGTAGTTGAGGTAGGTAACCTCACAACCTTTAAAAAGCATTTGGATGAATACTTAATGCGTCATACCATTCAAGGCTATGGGCCTAGTGCTGGAAAGTGGGACTAGTGTAACTAGTTATATATTTCTAGTGGTACAGATGTGATGGGCCAAAAGGCCTCTCTTTGTACTGTATAATTCTATGAATCACTACTTGCATATTAACGAACATAAAGCAGTTTCATATATTAGAATTCTGTATTTGAATCTGGTAATAATTGAGATAGTCAGCCAAACTACAGGCTTGAACTTATACCTATTCCTGACACATTTCAAAACACATTCCTCCTTTACCGTTCACACACCTTTCTGGATTCAATGTTGGAACATGATAAACTAGGGGGTAGGTTGCTAATTCACATTAAATTGTTTGGTGTGGCAGCATTTCCAAGAGATACATAGGATATCTGTCCTTGTGCAAAATCTAGGCCATTCTACATTTGTCTGAAAACTGAAGGATCTCAAAAGACCTTAACAGCTGGTATTAAAAACCATAATGAAAGCATTCGTTTGTAAAATTGCTCAGCAATAGTTAACATGAATTTAACAGGCAACTTAATTGAATTGATAAGTGAATGAAGGAATACAGGAGAGCACCAGAAACAGCACTAAGCATACTTAAAAAAGTCAACCTGGCAAAACTACAAATCAAGATTACCTGGGAGCCAAACAGCATAAGCAGCAAGTGACAGATAGAGCTAAGTGACTACCCAACAACTAATCAGATTTCAGTCCTGCCATATTCAGTCATGATTAGTATTGGACAATTAAACAACTCTCCACAACATTCCCATCTTCAATAATGGGTGAGTCCAGCACATAAATGCAAAGATAAGGCTGAAGCATTTGCAACAGTCTTCAGCCAGAAGGGCCAAGTGAATGGTCCATCTCTATCTCCTCCAGACCAGACTTCAGTCCACGTCATCCAGAAATGGTTGGGTACCATGTATTGAAAAGCTACAGGCCCTGATAACATACTAGCAATAGCACTGAAGACATGTGCCCCAGAACTCTGCGTGCGCCCACCCAAACCAAACTGCTCCAGTACCACTCAACATAGGCATTTACCTGACTTTGAAGAAAATTTCCCAGGTATGTTCTGTACACAAAATCAAGACAAATCCAATCCAACCTATTATTACTATCAGTGCATTCTTGATCAGGAAAGAGACAGAAGGCATCATCAGCACTGCTATCAAGCAGCATCTGTTTGATAATACCTGCTCACTGATGCTCAGTATAAGATCTGATTTCATTATAGCTTTGGTTCAAAAATGGTCAAAAGGACTGAATTCCAGAGACGAGGGGAGTGTGACCAGTCTATACACCGAGGCCACATTTGATCAAGTGTGGCATCAAGGAGCCTAGTTAAACAGGATTCAACTGGAATCAGGTGAAAATCTCTCCACTGGTTCAAGACATACATGGCACAAAGAAAGACAGTTGCGGTGACTGAAAATCAGTCAACTCAGTACCAGGATATCACCGCAGGTGTTTCGTGATAATTTCTAATCAACTTGTCGAGAGATGGTATTACAAACCTCAGGAGCAGATGGGACCCAGACAGCGGGATGCTGTCACTGCACCACAAGTGTACTAGACCTAACAACCTTCAGCTGCTGCACCAATGACCTTCCCTCCATTATAAGGTCAGAAGTGGGGTTGTTCACAGATGATTGTGCTATTCAGCACTATTTGCGATGCCCCAGATACAAAAGCAGTTCATGTTCAATTATATCAAGAACTGTAATAGATCCGAGTTTGGGCGGACAAGTGATAAGTGACTTTCACGTCACACATGTTGAGATGGTCAGTGCCTGCCACAAGAGAGAATTCAACCATTACCCTCAACATTCAATGGCATTACTATAATTGAACACTCCCCCTCACCCCCTCTAATACCAACATCCTGGGGATTATCATTGAACAGAAAATGAACTGGACTAGCCATACAAATACTGTTGATACAAGGGCAGATCAGAGGTGTGGAATCCTGCAGCATACAACTCACCTCTGACCTGACCAAAGCCTGTACACCACCTACAAGGCACAAGTCAGGAGTATGATTAAATATTCTCCAATTGCATGGAATGAGTGCAGCTCTAAAAACACTCAGGAAGCTTGACACAATCTAGAATAAACTAGCCCAATTTATTGGCACCATGTTCACAAACATTCACTCCCTCCACTGCCATAGCTAAGTGGCAACATAGTGTGGCATCTACAAGATGCATTGCCGAAACTCACCACGTGACAGCACATTCCAAGCCCACAACCATTACCACCTGGGACAAGGGCAGCAGATATATAGAACACACCACCATGTGCAAGTTTCTGCCCAAGCCACTCACCATCCTGACTTGGAAATATAGCACAACTGCTCCAATGTCACTGGGTCAAAACCCTGGAACTCCTTACTACGAGTGTGGATCTACTTGCATCAAATGAACTGCAGCGGTTCAAGAAGGCTGCACACCACTACCAAGGAATGGGAAATAAATGCTGGGCCAACCGGCGACATTCACTTCCCATGAACAAATTAATTTTTTTTGCACTAGTTGTGGAAAGGCAGATATTCATTTGGAATCCTAAGTCAATACTGCAGAATGTGAGTTATGTAGCTAATAGCCCCACACAAACTCTTTGTCTCAGCTATGCCACCATGGGTGTCAAAAGTAATGAGAGAATCTTCCCCTGAAACAAGTAGAAAAATTAAAAGGTACGTAGTGACCCAGCTATAGCATTTTCACAATAACATTGATGTAAGTATGAAAAAGAGATGACATAGTGACTCTTGGCTAATAATAAAGCTTAGGGAGCAAAACTTTCAAAATGAAATGTCAATGCATTCTTGGCCAGCTCAATATTATATCACGTAGATTGTGTGAGGACCACAAATCATTTTTACCCCATTAGAACACACACATTGTAACTTACATGCAAACTTTTACTGCACTTTTTCTTTTAGGATGCAAATAGTATCAATACTCTTCTTCCAAACCAAGTAGTGTGCTATATTGTTGATCCCAGTAATAATTTAAAACTTCTGCAAAATTGGCCCTAATTTGGAATACAATTAGTTCACAACTAGTGCTGAAAATTGCAGATTTCCACTATCATCCACATTAAAGATTATATGCAAACGTAATCAGTCTTTTCCACACATATTCTCAGTACTCTGTAGTTTATTTATGCAGAATTTATGTTTTACTATTGATCCAGTTGTTGTGGTTTTGCCACTGATCTTTGAGATCAAGTTAATACCTGGCTTCTAACTTCTGGTTCTGCTCTTGGTATCACTGTAATTTTGTTTCAAGATACGTAGGCACTGCGAGCAAGGACAGCGTTTGTTGTCCACCATTAATTTTGTTGATCTGAGTGGCTTTCTAGGCCACTTCAGAGGCAATGACATTTCTGTGAATCTGGAGTCCCAAGCAGGCTTGATTGGGTAAAGATCAAATGATAAGTCCTCAATGACATATGAGAAAAACAGAGATTCAAAACCAAGGTCTACTGTGCCCAAAAACTGTGAAGAATACGATTTGAAACCTAGGTGTTTATCAACATGTTGTACTACCTTCATAAAACAACTTTAGCTGAGGTACATCAATCTTTAATAGCTCATAAAAAGGCATATTTCCTGGAGACACTAATCCCGCAAGGAATTTGCAACCTTTGCCTCATTTATATCAAGGTGATATTACGATTGGTGACTGTTGAATGAATGAATGCTAGGTCCATTGTAAATATACAAGTCCTCAGCTCACTGCCCAAAGAAGGCAGCATTGTTATTCTATAATACAAATGGCCGAAATGAAAAACAAAACGTCATAACTCCAAGCGACAAAATGTCAGAAAGATAAACAACTAGTAATCTTGGGTGGAAATTGACAGTGTGGACTTTCCAGCCCTATAGAGGTCAGGAACAGCAGCAAATACTGGTGCTGGCTAGTGTATGCATTTCACGGATTCTGATGCTGTCTGCTATGAAGGAGGTAGCCAGCTAACTCTTTAAAAGGGTCTTGGCAATGATAATCAAAAGGAAGTCAAATAGGATTTTCCAAATCAGCCTTCAGTTCTCCATCTGAACTGGGGACTGGGTGGGGTTGCAATCCATAGGCCAGAAGACTGAATTCCAGGTAGGCTGTCCTAGTTAACTTGGTGTCAGTGTAGCAAATGGCCACACCCACAAATGCCATTTTTTTTTAAACTTTGAATTTTAAAGATGTTGGAAAGATAGTAACCCAATATTACTGGAACCTATAGATTCAACAAACAAATTGCATCAGGTCACAACTGGATGTTAGTTTTGAGTTACATGGCTCAGGAGTACCTCCCAATACCTACAACTGGCTTGCACACCCAGTGAACATTTCCAGTTTCTTTGAATTAGGGTACATGCGGAACTTCTTTTATCAACCTGTTGAAGATATTTCTGCCAAGATTTAAGCTGCAACATTCTTGCATCCAGTCCTCTCTCTTATGAATAGATTTAGTTGTCAAGTTCTTGTTCTTGGATAGGAACAGATGTATGACCAGAGGTGAGAGGTCCATTGAGGGAGAAATAAATTTAACACCTAAGAACTGGCATTTTCGATGGCTAAAGCAAACTTAAACAGAAGCAAATCTGAAAGTAGAATACTGCAGATGCCAAAAAATGAAATAATAACAAAAATGCTGAAATGCTTAACACATCAGGCAGCATTTGTGGAGGGCAAAATAGAGTTAATGTTTAAGGTTGATGATCTTACTCTGTTTCACTTAAGGAGAGGCAGTTCGATTGAAAAACAGTCTCCTTCAATAGTTGGCAACATTTAACAATAGGTAGAAACACAATGTTAACATGAAGTGCAAGTGGAGACAGATTGAAATGAATTATTCAGCATACAATGATCTTTAAGTATAGCAATTGCATGCAAGAAATCAGAACAATATTTACTCACTAATAATGGATCGATCAAAAAAATTAAATCCAAGTAAATTTGATTGTTGCCTTCAGTAGAAGTTGCCTATTCATGGCATGATTACAGATTCAATGAATATTTTTACCCAATTAGCACTATCAAAATTTACTTGAACAAACTAAGAAAACATCACATTGCAGTGGGCTACCATATCTTACCTTAACTGCTACATTAAGTTTGGCTGTTTTTTTGGAAGGTCCTGAGGCTTCATAGGTTTTTCCATCAACATCCACAGACATAGTGAAAACAGGTGCATGCACAGGACCAGATTGTGAAAGAAGCTTGTATTGCAAACCAGGTTTAATTTGATTCAGCCTCATCAGAGCATTCATAGGTTGGTTAACGTCTATTGTTTTGCTTTCCATTACTAAAAAGAAAGTGTAACAAAGAAAATCTTAAAACTCTTCAAAAGTTTTAATTTTGTTAGAAAGAATAGTTCTACTTTAGAAATAAAACCATGATTTTTCTGTCTAAAAGCTTAACAGATTTAAGATGTATAAACCAAGTTTTGATTTCACCAAGTTTTTTTTATATATGGGACTTATTGTGCCCTCAGAAACCTGGCTGATTTTTTTCTGTGTAGCCAGTAGATGTTATTTTAATGAAACATTTAACTGATAAATTTCTGGGAGTTTAAGTACAAGCGTACCTTCCCACAAGTCACTCCAGACACACAGCAAACATTATGGGGAAATCATTACCATACTTATGGTTTGCTTCTACTGTCCTGTTCTTTCTAATATTGCGTGAACTAATGCCCAACTGACTTCATCCATAACCTTTTATTCCAGTCACCCATAATCTAACCTATCTTCCTCACCTCTGATGCAGTGTAACTAACTGATCTCCAATCATTTTGCTCCACCATTAATGGTTTGCATCTTGGAAGATTTATCTCTAACACAATTTCTTATTCAACCTTTCAAAATCACTAATCTTTGAAACTCTGGCCCCTTTTTATTCTATGTTCCATTTTGGTTAAATGTAAACATCTGAAATAGAAACAGAAATAGAGCCCGTCAAGTCTGTTGTACCATGACTTTAGCACCCTTACCACAACCTGAACCTCACGTCCACCACGTAGCCATTTGACATCATGTACAAGCTAGAATTGTAGTCCAATTTAAATTGAAATCTGCAAATTTGATGAATTTCTATCATAAACTCTGCAATTCGCTCCCGATTTCATTCACCATCCCATCATTAAGAATTACATCAATATTTTGTTTAAGCTAGGAACTGAATTTCAATTAAATATTCTAAAATGTCAGAAGGTTTTCTTCCAAATCTGTCTTTATTTCATACCTATCTCAATAATTTGAAAAATTTACAGCCTGGGATGACATTTAGCCTGGCATGGACGAGTTGGATTGAAGGGTCTGTTTCTCTATGCTATATGACTCTATGAATCAATGTTTGCTCACCTGCCCCATTCGCATGTTATGCTTCGCCCGGTCAAACTCTATTGCTTCCCACTCCGCCTCGAGAACCCAATGAATTCCAAATCTCATGTACAAAGTCTTGTTCTCTCTATACTTTTGCAAACCTTGAAACTTGCCTGATCTTATTCTGATTTCCTTCAGATCTTCTCTTTTCTTTTAATCCATTGTTACTGGCAAGGACTTCAATTGTTTTTTTCCTCCATGCTTAAATCTTCTTTTACCATATTAAGTAATGCTTTATAGATGCAAGTTATTGTGCATTGAGATCTCTCTCTCTTTCAGTTTGTAAACTAAAAATACAAGTTTTTTGCGAATACTAACACTCCATTGAAAAAACTAACACTTTGCCAATATGGTTCAGAGTTGCTGAAGACTCTTAACTTGCCACCTTAAGTAGTTTCCAATTTGTTAGCTAATGCCAAGCCTGCAACAACCAATATTTTAGCCCATCTCAAAACTACATTCTAAATGCTCCATTCAACACTCAAGTTTAGAAATGGAAATAGAAGCATGGAAAGAGGTTATGCTGTTGAAAGTATTAGTGCCAACTATAACCTCATTATCTTGTTCTTTTCATGCATCCTTTAATACACAATCATTTAAGAACTATAAATACTTTTTACTCTTCAAGATTGAACGTGCCAGTTTCAAAAGTGACAGATGTTTTTATTACCTCTTCCAGATTCCAATAATTTCCGTTTGAACAAAGCTTCAATTTATGGCCTGTATTGTGATCCATTAACCATTGGAAATGATCTCTAATTGTCTTTGACACTTTCAATAATTTCACCCTAAACTGTTGTATTCCAGAAAATATAGCAAAAGTTGCAAACCCTCCCAACATTTGCATCACTCGAATAAATTTAATAAATTTCACCTTTTCATGCAATTAATATAATTTATTGAATAACGTACACTGATTCGAGTCATAGAGGTCTACAACACAGAGAAAGGCCTTTCAGGCCATCAAGTCTGGGGGCAGTTACTGTCCCCTCCACCAAGAGGGAAAGTTTTTTCTTATCTCTCCCTCTTGCCTACCTATGCCCCTCAATTTTACACGTACCACTCATGTCCCCTCAGTCTCATCCACCCCAATGAAAACAATTCCAGTCTATCCAATCTCTCTTCATAAATGAAACTCTCCATCCCAGGCAAGAGCCTGGGAAATCTCTTCTGCACCCTTTCCAGTGGAACCACATCATAAGAAATAGGAGCAGGAGTAGGCTATCTAATCTCTGGAGCTTAAAAATGTGTTGCTGGAAAAGCGCAGGTCGGGCAGCATCAAAGGAACAGGAGAATCGATGTTGCGGGCATTCCTGAAGAAGGGCTTATTCCCGAAACGTCGATTCTCCTGTTCCTTTGATGCTGCCTGACCTGCTGCGCTTTTCCAG
>NC_057739.1:24888295-24956917 GCF_004010195.1 Chiloscyllium plagiosum
TCACCCTCACCTTAACCTCCTTCCACCTATCGTATTCCCAACGCCCCTCTCCCAAGTCCCTCCTCCCTATCTTTTATCTTAGCCTGCTTGGCACACCCTCCTCATTCCTGAAGAAGGGCTTATGCCTGAAAAGTCAATTCTCCTGTTCCTTTGATGCTGCCTGACCTGCTGCGCTTTTCCAGCAACACATCTTCAAGCTCTGATCTCCAGCATCTGCAGTCCTCACTTTCTCCTATCTAATCTCTTGAACCTGCTCAGCCACTCAATAAGATCATGGCTGATCTTTTTTGTGGACTCAGCTCCACTTGCCCGTCCACTCACCATAACCCTTAACATCTCTCTTATAATGTCGATTCCAGAAGTGAACTTGATATTCTAGCTGTGGCCCAGCTAACTTTTCATACAGTTCCAGAATCAACACCCTGCACTTAAATTCTAAGTCTCAGCTAATAAAGGCAAGTACCCAAATGCCTTATCTATACATCCCACTAATTTAAGGGACCAATGAGCATGCCGACCAAGATCCTTCTGTTCATCATAAAGTCACTTAGTCAGAGAGATCTAGAGCACAGGAAAAGGCCCTTCGACTCATCGCCAGTCAAGAACAATAGCTATATATTCCAATCCCATTTTTGAGCACTTGGCCCATAGCCTAATGTGCGTTGGCATCGCAAGTACACATCTAAACACTTATTAAACATTGTGGGCTTTTACTTCCACAACCCTGAGAGGGAGTTCCAGATTCCCACCACCACTGGGTGAAAGTTTTTTTCTCGCATCTCCTCTTAAAAACATTTTACCCCTTACTTTAAGTCTATGATTTCTAAACATTGATCCCTATATCAAGGGGAAAAGCTTCTTCTTGTAAATAAGAGTCATATACAGGATAGACATCTTACTCACTTCCCCTCTCAACGTCCTCTGCTCTAAGAAAAACAACCCTAGTCTGTCCAATCACTCATCATTACTGAAACTCTCCAACCCAGACCAACATTCTGGTAAATCTCCTCTGCACCCTATCCAGTAGTATCAGATTCTTTCTTTCTATAATGTGTATCCAGAACTGTACACAACACTGTAGCTAACCAGTATTGTATACAGTTCTAACATAACAACCCAGCTCTTAAACTCTATGGATCAGCTAATAAAAACAAGACTCCCATATGCTTTCTTACTCACTTTACCTACATGACCTGATACCTTAAGGGACTGGTGTACATGCACTCCATGTCCTTCAGATCCTCAGTATTTCCCAGGATCCTACTGCACATTATATAATCACTGGCCTTATTTACCTTGCTGAAGTGCGTCATCACACCTTTACTGGATTGAATTCCATTTCTCACTGATCAGCTCATTTGACCAGCCCATCTATATCCTTCTATAAACTAAGGCTGCCTTCTTCATTATTCACTACCCTACCAATTTTTGTATCATCTTCCTATATTAAAGTCAGTACAGACTATTTCTCCATTGTCACTTCTTTTGTACTCCAAGTCCCACATATACAATATAGAATTTTTGACTTTTTGAAACCATTTCCATCTGCTGTATTGCTTTTTAACAAGCCACATTTCTGCACAATTGGATACTTTGTGCTTGTACATCAAGAATTTTAGCACTTACCAGCTTCTGTGCATTGTTCAATTATGTAATAGTCTTCTGTTGTGATAACTCTATGAATTGCATTTACCACAATACTTAGTTCCCTTAATTACCTATCTTTTCTTGTACATTCACATCTTTCCTCCAATTTCCCGTATTCGTTTGATACAATTCCCTCTGTTCACACATCCAGCTTATTTACATGTATGGAAAACCAGAAAAAGCCCCAACTCAGATGAGTAGAACATGCCATGGGCTACATTCTGACAATCAAAAGAAAACATCAACGTGCTCCTTTGTTTTTGCTTTGTGTCCTGTTATTTAGGCTAGCATGTCATCATGTGTCTTGTTGTTTACAAGTTTAATATTTGGGACTTCAAGTGCATTTTGAACTTTTTTTGTCATTGCAAAAGTATGTTCAACAATTTCTCAAATTATTCCATGCCATTTCAAATACATGCAGTAGATCTCTGATCATCAAATATTTTCACTATTTTCAAGTATCCTGCTATCAAGTATCATGCTATCCTGCTATTTGGAAAGACAGACTCTGAAGCTGTTTTGCTTGGTGAAATTAAAAAATAAATCACTTTTTTTGATACACTTACCATAGCACTTTACTGAAATCTGTTACAATATAAAAGTATGCAGATGTAAAAATCAAGGACTTTAATACATTTAGATTTCTATACAATGTTGAAAAGCTTGAATGTAAGTAAGCTGAATGCATTGAGGAAACGGATATTGTTTTTCAAACGATGATTCCGACAGCCTTGAGTAGGCGCCATGGAGGGCAACAAAGATAATACTACATGTTAAGAGGTTGACGAAGGATAGATACCATGTCACTGACTCTTATTGCAAAAGAATACATTTGGAAATAATTCAACAAGGCTTTTCAGAATCTTTAGATGACAGTAACAATGGTCCAAACAAATTGGTATTGCTTACTCAAAGTTCAAAATCTGAGAGGACAGTTAAAAATAGAACTTAACAATGGATACAAGGAGAACCATTTGACATATATGTTTGTTGATGTCAATAAAAAAAATTCACAGGAAAATCGGATATTTTTCTGAAAAAGTGCACTGAGGACTTTGACGAGAAAGCAGAGTGTTGATTTTGATCAAAAACACTAGTTTGTTGGGGATAATGGCTTTCGATTGATCATATAATACATATCACATTGTTTCACGTTGGGTAGTTAACCTATATCAAAATTAAGACCATAATCTTATAATTTCCTTCACATTGAGATACTTGGTCTTAGGCATCATATTCTTAAATGATCCTGTTCTTTAATTCAAGGGTTTTTAAAAAAAATCATATACTGAAGGTGGATCTTAAGAGTAAATATCAATAAAAGGATAATAGTTTGTTCTGATATAAAGCAATAGTTCCAGTCCCATGCAATCCCACGTTATAAGAAAATCATGTAATAGCAGCACCATTTAATACAACGGGAGCAGAATCACATTATAGCCAATTACAGGTAAGGAAAGTTTGTGTTTTACAAATAATGGTTTAAATTATTCAATTGCATTATAGCCAATTCGCGTTGAAGATTCACGTATTGTAGCAGAACTGACTGCAACTCGCATTTACAGAAAGCAAGTTGTTTTGAACAAAAATATCAGAAAGAGTGTTGGTAGATTTATGATAATTCAATGTTAGAATAAACATAATAGAATTATCACTTGAAACATTTGCTTTAAAAACTTCTCCACCTGGAAGAGATGGTTGCAAATTGGGTATTCAATAGTCTAAATAATGAAAAACACAGGTTGAAATATGCCCCCAAGTGTTCTATTGTCTAAGATATATTGATGGGGAAATGTAGATATTAGCATACTTTTTCTCAGGTTCCTTTTCATCTTTTTATTTGGATCTTTGTCATCTCCCATACCATCTTCATACGGTCTCTTCAATGGTACTGACAGTGGACCTGCAAAAAAACCTGAAGCATTTTACTTCACTTTTTGTAAGGTGAAAGATCTCATCAACAAAATTATGGTGATTTGTACTGCAATACTATGGGTTTTGACCATTATCATTCTTCGAGATAGTATTTAAGAATAAGGGTATGCCTTTCAGCTTGTTCAGCCTGCTGTGTCATTTAATACAATCATGGCTAATCACATGCCTTTTACCAAAACTATTCCCATAATCTTTTGCGCTATTAATAGCCTTCTGATCACCAATCTCTACATCAAACATACTCAGACGGAGCACCCACAGCCCCCTGGGGTAAAGAATTCCAAAGATTCTTACTTTCAAGAATAACATAGAACAGTGCAACACAGTACAGGCCCTTCGGTCCTCGATGTTGTGTCGACCTTTTGTCTTACTTTAGGATCAAACTAACCTACATACCCTTCATTTTACTATCATTCATAAGCCTATCCAACAGTCATTTAAATGTCTCAAATGTATCTGACTCTACAACCACCACTGGCAGTGCATCCCATGCAACCACCACTCTATGTAAAGAACCCACCTCTGACATCTCCCCTAAACCTTCCTCCAATCACCTTAAAATTATGTCCCCTTGTGATCAGTGAACAACTCCTCAGTTGTTACACAAGTAAAATGATCAAGCTACGCAAGATAAAACAACAAACTTACCTTTGCTATGCACTACATATATTGCAGTATCTCAGATTCTGAGAGGCCTACCAAGTTAGATGCTGAGGGAGTGTTTCCCCTGTGAGGGAATCTACAACTAAAATAGACAGTATAACAAACAAAAAAGGGGGTGAATTAAGCTGGAGATGAAATTTCCTCTGAAGGTTGTCAGTGTTTGCAATTCTTTTCCAGAGATCAGTGGAAGCTGTATTAGGGAATATATTGAAAAGTGAGTTGAACACCTTGGTAATTCAAAGCAATCATGCAGTTTTGGAGAGGGAGGGGTTGTCAGGAATGCCAAGTTAAGGTCACAATTAGAACGCATGAGCATGTTGATTAGTGGAGCAGGTTTAAATGAACCAATTGGCCTACAATTGGTTTTTATACTATTTGTGAGGGAATCTATACCAATATGTTTTTGGAGGGGGCCATACATTTAAGCTGTGAAATGCACCAACACATACATCAGATCTTGCCTCAAAAGCGGGTTCAACCTCAGTTGGGAGATTTCATTGGGTACAGAACAATCCAGATATTAGATTAGATTAGATTACTTACAGTGTGGAAACAGGCCCTTCGGCCCAACAAGTCCATACCGACCCTCCGCAGAGCAACCCATCCAGACGCATTCCCCTACATTCACCCCGTCACACTACGGGCAATTTAGCATGGCCAATTCACCTAACCTGCACATTTTTGGACTGTGGGAGAAAACCGGAGCACCCAGAGGAAACCCACGCAGACATAGGGAGAATGTGGAAACTCCACACATTGCCTGAGGCGGGAATTGAACTCGGGTCTCTGGTGCTGTGAGGCAGCAGTGCTAACCGCTGTGCCACCCACATATAAGAGGTTGCAGAGCAGTCACTTGCTCTGTGCAGCTAGAAAGCAAAGTCAGCACAAGGAAGCTGAAATGGTTGTTTACTTAGTACGAGATAGTTGGGATCATTCAGATAATTAGATGTTAAGGTGTAACCTGGACAATTTCAGTGGGATGAAATCACAGAAGAGATTGAACAGCTGTTAAGGGAGCAGTCATTGGGGCAGTCTCAGTTGCCATCCTGTTGCCTGAAAATTTCTTGTAGACAAAGAAGCAAGACGGCCTTCAAGCTGAGTTGGAGCTGTTCTTAAAGGAAAACCAGTAGCCACGATATAAGCTGAGGTATCTTGCAAGGAAAACAGTGTTTGAAGGATTTTTTCTTTAGTGACTCAGTGATCACTAACATCCGGGAGGACTGCTTATTGTTGTACTGGTCATTTTGTGGTAACCAGTTTGCCTGTTAATTATATTTGCCACATGTTAATTCTGGATGTTAGCACAGATGTACATAATATTTACAATTTGAAGTGGTGACTTTTGTATAGGTGAAAAACATTTTATTACTTACAAATCATGGAATCTTGAAGTGTTAAACTTTTACTGAGTAACTAAGATTTCTAATTAGAATTCTAACCAAATCACAATCTTATAAAATGCACTAAAGAGATGCAACAAGAGATACCTGACATTGGTATATGAGAGGAACTTGCTGCAATTTTACCGCATAGGCAGTGCCTCAACCAACAAACTGCAACTCAAGTCCAAAATTGACTGTATAGACTGTTGCAGAGAATTGACAAAAGCAATTGCAGAGAGAACGAGCACTGTTTCCTTGGCAACTCTAATCCATTCTTTCTAAAGGAAGTTGATCCAGGATAGGTCTGATGACTCAATTCATGAGGCCTAGCAGATGTCTTCCTTGTTTTGAGGTTCTGACAATGACAACAACAACTGTTCTTAAGTGATAAACATTTGTCTCCACAAATCAGTTGTCTAAATTTTGGTTGACTGCTTACTGCAAGTTTCATCAGCCTAATGCCATACATTGAGGTGGTGCTGAGGACCTGTCTCTACAGAGCCATAAATCTGCTCGAAAGAAGTGAATGCAGTCTTTGTAATTTAACTATGTAATCAACATTTCTTTTAGTCCCTGATTTAAGTCAGTAGTTTTATCAAGTGAAACTTTCAGTTTTATTCAAATTATTCATTCAAATTCATAATGAATGGAGCGGAGACCAATACTTTTAACATCTAGCGGTCATTAAATATTCCAGCCACAGCAAGGAAGTAGAAAGGCAAGTAACATGTTAGCCATTCTTAAAAGTGGACTTGAGTACAAGGATAAGGAAGTCAGGCGATAAGCAAACAGAACAAAGACAGTACCTCATCTAGAGCATGGTGCAAACTTTGGTCTCAATTTTCAAACAAGGATATGGTTCCCCAGGAGATGGTCCAACAAAGATTCACTGAGTTTTGTTTTTGAATGAGAGGGCTGTCATATGTTCAGTGGCCGAATAAATTGAGCTTAAATTTTCTGTAGTTTTTATGAAATATGATCTCCAGGCATCAAGTAATCATGATATTAAGCAGGGTAAGCTGCCAATCACCTTACGTATTCTCAAATAGTAAATGAGAAGTAAAATATGCTTAATGTTTCAGTTAATTAGCATTTTATATGAAGCAAAATAATGGTTATAAACATAGGATTGAGGTAGAAATTGGTATATCTAACCCGAAATGTCATTTAATTTATCTCAGAGGAAATGGTATTCCATAAATATAAAATTAACCTTGTACAGTCAATGAGGCCAGTAAGCTGTAATCAGAAGTTTAGTATGCCGTTAAAAACCCAGCTACACCTCATTCCACAAGTTGCAACCCTTTCAAGGTTTGTTCTCATGAGATAAAAGTATCAACAGTCAGATTGTCAGCTGAGTAATTCTTTCTTGAAAGAACTGTGTGGAAACTTCAACAGACACTCCATTCCTGCAAACAAGTGTAGAATCAATCAAAGCAGTGCAGTAGTAATGTCCTACCTCCAAACAGGAGGCCCAGGTTCAAGACCCAAGTGCTCCACAGGTGCATAATAGCATTTATGAACAGGTTGTTTAGAAAATATAGAACCAATTACTACAACTCTGGTTTTCCCATTTAATTGCATATCTGCAGACTTAAGAAATTAACTTTGGAGGGGCAATGACAGTTAATGCTGACAGTTTTCTATTATTACTACTTGTCAAAAAAAAACAGATCAGTGTGTCAAACTACATCTTGCAAAAAATGAACTTCTGCTCACCATCTCGCTCATTCACAGATCTGGACCATTTTTGAATGGAGGTTCTTGTTGATGGAAGTGGGTCCATCTCCAATACTTTGTAGATTTGACCAAAGGCCATGAGTCTAAGAGCATGCTGCAAGCACAACATTTACAAATAAATTAGTTACAATTTCATAGTTTTATGCAGGATTTTAGATTGGTTTGTGTTAGCTAACATAGAAGAGCTTCACAAAATGGCTTAGCAATTTACCCAGGGAATAAAGTGAGCTATGCAGGCAAGGAACAATTCAGATTACTGGCCATGTGCAAAACATGCAACTGAGGTAGAATTGCAGTCATAATTGGTAGAAAAATTGCTTGGATTTTCATTTCTGATTTGATATTCAGTAACTTCTGCTGGAAGTACATTTGGACAAAGTGAGTATCAAGTTCAGCTTTACTGTCATTATATTTGAATAGCCTGTCAAAGTGGAGGAGTATGTCAAACAGACATCATACTACACAGGGACACAATCTATTAATGACATCTTTAAAGGAAGAATTAATGTCTCCTGATAACTAAATTGCATGAACTTTCCCAAGATTCTCCACACAGAATGCTTCCAATCACACTCAGGCTACCAAGAATGTTTAGAAACAACACTAAGTTTAATTCATACCATTGCCTGGCTATTTTTTTAAACGCCCAGTCCCTTTTTTGCTTTCAAGAGTCCAATGGCAACTCAAATCCAGGCAAGTTTCATCAGGTTATTTTCTTGTTAGGGAATTTTACAGTCCCAACAAGTTAGAGGAAAAGAAGAAATGATTTTAAGTTTAATACTAAAATACACAAGGAGGAAAGGCCTGGAAGCACATGTTGACAAACTTAGACAAGGAGGGGCAGAGAGAGGCGTGTGTGTACATATGTACATATACATTTTCCAATATTTACATACAATGAGATAATCTGGTCAGGTTTTATCATGCCTAGTCCACAGAACAGAATGTACAGCAAAGAAATATGCCACTGGCCCAAAGATTCATGCAGGGTATTACATTCCATATAAGCCACTCTCTATCACTGTTCATCTAAGCCTATTAACATATACTTCTCCTCCTTCCTTGGTGTCAGATGATGGCTCAATGGTTAGCACTGCTGCCTCACAGTGCGAGGAACCTGGGTTCAATTCAAACATTAGGCTGTGTGGAGTTAGAACATTCTCCCCACGTCTGCATGGGTTTCCACCATGTGCTCTGGTTTCCTCCCACAGTCCAAAGATGTGCAGGTTAGGTGGATTTGTCATGCTAAATTACCCATACTGTTCAAGGACAATAATCCAAGGTAATAACCCCTGGATTACTACCTGAGCCATGAGCTAATTGGCACAGGGTCAATAAGATTAAGCAAGTAAATGAGTGGCTCAAAGATTAGTGTGGGAGAAATAGGTTTGAATTCATGGGACATTGGCACCAGTACTGGGGAAGAAGGGCCATGTTCCGATGGGATGGTCTTCACCTGAAGTGTGTTGGTACCAGAGAAATGCACTACTTGGGCTGTAGAAAGGGCTTTAAACTAAATCGGGGTGGGGGTGGTTCAGTTATAGGGGAAATTAGAAAACCCATCATAAAGGAGGAGGTAGGAGTGCAGATTAGTGATGTGGCGGATGATTACCAGACAAAGGGGAGGGACAAAACAGGTGAATATCTTTACGCATCAAGGAATTATAGTTGAGAAATGTAACATTGGAACAAATTTAAAAGCTTTATAATAAATGCACAAAGCATTCGAAACAAAAGTAATGAGTTAATAGTGCAAATAGGAACAAGAGTACAATTTGGTAGCGATTACTGAGATATGGTTACAGGGAGACCAAGTCTGGGAACTGAATACCCAGGGGTACTCAGCATTTCGGAAAGATAGACTGAAAAGAAAAGGATGTGATGTGGCCTTGCTGGTGAAGGAAAGAATCAATGCTTTAACTCGAAATGACATAAGCACAGGAGATCAAGACATAGAATCAGTCTGGGTAGAAATAAGAAATAGCAAAGAGAAATAGTATTTGGTCAGAGTAATCTATACAGCAGTTCTGGGGCACAGAATAAGCCACGAAATATTAGAGACTTGCAAGAAAGGTACAGCAATAATCATGGACGATTTTAACATGCACGTAGATTGGAAGAATCAAAGTTTGTGGGAAGATTTGTAGCTCGGGTGCTCGTTGCTGTGGTTCTGTTCGCCAAGCAGGAAGTTTTTGTTGCAAACGTTTCGTCCCGTCTAGGTGACATCCTCAGTGCTTGGAAGCCTCCTGTGAAGCGCTTCTGTCGTGTTTCCTCCGGCATTTATAGTGGCCTGTCCCTGCCGCTTCCGGTTGTCAGTTTCAGCTGTCTGCTGTAGTGGCCGGTATATTGGGTCCAGGTCTATGTGTTTGTTGATCGAGTTTGTGGATGAGTGCCATGCTTCTAGGAATTCCCTGGCTGTTCTTTGTTTGGCTTGCCCTATAATGGTAGTGTTGTCCCAGTCAAATTCATGTTGCTTGTCGTCTGCGTGTGTGGCTACTAGGGCTAGGGTTGGAGGATTTGAGCTAGAAGGAGAGGCTGAATAGTCTGGGGCTGTTTTCCCTGGAGCATCAGAGGCTGAGGGGTGACCTTACAGAGTTTTATAAAATGATGAGGTCTCTTCTTTGGGGTGGGGGATTCCATAATGAGAGGGTATTGTTTTAGGGTAAGAGGGGAAAGATATAAGAGAGACCTAAGGGGCAACATATTCATGCAGACAGTGGTTATTGATGGAATTAGCTGCCAGAGGAAGTAGTGCAGACTAGTACGACTGCAACATTTAAAAGGCATTTGGATGAGTATATGAATAGGAAGGGTTTGGAGGGATATGGGCCGGGTGCTGGCAGGTGGGACTAGATTGGGTTGGGACGTCTGGTTGGCATGCACAGGTTGGACCGAATGGTCTGTTTCCATGCTGTATACCTGTATGACTTTATGAGTCTTTGACAAAGACCTTCTTGGTGCCAACAACTATGTGATTGGCTCCCAGGTAACTGAATAGCTTGTGGATATGAAAAGATAGGGAGAAGTCATCTGACCTCCAACATCTGAGGAACTGTTCATCATCACCTCTGTTCCCTGCAGTAAAAACTACTTTAAATCTCAGGAAAACCAACTGATCTTCCTTTACATCAGTAGTTGTAGTAAGCTATAACCTTTAATGAATAAGTCTGATCTTTTATAAGCTACCCTGTATCTCTTGTAAACCAATGGCAGCACCTGGAGAAGGAACACGAAGAATCAGCATTCTGATCTGCACGAGAATCATTTCATCAGATCCTGTGTGCAGGACCACTGAACCAGCCTTGTGTATATGTCCATTCAAAGGGGAGTTTTTGAGGATCTTAGAGTTGTGATGAGTAGTTGTCAATGGGTTGTCATTATTTCTCTGGAATTAGAGTTAATTTATTTCTAATAAATAGTAAGCCTTGTAAGTACAGAAAGCTAGTCGGTACTTTCTGTCAATTTGGGACTAAGACTCAGGTAAACTAGAAAGTTTTGTGAACTTCGAAAAAAAAATTCACCATTTTGGATGACCCCAGGAAGAGTGAGGCTTGATTTCCAATCTGCTACCTCAGTGAGGTGTAACAATCTCCATCAATATGTAATATGGGATTGACGTATGTGTGTGGTGTATCAATACATTCTATATACATTTTCTGTACCTTTATCAATGTCTTTTCCTTCTTATCTTAACAAAGAACAGCCAGGGAATTCCTAGAAGCATGGCACTCATCCACAAACTCGATCAACAAACACATAGACCTGGACCCAATATACCGGCCACTACAGCGGACAGCTGAAACTGACAACCGGAAGCGGCAGGGACAGGCCACTATAAATGCCGGAGGAAACACAGGAGTGCTTCACAGGAGGCTTCCAAGCACTGAGGATGTCACCTAGACAGGGGACGAAACGTTTGCAGCCCTGGAAGAATCAAATTGTCAAGGGTAGCCTGGAGGCAGAGTTCATTGAATGTAAGAAATTGATGAAGGTGCAGCACTCCAAAAGTTAAAAAAAAAGACATCCATGGCTAAATAAAGAGGTCAAGGACAGTACAATGTCAAAAACTAAGGTTCACCATATTGTAAAGGCCAGTGACAGGCTGGAAGATTGGGAACTTTCAAACATAAACAAAGGGATGCTTAAAAATTTACAAAAAGAGCTACTGTAAATTATAAAAAGAAAACCAGCACAAAATATCAAAAAGGATAGCAAAAGGGAAGAGAGTCGCTCATGTGAATGTTGGTAGAATATTGGAAGATGAAACCAAAGAGTCAGTAGTGGGGAGCACTAAGATGGCAGAGATGCTGAATCAATACTTTGCCTCAGTTTTCATAGTGGAAGACAGTAATACCACTCCTGTTGGAAAAGGCAAGTCAGAACAATAGATAAAGTAGAATTTAAAACAAACAACATCGATAGGGAAAAGGTACTGCGCAAACTATTAGGATTAAGGTCAGACAACTCCCCCGGGCCTGATGGCCGACATCCTTGGTCATTGAAGGAAGTGGCTATGGAGATCATAGATCCATTGGTTGCAATATCCCAAAATTCCCTGGACAAGGGAAAGGTTCCAGTGGGTTGGAAAATGGCTAATATAATGCCCTTATTCAAAAACAGAGGGAGGCACAATGTGGGAAATTACAGGCCAGTTAATTTAACATCTACTGTTGGAAAGTGTTAGAATCAGTTATCAAGGAAGTAATATCAGGACATTTGGAAAGTCAAAATGCTATCTATCAGAGTCAGCATGGTTTTATGAACAGCAAATCATGCTTGACTAATTTGCTAAGTGTCTTTGAAGATGTAATAGGCAAAGTGGATAATGGGAATACTATAGATGTAATTTATCTGGACTTCCGGAAGGCGTTTCATAAGGTGGCGCACAAAAAGTTAATTCACAAGGTTTGATCAAATGGAATTAAGGGTAATTTATTAATCTAGACAGATGACTGACTGATGGACAGAAGACAGAGTCGGAACAAATATTGTTTTTCTGAACGCCACAGTGTTTGGTCATTGGACCCAGATATTTACAATCTACATTAACCGACTTGGATGCAGGGATAGAAGACGCAGACGACATGAAAATGGGCAGGACAAAAATTCAATGAGGAAATAAAAACCTTACAAGTGGATATAGATAGGTTAGGAAATGGGCTAAAACATGGCAAATGGAGTTTAATGTGAATAAGTGCGAGGTCATGCATTTGGGTCAAAAGAATGGTAAGGCGATCTATTATCCTAATGGGAAGAGCCTTCGGCATGCTCCAGTGAAGAGGGGCCTCTGCATACTCATTCATGAGCCACAGAAAACTAGCATGCAGGTACAGCAGCTAATAAAAAAAGCAAATGGAATGCTGGCTTTTATATTTAAAGGAATAGAATACAAAGGTAAGGAAGTATTGTTGCAACTATACAAGGTATTGGTGAGACCGCACCTGGAGTATTGTGCAGTTTTGGCCCCCTTATTTGAGAAAAAAGATGTAGTGGCATTAGAGGCAGTTCAGAGGAGGTTTACGAGATTGATTCCAGAGATGAGAGATTTGTTGTATGGAGAGAGATTGAATGGTTTAGGCCTTTACTCTCTGGAATTTAGAAGAATGAGGGGAGATCAAATTAATGATGATAAAAGGTGTGGATAAAATAGACATGGAGCAACTGCTTCCTCTTGTTGACTATTCTAGGACAAGAGGTCATTGTTTTAAATTTGCTACCCTTTATCCTAAAACTAAGTTGAGGGGAAACTACTTCGTCCAAAGGGTTATGAACCTGTGGAATTTGCTACCCCAAAGTGCAGTGGATGCTGGGACAGTGAGTAAATTTAAGGAGGAGTTACAGATTTTTAATTAGTAATGGATTGAAGGGATATCGAGAGAAGGCAGGAAAATGGGGGTGAGGAGCATATCAGCCATGATCAAATGTTGGAGCAGACTCAATAGGCCGAATGGCCTAATTCTGCTCCTATTCCTTAAGGACTTATGGACGTGCAGGCTAGGTGGGTTAGCCACATATGAAATGCGGGTTGCAGGTACGGGAATGGTTCTGGGAGGGAAGGTCTTTGGAGTGGCAATATGGACTTGATTGGCTGGATGGCCTACTTCTATGATTCCCATCTTATTTACTTATCCAGTTAAATCCTTTCATTTAAAGTAAAAGCTTTCATAATTATCACCTTCCACACGTTCTCAACTGGCCATTAACAAGATATAAAGATATGTAACCACTAAATTCGTGAATATATTTTCTTCTGCATTAAGTTTACATAACTATTTACAAACAATTATTGTTTACAGGTATAGGTGGTCTGAATGCACCCATTTTCAAAAACAAGCCAAAGTTTCATAATGGGAAGAGGATTTCTTATGATTTACTACAATTCTATTTCACCAAGTGAAAATTTTCAATAGTCATGATCCTAATTATCAAACATACCTGGGCACTATGAGTAATGTTGTCCATTTCCTGAGGAGTCATTGAGATTAACACATCAGTTAGATCTTTTTCACAAGGATCATGTAATCCTGGACCACCTGCATAGAAAATAAACTAAGAATTAACATTTCAAGCAGCAGATATGTAGTAGGATAAATTCTCTATGTCAACGTACAACACTTAGTAACTGCTTAGCTCATAACCATTCTAATAAGCTGAACATATTTTCATTTGAAATTTATAAAGAATAAATGTTAAATCTTATGCACTTTAGCTGATTTTAAAATCAATTCTGTCCCAGTATTTGGCAGTGACTACTAATTCGGAAAGCTTCATACAAAAACCGAACACCACACATTATCTAGCTTATTAAAATTAAACAGAACTTTTGGAAAAAAAAATGTCAAAATACCAAATTTTAATATGAGCAATTCTAATACATTTCTTAATTGTGAATTGAGAATCTTACCAGGTAGGAGAATCCCTGATGCCAAGCACTCCATTACACGTCTCAAGGCTTCACCAGCCCCTAATGGTCTATTACTAGTACCTATGGCTTTTTCACAAATAAGTTCAAGGGGCTAAATACAATAAGGAATAAGAGATCAGTCACAAATGGTAACACATAATGGAGATTTTGTTTTCACAAAATTACATCCATTTCAAATGGATGAAAGATTTTCAAGATTATTTCCAAATAAATACAATCCCAAATTCTTAGTTCAAATTCACCTGGTCAGTGCCAAGAGATAAACTTAATTACAATTTCACCAAGATAAATCCCTCAAAAGCTTGCATGAATTTAAAATTATATTTGATGTATCAAACTACTACATTTAATTAAATCCAGAGTGTTATTCCAAAATGTCATTGTATTTGGGCCATTTTGTTTGACAAGTGCACAGCCTATATGTAAACTTACCCAGCCTTTCAATGGTCCCCATGTGGGCACTCTGTTGCATAAATCACGTAGAATACGAATCACAATTACACATGACTTTAATCCATTTGCCCTTGCCTAAAACATACAGAATTGTTGTGATATCATGTGATATGATGTAATTATCATTGGCTTTGCAGATGCAAATTACATAGTACCTTGGTACTTCTCAGTGACTTAGAAAATTAAATTAAATTATCATGCAAACAAAAATGAAAATTTACAGAGAACAAACTCCATCTCTAGAATGATCGACTTCAAATACAAGCAAAAAGGATAAATGTTTAACAATTGCTTTTGTAGCCTCATGATAACTAGCAAAAATAAACTACCTATTGTAGTACACCGACTGAGCTTAAACTGTGCGCAGAGTACCAAAGCTACAAAGAGCAAATGAATAGCATCAAATGTTTCAAAATAACAAATCATTTTAACATTAAAACCTCATAAGGCTACAATAACAATAAGGTAAGAACAAGTAGCCAACCTGAAACCATTTGGCATGTCGCAGAGACGCCAAGGCGTTTAGGCATTTCTGCCTGTCCAATAAGTCCGGTGGATCTTTCATCGCAAAATTTTCTACTGGTGAATGGAATAAGAAGACAGATACAGTTTGACCAAGGGGTTTCTGTCATTCAGTACTAGGGAGTGGCAGCATCCTAGGCAAACAAGGCTCCCAGAAATTTTAATGGTTTAATAGTGCATTGTGGTTACTACAACAGCCATTTACAGTAACGTGAACATGTGAGACAGAAGCAAAAGGCATTCATTCGGGATACGAATCAATGGCATATCAACTGCAGAGTATATGATTCTGAGTCTTATTTAAAATGCAGAACACAACAGATTATACCACACAGCAGATACTTTTGTTGACTGTTAGACAGGCCTCCTTAATTTCTGGTTTCTTGGGTAGCTCTATATTAAAATAGTGAATAGGAGAGAAAACATGACCTACTCCCAAATTTTTGAATTCTTCAACTTGGATTTCCCTTAACAATAATTTCAACTTATGATCAAAATGAAGAGCTTACACTATCAAAGTAATGTAAAAATAGTTTTGCAATTCTCTCTTATTGCTGCAACACAACATCAACATTTCAGACCCAGGGAACCAGAAATTAGCTACGTACGGCCTTATCATTTTAATGCCTTATGCAAGTGCAACTTGTGGAAGTTCTTGTCTTCTGAAAAGTTCTCACCAAAACTGTCAGTTGGCTTTAGATTCTGATGGAAGTAAACTACCCATAGAGACTTGCAACAGAGGTATTAAAATGTAACAGAAACTCAATCTGGCAGTTAACCCCTACCGAAATTTAAAGAGGCATATAATAATTTCAAATATTTTCAAACAGTTGGAGTTTTCTGCCTTTTAAAGGAACAAAAACATCTGCTATAAAGTACAATATTTCTTACACAAGGGGTACAAAGATAAACTGCTGTAGATGGGTGGTTAATAGTCTAAAACATTGGATTAGACAGCATAAAGGATGACTGTCTGCAGGGGCAATTCAGTATCAAAACATATCAAATTGCAAAATCTCACTCACTTCTTCATCACTCAGTTATGTCCTTTCCCTCACTCTCCCCCTAAAAAAAAGCTTATTACCAATTTGTTTCAAACTATAAATATAGCGTCAGTCCGTATTAATGTCCAAGGGCTATGGTTAATTTAAACAGTGCTCCCACTATTAAATTTTGTTTTTTTTTAAAAAGGTTCTTGCAATCCAGTTCATTGCACTGAAAACAGTTCTCCTATAAACTTGTATTGAAATACAACAATACATTCTTTTTGCAGTCAGTCATCTTTTACATGCAAGTTCTACAGAAAAAAAAGGTAAGGGCAAGGGACAAAGAGCAGGCAGTGAATGGGGTAGACTTGCACCAAAGTCCCTTTTAAAACACTCATGTATTCACTTCATGCCCTGTACAATTTTGAGTTTGAAATTAATGTAAACTTCCAAAATGCTAGTTTTACCATCAAATAAAGAAGTGTTCCATGGCTCATGATGACAGCAAAGTATATAACTCCCTGCAGAATAGATTCAGCATGTTTGGCAGAAAGCCATTCAGCAGGGAAAATTATGCCCACTGCCAATATAAAAGTTTTACTGACACCCAAACTACATTTCAAGCAGTATGAATCCAATAAACATCTCAAGAGGCTTTATATCTGTACTGCATGGCATCATGACTGACTCTATATTGGATTTAACAAAATGCTAAAATGTTAAAATCTTGGTG
This sequence comes from Chiloscyllium plagiosum, assembly GCF_004010195.1. Lineage (NCBI taxonomy): Eukaryota > Metazoa > Chordata > Chondrichthyes > Orectolobiformes > Hemiscylliidae > Chiloscyllium > Chiloscyllium plagiosum. Next base: position 24,905,282 of record NC_057739.1, read on the forward strand.
AAGAAGTTGAAGTAATGGTAATAGTTAATTCAAGAACTAAATCGAGAAAGTTTAACTCAAAATTCTTCCATTTTTGTTGCTGTCAATACATTAATTTCAAACCGATAATTGTAAGTCACATGGTCCGTAGATGTCAACAACTTGCTTATCTCAACTTTTCAAATTATGCAACAGCACAAGCGACTTCAAGATTTCCCCCAACCTAGAGAGCAGGGCATGAATGCACATGAATCATTCGTATAAGACAAAATGTAAACAGCTGAGTAAGTCTCCTAAGCCCACATTGCTTTGGGTGCTGATTAGTGACTGTATAGCATACTGTGAGGCAGGAAATTCTGTATGGTATTAACTTTAGACTAATGTGTACTTAAATCAGTTGGTTTTTACTAATGGAGTTTATTTGGAAACTTGTTAAGTTTCTAAGCTTATTTTATACCATAATTTCTTGCTGAACAGTAGGAATATTACTGAAGGGACTTGTAGCAAGTCTAGAAATGGGGAGAACAGCAACAGGGAGTCCCCTCCTGCCCAGGTGGGCACAGCTGCCTCCATTCCCATGACAGAGAGCGGCCAGTTGGTCAAAGGTCTGACATTGTCCAGTAAGGCTCAACAAACTACCACTGACACGCTTTGGAGACTAAACCAAAATAAAAGCCTACAAGTAAACAATAAAAACAAATTAACACTACTTTATTCTTACCAGCTCTTTTCCTTTCCCAATCTCAGTGCTGCTCTAAGTTTCATGCACTTTAAATAAATGTACTCAAAGCATATTTGAAGATAATCATATTTATATTGTCTGTTTGAATATCAAATATCCTTTAGGTTCAAAGTCCAATTCTTATAAGTTACACATGATATAAGAGCAGTGTATCTAGATTACAGATTTTTAAATTAGAGTCAGAAAATGTAGGTTGTGCTTAACAAGTTTCAATGTTTTAAGATGTTATTTATTAAGAGAAATTCTGTTGAAGCATAGCCATTTTACAAATCTTGCCACTGGTGCTTAGGGCTACAAACAAAACTGCATGCCTACATGTGCTGTACTGCCATACCATTAAATACTAATGTTCTGCACAAACATTAATTATCTGTTATTCTCTTCCAAAACATATGAATACATTTGAAGTGTATAATGGTTGGTTCTACATTGATGAATGCTTCTGGATTAAAACGCATTATTATTTCTATTATATTGTGCATGGTTTGTATTTTACAGCACTGAGATGGGGCAAATTGACACTGTATAGATTATTAAAAACGCAGAAAGTCTTACAACATTTACATGGGCAGAACATGTTGTGAAATATGCAAGAGTCAGGTAACTAAATACTAATAAGAATTACTAATATGGAGTTGTACACCTTTAAATATGGAATATTCAATTTTACTTAAGATGGTGCTGTATTTCAATATCATAAATTTACAGGTATCAATTTATTTAGAAATCTGAATTAAAATAACTACGTTTGAAATTCTGGATAAGGAACTCTTTGCTTTTCATTTTTGAAATGGTCCGCATGCTTTGCTGTAAGTGACCGCTGAGAGCTCAGAAGTAATTTTCAAGGTGTGTTCAAACCTGCTCTGCAAGACCACAGAAGTCTTACAAGCAAGCAACAATATAGAAAACATGTAACACGTATCTGAAAAATGCTAGGCAATATACCTCCATCTTCTTTCTTTTCCATTTCATCTCTCACCACTGGAGAACTCAGAATAATCTTGAGTGTCAACTTGGGTTCTTTTGTATTTTGAACAGTAATAGCTGCTTCTTCCACACACTTCTCAACTTCATACTTTTCTTCTGAAAGTTTCTAAAGGTGCCAAAATTTGAAAACATTGACACATGTAATTTTAGTCTAAAGAAACAAAGCAGACTACATATACATTAGCATATTGTGAAGAGAGGACCTGCATGCCACATGCGTGCGCAGCAGAAACAGAGTGTCAGCATGAAACAGCATACATGTGCAAGACAGCATGACAGCAACCACCAGTGAGTGGAAGGGAGGGAAAGCATGAAAGAGGGAGACACATGGGCGGGGGGCATAAATCAGGTGGTTTCCTCGACCATGTTTGACCTGATGTCATGAGACTTCGTGGGGTCTGCTTCAACTACCCATATAGGTTGATGAATTTTTACTGGATTAGATCCTTATTTTGTACATTTTGGCAACAGTTATTAAACAGTGTGTCATATAGTCCAAATCGAACATTTCAAACATGCAATCACATTCAATCGCAGTTGGAGCATTTTCCTATCAAGCAAAACAGATTTTGCCAAACTCACCTGTATTTGTATTGGTAAATTGGTATAGACAGTGTGTAATAACTTCTCAGTTGGCTTTTCTTTACACATCAGCACAAGCTCCAAATCCAGGTCCCCCTTTATCAGTAAACCCTTTGCAACCAATCCAATTCGCATCACTCCACACAATACTCGACCACTCTGTTCACTGTTAAATCAAGATCAATTATGTGATTTATTTTTCCTTCAAATAGGGAAAAGTAATTACATGTGGCAAATCTTCTACAAAGAGCCAAAATAATTTGTCCTTTGAAGGGCACAATATGGTGTGGCACAGTGGCCCAGTGGTTAACATAGCTGCCTCACAGAGCCATATATCTGGGTTTGATTCTAGCCTCCGACGACTGTCTGTGTGGAGTTTGCACATTCTGCCCATTTCTGCATGGCGCTCCCTTGGGTGTCTGGTCTTCCTCCCACAGTAGGAGAAAGTGAGGACTGCAGATGCTGGAGATTAGAGCTGAAAATGTGTTGCTGGAAAAGCGCAGCAGGTCAGGCAGCATCCAAGGAGCAGGAGAATCGACGTTTCGGGCATGAGCCTGAAACATAGCATGGGCATGGGCATGATTCCTGAAGAAGGGCTCATGCCCGAAACGTCGATTCTCCTGCTCTTCCTCTCACAGTCCAAAGATGTGCAGTTAGGTGGATAAACCATGGAAAATGTGGGGTGACAGGGATTGAGTAGAGGGGTGGAACTGGGTAGGTTGTTCTTCGGAGGGTCAGTGTCGACTTGATGGGCTGAATGGACTACTTCCACACAAAGGGATTCTGTGATTTCTATGGACCTGGTGTAGGAGAATGAGCCAGGCCAAGTGGTACAAGAACAGTGACCACAATTCTCTAAGTTTTAGAATACTCGTAGATAAAGATGAGAGTGGTCCAAAGGGAAGAGTATTAAACGAGGCATAGGCTAATTATATCAAAATTCAGCAGGGAAATGTGGATTGGGAGCAGCTATTTGAAGGGAAGTCCACATTTGATACGTGGGAAGCTTTCAAAGATGAGTTGAAGATAGTGCAGGATAGGTATGCCCCTTTGAAAACAAGGGATAGGAAAGGCAATATTTGTGAACCATGGATGACAGGAGAAATCGTGCAACTAGTCAAGAAGAAAAGGGAAATGTACATAAGGTCCAGGCAGCTAAGAACAGAACAGGCCTTGGAGGAATATCGGGAGAGTAGGACCAATCTAAATGAGGAATCAAGCGGGGTAAAAGGTGTCATGAAGTAACTTTAGCGAGCAGAATTAAGGAGAATCCCAAGGCTTTTTATTCATATATAAGGAGCAAGAGGGTAACTACAGAAAGGGTTGATCCGCTAAAGGATAAGGAAGGAAGGTTGTGTGTCGAACCTGAGAAAATGGGTGAGATTCTGAATGATTACTTTGCATCGGTGTTCACTGAGGAGAGGGACATGCTGAATGTTGAGATTAGAGATAGATGTTTGTTTACTCTGGATCACATTGACATAAGATGTATTGGGTAGGCTAAAGGATATTAAGGTGGACAAACTCCCAGGACCGGATGAGATCTATTCCAGGTCGTTAAGGGAGGTGAGAGAGAAATTGCTGGGGCCCTGACAGATATCTTTGTAGCATCCTTAATCACAGGTGAAGTGCCGGAGGACTGGACGGTTGCTCATGTTGTCCCCCTGTACAAGAAGGGTAGGAGGAATATTCCAGGTAACTACAGACAAGTGAGTCTGACATTAGTCGTGGGCAAGTTGCTGGAGAAGGTATTGAGGGATAAAATCTATTTATATTTGGAAAAGAATGGGCTTATCAGTGACAGGCAACATGGTTTGTGCGGGGGAGATCTTGCCTACAAACTTAACAGAGTTCCTTGAGGAAGTGACCAAGTTGATAGATGAAGGAAGGGCTGTAGATATCACATACATGGACTTTAGTAAGGCATTTGATAAGGTTCTCCATGGTAAACTAATGGAGAAAGTAAAGTCACATGGTGTGCAGGGCATTCTAGCTAGGTGGATAAAGAACTGGTTGAGCAACAGGAGACAGAGAGTAGTAGTTGAAGGGAGTTTCTCGAAATGGAGAAAGGTGACCAGTGGTTTTCCACAGGGATCAGTGCTGGGTCCACTGTTTTTTGTGATAAACATAAATGATCTGGAAGAGGGCATTGGTGATCTGATCAGTAAGTTTGCAGATGACACGAAGATTGGTGGAGGAGCAGAAAGCATAGGGGACTGTCAAAGAATACAGGAGAATATATAGACTGGAGAGTTGGATGGAGAAGTGGCAGATGGAGTTCAATCCAGGCAAATGTGAGGTGATGCATTTTAGTAAGTCTAATTTTAGATTGAACTGTGCTGTCAAAGGAAGAGTCTTGGGAAAAGTTAATGAGCAGAGAGATCTGGGAGTTCAGGTCCACTGTACCCTAAGGGTGGCTGCACAGATGGATAGAGTGGTCAAGAAGGCATATGGTATGCTTGCCTTCATCGGAGTGGGTATTGAGTATAAGAGCTGGCATGTCATGTTAAAACTATACAAGATATTGGTTCGGCTGCATTTAGAATACTGTGTACAGTTCTGATCACCACATTTTACCAAAAGAATGTGGATGCTTTGGAGAGGGTGCAGAGAAGGCTTGTGAGGATGTTGCCTGGTATAGAAGGTGATAGCTATGAAGAGAGGTTGAGTAGGTTAGGATTGTTTTCATGAGAAAAAAGAAGACTGAGAGGGCACCTGCTTGAGGTCTACAAAATCATGAAGGGTATAGACAGGGTAAAGACAGGGTTGAAAATGTGTTGCTGAAAAAGTGCAGCAGGTCAGGCAGCATCCAAGGAGCAGGAGAATCGACGTTTCGGGCACGAGCCCTTCTTCAGGAATAAAGACAGGGTATAGATAGGGTGGATAGAGATTCGCTTTTTCTCAGGATAAGGGATTTAATAATGAGAGATCACATGTTCAAGGTGAGAGGAGATACACGTGGAAAGTACTTTACACAGAGGGTGGTAGGTACCTGGAACACATTGCCAGCAGAGGTAGTAGAGGCAGACATGCTGGATTCAGTTAAGGTGCGTCTGGGCAGATGCATGAGTAGGCGGGGAGCAGAGGAATACAGATACTTAGGAATTGACCGACAGGTTTAGACAGTGGATTTGGACCGGCTCAGGCTTGGAGGGTCGAAGGGCCTGTTTCTGGGCTGCAAATTTTCTTTGTTCTATGATATTTTTAAGCTTTCAAATATACTATTTATTAATATATAGATATCATGTCCTGCAAATCTTTGTCAGATATGATAATTTTCTAAAGTAAATTAAATATCAAATCCAATTTTACTACTATTTCAGGAATGCCTTACAGAACATGACTTACTACATTAAAGTCTCATCCCCATCTGTCCTGAGTTTACTAAGTTATCCTAATCTGCATTCACTGGTAACAGTCTTTCTGCCAGTGAGAAAAAAATTCTCCCAATACACTCTCAATAGTTTTGAACACCTCAACTCTCTCCCTTAACCTTCCCTGGCTTCTTCACATAACTGAAGTTCTTTCTACTTGCTCCCATTCCAACAAATCTCCTCTGCACCCATAGATTATGCTGCCAACAGTTGTGCAAAATAGTTCCCTTCAGATAGGCATTATCAGTCATTTATAAATACTTAACTAAAGCCCTTGCTTTTGCAATTCATGCCTCTATATATATTGTTGAGGCACGAACACTAAGATCCAGTATTCCATACACGTTTATTAAATGGCCTTATTGGCTGTTCTTGTACCTTCAAAGCTTTTTGTCTGTGAACACATGTATCTGTTCCTGCACTCCTGTGACAATTGTACCATTTTGTTTATATTGCCTCTACTGGTTCTTCTTTCCAAATTGCATCACTTATTCTAAATTTCATCTTCTGTGTGCGTATTTAATCCGCCAACCTCTCTGCCTTCCTGAAAAATGCTGCATCATTTGGTCATCAGTATACCTCCAAGCTTTCTGCCATCTGCAAACTTTGAATTTAGCCCCAAGTCTTGGTCAGTGGTGCATCAAAATTATGACCACAATACCAAAACCTGGAGATATTACTGCATTCTGCCCTCAAGCCTGGAAAAAAACACATGCCACCATTCTCTGCAGTTTGTCTCATTTTCCATTATATATCCATGCTGCTAAAGACTTTTAATCATTACAATTTAGTACAGAATTGCGAAGAACCCCTGGTGCTCAACAGGAGAAAGAGCACCCTAAGGATAGTATTGGGAAGTGTCTAAGAGGATTCTGGAAGAAGATTTTCCTTCCTAATGGCTTCGATTTTGCTATCACGTAGCTCTTTATTGAGCACCCTCTCAAAGTCCATATATATGACGTCAACTGCACCAGCTTCACCAGAGGGTGATTGTAAATAGTGACTCAATTGGATTCAAGAAGTCTGCTTACTCACTACAATTTAGTATGGAATTGCGAAGAACCCCCAATGCTCAACAGGAGGAAGAGCATCCTAAGGGTAGTATTGGGACGTGTCTAAGAGGATTCTGGAAGAAGATTTTCCTTCCTAGTGGCAGCGTATAAAAAGGAGGCAAGCTCTAGTGGAAGCAGCTATTTTGGAGAGGGGCTGTGAAGATGAAGTACAGGCTTCAGTAGGAAATTCAGCTATGCTAAGGAGGGTGAGCAGCATTAAGGTACAGCATTTTCTACTTGCAACTCACCTGAGCCAGTTGCTCTTTCAACTAACTGAAATTAGTGCTTAGCTGTGCTTCTCTACCTTTAATTATTCCTTGTAGCTTTCCATAATTGTGCTAAACCTACTAATATAGTGATCAGGGTTCTAAAAAGCTCCATTTGTCCCACTTCATTTTCAAGAACCAGATCAGTTACGTACTTAGTCACAGAGTCACACATCACAGAAACAGACCCTTTGGTCGGAATAGTCCATGCCAAACATAATCCCAAACTAAACTAGCCCCACATGCCTGCTCCTGGTCCATAAATCTCCAAATCTTTTAATCATGTACCTATCCAAATGTTTTTTAAACATTGTAGTACCACCCACATTCACCTCTTCCTCAGGGACTTCATTTGACATGCGATCCACCCTCTGTAAAACATTTTCCCTCATGTCTATCTTAAATCTCTCTCCTCTCACCTTAAAAATGTGCCCCTAGTCTTGAAATCCCCCTATATATATGAGGGAAAAGACAACTACAATTGACTCTATACCTCATTATTTTATAAACTTCTGTCAGGTCACTTCTTAACATCCTATGCTCCACTGATAAATGTCCTGGCCTATCCAGCTTTTTTTCATAACACAAAGCTTTCATACCTGGCAACATCCTAGTCATTCTCTTCTGAACCCTCTCCAGCTTAACAATACCCTTCCTATAACTGGGCAACCAGAATTGGACACAGTATTCCAGAAGAAGCCTCACCAATGTCCTGTACAACCGCAACATGACTTTCCAACTTCAATACTCTGTTTTGTTTCCTTTTGACAATGGTTGGTTGACTCTCACTTGAGTGTCTGCTGCTGGCCTGTTTTCTTTTGACTGGCTTGTTAGCTAGCTGGCACCTAGTACTCAGAGCTAAACAGACATCTTACCTGCAATGCAGCGACGACTGTTGCATGGTTCTTACACTCACCTTCACAGCACATTGTACTTTGGATTTCTGATACATTATGACAACACATGAAGTGTTGACCAGAACTTCTAGAATGCTCTAGACATGTGCTACATTGTTTCTGCAGATATTTCTCATATGGAGTAATGAGGGTGGAGGCACAGTCCCAGGAGACCAACCTCAGCTCCAATGACAGTATATTCTAATAATATTTCTTAATTGGACTGAAAGATAAATTTGGGAACTATGGTCATAGAAATATCATGTAAAATTCTAAATTAAACAATGCAATACAATGTTGTTTGCCAAAACTTAAAATAATCTCACGCTTCTACAAGTGGGACATGTTCATTAAAACTTTTGGGCTAGAGAACCTACTTAACCAATGTTGAACACATTTTGCAACTATAATGTGCTAGGAACTAATTAACAAACAATGTCAATTAAAATCTAATAAAATCAGCAAAACACACTCTTACTGAAGCTAAAAGGAGAATCAGTTACAAAATCCCTTCTCTAAGAAAACACTGCATCACCCTTCAGCAACATTGGCAAGAACCTCACTTTGTATTGCTCTCTGAAATGCTGCTTTTCTTCACATCTGTTGCTCCATCTTCACTGGTATCCAAATTGACGGTCTGCAGATTAGTTTCATCCAAATAGTCCGATACATGTTTCAACGCACATTCAACTGTTGAAACCATATTCTGCACAGCCTCAAGCTCCTCTTGGGAAGGATACACCGAGGAATGTTTTGCCATAACATGTCGGTCATCGTTAGCAAATGTTCGGATTGGTCGCTTCAAAAAAAGAGAAGTTTATATATTGAACCAGTTAAAAAAAAAACTTTTTCATTTGTTTGTAAGAACTATGTTAAGATCCAGATAATGTTTACAGATTCTCTTCTGCTAATTCCTTCATTATTCATTGTGAGAGGAATATGTAAACTTCTGTTTTTAGCCTAACTACAACTTCTGCTCAAAAGAAAACTCAAAGACAATCTGGAGATCACAGCTTTCAACTTCAGGAGACCACAAAGTATATTGTTCTCTTTGTTCTTTCATGGTTTCATTGCTACTTGTTAAGGGATTTTTCTTTTCTCTGCTGGAAGCACATAACAACCAATGTAGTACCCTTGAGAGCAAGGCCCACTTGTAACTGTAATATCATTATAATCACGTTCAGAAATGTTATTTGTTACCTCTGACAATTATAATTCACTTACTGAATAGTTGTACAGTTAACTCAACAAGATGTAATTTCCACTCATTATTCAAAACATATGGACAATAAGGAAAAAGCAGCTGATAACAAGCTTCATTGACATATAAATGGCATAACTATCCACTTCCTTACAGATATTTTAGAGCAGCCCAAGGTAATATTGTAAAATCTGGAGTATAAACCTTCCCTATCTTAGTGTTATACAACACTGAGGGTTTACAGAGGATGCATATTTAAATATAATGGGACATTTTATGAGCTGGGTAGGGGGCAAGGCTGCCTATGATGACTGCAGACTCAAAAATCAGCCTTTGATTTGAGGAGAAAATGCGAAGGGTATAAATTCTCAATCACATATCAGATAACATAGGACAGGTTAAGAGCTTGACATGCAGAGAACTTAATTTGAAGAATGCTGAAGACCCTACTCAGGTAGGTAATGTTAGATTGCTTACCTTCTGTATGGTCTTCTTCATTCTTTCAACATATTTCATCCTCCAAATACAAATGATTAAGCCATCACCCAAACAGGGGAAAATTGCAAGACACTGTCCATTTAAGACCTTTCATCCTTGCAGTAGCCATGCAAGCCACATGATCTCCCCCGCCTGTGCTGCATACAAGGTCTCATTCTGTACCTCAGTTCTTTCATGGAGGAGAAAACAGAAGAGATCAAATTGATAGCGCAAAATACACAAAAAATTGGTGAGCCCAAGTGAATGAGAGAGGTGGCATGGTTGGAGCTACCCAGAGTACTGTTTTCTTAAACTGCACTGTGGAAAGTAGTTTCCTTTGCTGTTCTGCACTTCCTGCAATTTCAAACTTCCCCATATGCATTTAGTATCGTTGTATACGCAGAGAGAATAGCTGAGCCTACACACTTATTTCACTTGCATGGTTTTAACATGGTCATATGGCAGTTCTTATGTGGCTGAATTAAGGTTTATTGATTGGTGTTTTATCAACCACAAGTACTGAATAATATTCATTAACTGGATGCCAAATCCACATATTTGATTGCAAAGACGCATTTGGAATTGGTAATATAAAGTTGACAACATGGTGACAACAAAATAAGAGTAAATGCCATTGAAAGATTATAAAAGAATGTTATTTCAGTACAGAAGATATTTGACTAGAATTTCATGCTTCAGCTGCTAAGGCATGTATCTACCTAGATCGGTGGTAGGGTACCAGAGGCAAGTATTTTTCCTTTCCAATTATTATAGATCAACAAATCAATAACAAAGTCACTTCTTGATTGTGTTTTGTGCTATTTAGCACTTCAGCATTCCTGAACAGTCAGTCTCTTTGCACTATTTAAGGTCTCAAGTAGTCTCAAAGTTTTAATGATTTTGTTTTGTATTCATTCATAGCCATCACTGGCTAGGGCAGATTTGTTGCTCACCTCTTGAGAACAGTTGAGAGTCAACCACGTTGCAATGGGTCAGACCAGGTGAGGATGGCAGTTACCTTTCCTAAAGGGCATTTGTGAACCAGATGGATTTTTCAGATGACGACGACAATGGTCACCATTGGACTCTTAAGCCCAGATGTTATTGAATTCAAAATTCCACTACCTGCTGTGGCAGGATTCAAATCCAGGTCCCCAGAACATTACCTGGGTCTCTGGTTTAACAGTCCAGTAATAATACCACTAGGCTATTTCCTCCCTGGCTGGATTTACACAACCCCATCACCATGTTTGATCCCAATTCCATAATTTGCCCCATTACATTTTTCAAATGACATGTGCTGATCTGCTCAGTTATTCTGTACCTATCATGCTATATAGGTTAAGAACAAAGTTTAATTTGGAGTCCGTATTACACCTGGAGGCTGCTATTATGGCTACGCCAGCTTCTCCAATTACCCTGAGATTCCTATATATGTATTCAGCTAACGTGTTATTTCTCAGCCTCAATACATATTCATACATTCCCATTCTAATCTCACTGGATACACCAAACTTTGAATGTTGAAAGACTAAAAATGGTGGAAGTCCAAGACATACTTTGCGGGGGGAAGGAGGTGGTATTTCATGAACACAGATCACAGCCATGCACAGAAAATGGAATTTTGAGCTTTAGATGTAGAAGACTAGGACATAAGAGGGGTAGAGATATGTAATGTGGGAAATGGTTTTTAGACCACTCCTGGAATGCTGTGATCAGTTCATGATACATCTTAGGAAGGATAATATTGGTCTTGGTTATCAGCATAGGAATACAGCATAGATTTATGAAGAATTGTACTGGATTCCAAGGGCTGCATAAATTAGGTATGTATTTCCTGGGATTTAGAAGATTAAACAATGATTTGATTAAAAATTTCAAGATATAAATAAGAACATGTAGGGTTATGATCTCACTTCTGACAAACAATATTTAAAAAGAAATTCAAAATTACACTTAAAGCTGAAAAGGATGACTCAGGACTTTACATTTTTGCTTTGGAAAGTGACTAAGAACACAACTTTTACTTCTAAATATGTAAAAGGAAGCTCTGTTTATATGTTTACCACATATCACCCCCTCCATAAAATTATATCCCGAAACAAACAGTTCACAGTCACTTCCGGCTTCTTAAGGGTTCACATTTCCCCATTTCAGAGTATCAACCCCAAATCAACATTTTCTATCAATTTTTGGAGAGCTTGTCAAATCTCCTACCAGAAGAACAGCCCGGTCTTTCTTCTTCCTTGGCCATGGCAGGACAAATCTTGCAGACTTCTGAGATAATTGTGCAAAATATCTCTTCAACTACAAGCCATCAGTCTTGCACATTCAATTTTTGTAGCTTGCAATAAAACCTACAGCTTGTTCTCTCTGCTGACCATACCATCTACTGTTGTTTTGCACTATTCTTCTCTTTGACTCAAAAAATCACGGCCAAATTATTTACCATTAGCTCAACTGTCCTCACCTTTTGTTCCAAGGTTGGGAACTTCACACCTTGCTCAATCATAGGCAGAATTCAGAATAGTCAAATAAACCCATTTTATGTTAACACAAGTGCAAATACACAATCCAAAATATCAATCCTAAAACCTCAACTAATAACCCCCCAACTAAGAAAGTGAAAATGTGCAACATTCTATACACTTTAATTATTAAATTACTACATAAATATTTATATTCTCTCGTGCAGTCATATTGTGACATTAAAGTGGACTGTTTAATGCACAATGTATAACTTACATTGACCCAAATCCTTGTAACAGTCAGGATTTATGGTCTTCTTTGTGGCACATCTTAAAGTTCATTGGTGAGGCCTCTTCTGGAGTACTGTGTGCAGTTCTGGTTGCCCTGATATAGGAAAGGTATTATTAAACCAGAGGGGGTTCAGAAAAGATTTACCAGGATGTTGCCAGGAATGGAGGGTTAGAGGTATAAAAATGGAAAGGCTGGAACGTTTTTCACTGGAATGAAGGAGATGGAGTGGGGTCCTTATTGAGGTATTTAAAATCATGAGGAGCATTGGTTAAGTTGAATGACAATGGTCTTTCCCCCTAGCCTGGGGAGTTCAAACTAGGGGTCATATTTTTAAGTGAGAGGATAGAGATTTGAAAAGGACATTTGGGGTGGTGGTGGTGGGGGGGGGGGGGGGGGGAGGAGATTGTATTACTTCCCCCCCCCCCCCACAGAGAGTGGAATGATCTCCTTGAGAAAGTGGTGGATGCACATTTAAATGACAAGTTCGTGAATACAAAAGGTTTAGATGGATATTAGCCAATAGCATGCAGGTGAGACTAGTTTAGTTTGGGAACATGGTCAGCATAGAGTGTTTGGACTGTGGAGCGTCTGTTTCAATGCTATATGACTCTGACTCAATGTGGCGGTGCCAGTGTCGGACTGGGTAGACAAGGTCAGGTGTCACAGCATCAGGTTACAGTCCAAGAGTTTCATTTGAAATCACAAGGTTCCAAGGCACTTCTACTTGGTGTGGTGTGACTTCTGACCTTCTTGAGTGAGAATTTGTTTTGCTGCAAGTAGAGTCACCTTTCAAGAAGCTTTGTAGCAAATCTCCTTCTGCATGAAAATTGAAGTTCACATAGAAGCAGTGTCTTTAGTTAGACAATTGTCTCTTTGATCTGGTTTGATAAACCTCTTCAAAACATCATGGCCGCCTTCTATTTTACCCCTTGATCGGTGTAAATTGGAACACAGAAGAAATTCTCACTCAGAATGCTTTTTACTCTAAATTGTGTATTCTCTATGGTTTTTCTTTAGAATCACTGTGAATCAGTTGGTCCATGTTCTTATGTTAAATCTTGATTTTATTGTGCCAGATTTTTTGTAATGTTTAAATCTGAAAGACACATTTAGATCAGTCAACAAGAGTCATTCTCCAATTAAAACATGTGACTCCAGTTCATTTAAAATTCCAGTTCAGCCTCCCGGAGAACGTTGTAGAGGTTATACTAATGTTCCACTAAAATTTCCTTTGTTTTTAAACAACTTTTGCAGTTTTTTACATTCATTCTGGGTTTTTTTGGGTCATCCCACTTGAATTGTTCATTGCTTGAAACAAGTTGGTCCAATTCCTTCTGAGTAAGAGATGCAGTTTCCTCATTTTGAGTTTTCATTTCCTGATCTAACATTCATAGTTAAAACTGTCCTGGGCTAAAGCATTGCCTCTCTGTCCATTAGCTTGGAGTGCTGCTGCTATGTTCTATTTTGATTCCTATGGGTTAAGATCTACAACCAAGTTCAAGGCAGACAAAGTCAAATGCAAGCAAATAGAATCTAACTCTTTATTGCGGTCAGAGATTTCAAGAATTTTTTCATTTGGAATGTTTAAACTTTTGATTCTTTGGATACATTTTTAGTTGAAATAGGGTTACAAATAGTTCATATGGTTTTCAGTGTATATTCAGTTTTAATGGACCTGCCTGGACCACATTTGGTTGAATAAACCTTCATTGCTTTTCCTACGAAATGCCTTGTCACAAAACACAGGTTTCCCTTTCAAGTATTTTCATTCCTTTCTCTTGCCCCTCTTACAAGTTAAACTTGCCTCATTTGTAACTGAACTGAAAATGTGTTGCTGGAAAAGCGCAGCAGGTCAGGCAGCATCCAAGGAACAGGAGAATCGACGTTTCGGGCATAAGCCCTTCTTTCAGGAATCCCGAAACGTCGATTCTCCTGTTCCTTGGATGCTGCCTGACCTGCTGCGCTTTTCCAGCAACACATTTTCAGCTCTGATCTCCAGTATCTGCAGTCCTCACTTTCTCCTCATTTGTAACTGAATCCTAGTAAACTTTTATTTGGATTTCTTTTCATTCCTCAAGATTTAAATGACAAATAAAGACAAGTCTTCTTTCAAGGAAAGATTCACAACAGACAAAGCCATTTTAATTTTTGAATAAATGCAGCAAAACAAAAATCATTGAAATTGAATTAGTTTAAACTCAATATACTCGTCTTAGCCTGTAGATTCAAAATCTTGCAAGCACTCCATAGTCTGTTATTGACTCCACAAAGACTGCTGTCACTTAAAAGAAATTTGAACTTAAAAATTAACAGCTGAAAAGGATGAAACAAGATTTCACATAGTAAAATTTTACTACAACAAGTGACTAAAGACATTATTAATAATCACAGATCACAGTATTTAGGTTGCATTGGCTTATGAGACAATTCCAATTTTTGGCATCATAAATCATGCTTTTGCATATACCCCACAACAAAGTTATCTGCCTTTCAGCTATGAAATGCAATTCGGAATCAGAATTTAATTCGTTCCAGGAGGCTGTTCAGATCGCAAAAAGTTCGGAATCCGAAACTATTTTCCCCATAGGAAATAATGGAAAGTGAATTAATCAGTTTCTGGACCCAATAAAAAACATTTCCAAGACAGTTTTAACTGCAAATACACATGGTTAAGGTAAAATAAGGTGAGTAAATGACCTAAATATCAAGTAACAATAATAAAAATAAGAAATAAATGTTCTAACATGAAAATAACTTCATTTACCTTAGTGAGGAGTGCTAATGGTGCATGTGGAAGCTGGAGAGGAGGAGGGAGGGAGAGAGTTTACAGACTTCCTCTTGCTCTTATTTGCTTCACTGCTCTTCTTGGGTGCCAAGGTGAACGCACAAGGGTGATGATTTAAAAACCAGCACAAACCAAGGTGAAAACACGAGGTAAACTAGTGATGGACACACGAGAGATGTTTTCATGACTACTTCCAGAGACGAACTGAACAAACAAAGTGCGACCTGAACGGTACGTGGTGTTCGGGTTCTGAAAATGTGTTCGGATTTTAGGGCAAAATTTTCAAGAAATAGTTGTTCGGATTCAGAGTTGTTCGAACAATAGGGCGTTCGGATTCCGGGGTCACCACTGTACGTGCATAAGTAGTCAAGCTTGATTTTTCACCCATAAATGTATGATTTACTTAGCCTCGACAGCAAGTCAGAAAATGGGCTCATGCAGGTCTTGCAAAGAGTATGTACGGGCATTTAAAACACACCCATTCACAGCAGAGTATGCTTGGTAAGGCAAGTGATGCCAAAATGAAAATGAGGTACAAGGCTGTTTTCTAGTTGGAAGTTGTAATATATGCAATTTATCAAATAACTGCTACAGTGAAGGAATTAAGTGGTAGTGAAAAACTGACGTTAAAAAGAGGTAGTGGTCAGCTATTCACCAAAGAGCAACTACAGAAGATCAAAGGTGCTACCAGAACAAAGACCTGTCGCTGGCTTAATTCTGAGAAGCATGGACCCCTGTAAGTTGTTGAAACAATTATACCATCACTGGATGTGTGTTTTTATATGCACTTAAGTGGGCCATATCAAAAGGTGGATAAACCCCTGGAACCCGATTAGGTGTACCCTAGGACTCACTGGGAAGCGATTGCTGGGCCCGTTACTGAGATAATTGTATCATCCGTAGCCCCAAACAAGGGTCTGGTAAACTGGGTGGTTGGCTCACGTGGTGTCACTATTTAAGAAAGGTTGTAAGGAAAAGCAAGAGAACTACAGACTAGTGAGCCTGACATTGGCGGTAGGCAAATTGGAGGGAATCCTGAGGTGCAGAATTTACATGTATTTGGAAAGGCAAGAATTGATTAGGACTTTGTGCGTGAGAAATCCTGTCTCACTAACTTGATTGGTTTCTCTGGAAGCAACAAACAGGATTGATGAGGGCAGAGCAGTGGAAATGATCTATATGGACTTTAGTAACGTGTTTGACAAAGTTCCTCATTGTAGACAGGTTAGCAAGGTTAGATCACACAATATAGAGGGAGAACTAGCCAAGTGAATACAGAAATGGCTTGAAGGTAAAGACAGAGGATGATGGTGGAGGGTTGCTTTTCAGACTGGAGGCCTGTGACCAGTGGTGTGCCACAAGGATCGGTGCTAAGTCCACTGCTTTTCATCATTTATATAAATGATTTTGATTTGAACATAAAAGAGGTATGGTTAGTAAGTTTGCAGTTGACACCAAAATTAGTGGTGTAGTTGACAGCCAAGAAGGTTACCTCAGAGTACAATGGGATCTTGATCAAATGGGCAAATGGGCCGAGTGGTGGCAGATGGAGTTTAATTTAGATAAATGTGAGGTACTGCATTTTGGAAAGGCAAATCAGGGCAGGACTTATACACTTAATGGTAAGGGCCTGGGAGAGTGTTACTAAACAAAGAGACCTTGTGGGTGCAGGTACAAAGCTCTTTGAAAGTGAGTCACAGGTAGACTGGATAGTAAAGATGGTGTTTGATTTGCTTGCCCTTATTGGTCAGTTTGGAGTTGGGATGTCATGTTGCAGTTTGCAGGACATTGGTTAAGCCACTTTTGGAATACTGTGCTCAAATCTGGTCTCCTTCCTATAGGAAGGATGTTGTGAAACTTGAAAGGATTTAGAAAAGATTTATAAGGATGTTACCTGGGTTGGAAGGTTTGAGCTATCGGGAGAGGCTGAATATGATGGCGCTATTTTCCCTAAAGCATCAGAGGCTGAAGGGTGACCTTATAGAGGTTTATAAAATCATGAGGGACATGAATAGGGTAAATAGACAAGGTATTTTCTTCGGGATACAGGAGTCCAAAACTAGAAGGCATAGGTTTAGAATGAGTGGGGAAAGATTTAAAAGGGACCCAAGGGAAAACTTTTTCACGCAGAGGTCGTGCATGTATAGAATGAGCTGCCAGAGGAAGTGGTGGAGGCTAGTACAATTGCAACATTTAATATGAATAGGAAGGGTTTGGAGGGATATGGGCCGGGTGCTGGCAGGTGGGACTAGATTGGGTTGGGATATCTGGTCGGCATGACTGAAGGGTCTGTTTCCACACTATACATCTCTATGACTCTATATCTGGTCAGCATGGATGAGTTGGACCGAAGGGCCTGTTTCCATGCTGTGCAGCTCTATGATTTTATAAACCTGGAGTCAAGCAAAGATTTCAGACCAACTGCACCAAAATGCAGGTGATGTTGCTGCATTGTGGAACAAAACAGTTTAAATATTATTACAAAAGACCAAGAGACTTTAATTCTAAAAAGATCAGTTTCCAGTGCCTATTAAGTGACGTCCTCAATAAGGACAAGATACCCATGAATTTGATATTGCCAGGATGATATAAAATACAGACCAATTAGTCATTAAAATCTCATGGATTAACAGCAAAGACTTTGGTTTGAGAGAAACAAATAAATCTAAGCTGGGACAAATAAAATGGTCAAAGTCACCTGACCTAAAGCAGACAAGCTTTCAGGAATTTATAAATCAATTTCTAAATAGCATGGCTGAGAATCGCACCTTAAAACGTTAAGAGTTCGTCATCTGGAATGTATAACTCACAATGAGGCCTACACACCCTCTCTGGGGATGAGAATTCGTACTAACAGGTATTGCTTGAACAACAATGCAAGTTTGAAACTCCTTATGCAAAATGGTGAATTGAAACCAGCCCTTCCATAATCAAATACTCACAAGGGAACTCTGAATGGAATAATTCTTTGCAAAAGTAGATTGTCTTCTGCATTGTGGGCCAACTGCCAATTTTGACATATCAAAACGTCCCTCCTGTGAGAAGCAACATTCCCTCTAAGTTGCGCGGTGACAAAGATCGCAGCAATGATATCTGCTGCTGGAACCCTCTGCTGTGCATGACCCTCTAAGGTTCACACAGAAGAAAATAAATTAGGATAAGCACAGGTAAGAAGCCATAATACAAGGCTGTGGTTTTTGCTGAAGAAATAGATGCAGAAACATGGAGTAACATTTTTAAAAAACTGTATCGCCGCTCTCTCTTTGCGAAAGTGAGCTCAACTGAAAAAATATGATCAGCCCAGACAGAAAACTGACTATCCATAAATTTTCAATGACTGTAACACACAATGATTAGCTACTTTCTTGGATGTAGTCAATCAACATACTATGTCAATTTTGTCAACCCTCCCATAGCAGCTCTTATACAATTTAAATATAATCAAACCCCAGACTGTACAGGCCTAAGCTACACAATCTCTCAATAGACAAGCCCTTCACTTCTGAAATCAATCTAGACAACCTCCTCTGAATCACCTCTAATACAATTATATCCCTCATCAAGTAAGGGAACCAAAACTGTACACAATACTCCAGGCACGGTCTTAGTAATGCCTTCTACAGTTGCAGGAACACTTCCCTATTTGTATACTCTGTTCCTTTAGCAATAGATCCCTAAATTACATTTACCTTCCTTATTACCTGCTGTATAGTTGGTTCTGCTATAACTCAGAAGTTCTGTTCTCATGCCATCCTGTGTTATTTATGCAGGGGGACAGTCACAAGCGATTGCACTGGAGAAGGCAGAGGAGATATTGCCTGGGGTGAAAAGTCTCAGTTACGAGGAGAAACTGGATAGGCTAGGCTTGTTTTCCTTGGAGCAGAGGTGGCTGAAGGGGGGATCTGATTGAGGTATACAAAATTATGACAGGTATAAACAGGGTAGGTCATGAGAATCTTTTCCCCATGACAGGTGTGTCTAAGACCAGAGGGCACATGTTTAAAGGTGAGAAGCAAATGTTTAAAGGAGTTCTGAGAAAAATGTTTTGACCAGAGGGTGATAAAAATATAGAAAATACTGCCTGAGGTGGTGACAAAAAGCAGAGAATGCAGAATAATTTCCTCCCGTTCACATCCAGGGAAGGCAGACTCAAAGTCCAAGAGAAGAGATACTGGATCCACCCTAATTTCTGCTCCCAAGTTTTCTGTCATAGCATTTGCTACACTGATCCATGTGACATGTCCATAAGCAATGCGTGAGAGTGCCGACCTCTATTTTACATTTAGGACATATGGAGATGCTCCTGCCCTAAATTTTGCCAATCGCTCCGGTGCTACATGAGTCCTATGGAGTATCTTCAATTGAATAGCTTGGGTTCTATTACATATAGAGATCTTTCTGGCATTTTCCCAGATGTCGTCCCACATTTCTGAAGAGATTTCCAACCCCAATTCCCGATTCCATGTTTTAAACAATCTTTCCGATACTTCGTTATATAGTAAATTATGGCAAGTGCTGACCAAAGGTAAACCCATTGGCCACAACACTCTTCGTTCCCTATCTGATTTATAAGAGCAATCTAATAATGTAGTCTTCTTCTGTATGTAATCTCGAATTTGGAAGTACCAAAAGGGTCTCCATTAGGTAGTCCAAATTTCTGGTGTAGCTGTTCAAAAGACACCGTAACCTCCCCATCGAACAGATCCCCTAAGCAAGAAATACCCCTGGACCTCCAGAATTTAAATGTGGCATCTGTGAGCCCTGGTTGAAAACCCCATGCTCCCACTATAAGAGTATAAGGGGAGGTTTTTTGTGAGTTGCCCTTGTTTTGCCGCATTATCTACCAGGCTTTAATTGCGTTTAATACAATAGGGTTTTTACAATGATCCATAATAACTTTCATTTTATCTAAAAATAGGTTAATAAGGGCGCACTTTGCTTGAGAGGCCTCTATGTCCATCCAGATTGGGTCTCGTGTGACCCGCAATCAGCTATGTAGCTTAATAGAGAACGCAGCTGATACTTCCTAAAGTCTGGAAAACTCATCCCTCCCCTTGCTTGTGGAAGCTGTAGCTTCTTTAACTTAATAAGGGGCCATCTATGATTCCAGATGAAAGAACCAAGCCAACCGAATAGTTTACGCAATGCCGGCCTCGGTAACATCACCGGAAGCATTCTCATAGGGTATAGAAGACGGGGCAAGATATTCATTTTAATTAGAACTATTCTGCCTAACCAAGATATTGGAAGATCCCCCCAACGTTGAAGATCCTGCCTTATCCTCTCCAATAGATGTACAAAATTGACTTTATACTACAGGCCAAATATTGGGGTGATAAAAATACCTAAATATAAAAAACCCTCCAGAGACCACCGAAAGGGAAAGCAAGATCCGTCTGATAAGTGGGACATACTAGCGAGACCACCCATCGGTATGGCCTCAGATTTTGTGAAATTAATTTTGTAACCTGAGAACGCACTAAATAAATTAATTACTTGGATCAGACAGGGCACGGTCATCAAAGGATTACTAAGAAAAAGGAGAACATCATTTGCATAAAGGGCAATTTTATGTTTACCCGTACCAACCCTCTGAGCCATTATATTAGAACCAGCCCGTATAGCTTCCGCTAGTGGCTCAATTATTAGCAATAGCAACGGTGAGAGAGGACAACCCTGACGGCAGCCCCTACCCACACTGAAGCTATCCGAGCCTAAACCATTGATAATCACGGCCGCTTTGAGGTCATTACACAATATTGAGACCCATTTAGTGAATACCTTTCCAACACCGAACTTTACTATCCAGTAACCTGTCAGTGATGTGGGAGACCATGAAGGCCTATGCACAGGGGCTGATCATTTCATACTCAGCAACCCAAAACAAACAAAAGGGAGAACAACAGCATCTACTCGAGGCTCGCTTGAAGGCAGCTGAGATAGCTTATGTTGATAGGCCCTCTGTTGCTAAATTACAAAGGAATACAGCCCTTAGACAGCCCTGAATACTGCACTTACCTAAACGGCAAAGAGGGAAATATTTTATTTGCAAAGCAAAGATTATATGAATATGGCGATAAGCCTGGTAGATACCTAACATATCTTGCAAGGGAAAAAAAGGCCCCTCAAGCTATCGCGTACTTT
This sequence comes from Chiloscyllium plagiosum, assembly GCF_004010195.1. Lineage (NCBI taxonomy): Eukaryota > Metazoa > Chordata > Chondrichthyes > Orectolobiformes > Hemiscylliidae > Chiloscyllium > Chiloscyllium plagiosum. Next base: position 24,926,527 of record NC_057739.1, read on the forward strand.
AGGGAAAGTGCTGATACTTTGACTCATGATCATAAAAGGATCAACACAATCTTGAGAGTTTTACTCTGATTTGTATAAATCACAGGATTGTGAAGACAGAGCTAAGAAGATGGAGTCCTTTTTTTAAAAGCCTGGCCTTTCCGGACTTAGGAGGAGAAAGTGAGGTCTGCAGATGCTGGAGATCAAAGTTGAAACTTTATTGCTGGAACAGCACAGCAGGTCAGGCAGCATCCAGGGAACAGGAGATTCGACGTTTCGGGCACAGGCCCTTCTTCAGGAATGAGCAGAGAATGTTCAGCAGGAGAAGATAAAAGGTAGGGAGGAGGGACTTGGAGGAGGGGCGTTGGAAATGTGATAGGTGGAAAGAGGTCAAGGTGAGGGTGATAGGTCGGAGTAGGATGGAGGCGGAGAGGTCAAGAAGAAGACTGCAGGTCAGGAAGGCGGTGCCGGGCTGGAGGGATTCGGCTGAGACAAGGTGGGGGGAGGGGGGATGAAGAAACTTTCCGGACTTAGCCCTGGAACAGGTGTCGATTCCGAATGCTCCCCTGACAACCCAGGAAGTACTTGACGCAATCAAGCAGCTTCAGAGCGGCAAAGCACCTGGCCCAGATGGATTCCAGGTTGAATTCTCCAAAGAATTTACAGGAGTACTGGCTGGTCCACTTATGGACATGTATAATTACTCAGATGGTCAGGGCTGCCTCTCCACCACCCCCCGCCCCCCCCTTCATTCAGAGAGGTGAATATCTCTCTCATTGTCAAAAAAGGAAAGGCCTCAGAAGATTGCGCATCATACAGACCAATATCTAAAATATTCGCATTGAGGTGGGAGAAGGCGTTACCACACATCATAAAAGAGGACCAGACGGGGTTTATTAAGGGCCGTAGATCATCTAATAATATTAGAAGGGTTTTGAATGTGATTCAAGTCTGTCATCAGGAAAGAATACCATTAATAGTAGTCTCGTTGGATGCGGAGAAGGCATTTGACCGGGTTGAATGGTCATACCTGTATCCTGTCTACCTCCGGGTCCATAATACAATTAAAATCTCCTCCTATAATTGTGTAACGAGCCCCGAAAGCCATCAGTTTGGGAGAATACTTCTGTTATAAATTTGAAAGGGTATGCCAGGGGACAATAAAGATTCAAAATCCCATATTCCTCTCCATTTATAAGGGCTTTGATCAGTATATACCATCCAGATTCATCCTTTATCTGACTTAAGATTTTGAAAGGAAGGTTCTTCCGAATGAGAATTACTACTCCCCACTTTTTGAACTGAAAGATGAAAAGAAGGCCTGATCAGATCCTCCCTGTTGTAATTTCAAGTGCTCTTTATCCAGTAAATGTGTCTCCTGTAATAGAGCTATATCAACCCTTTCTTTTTTGAGGTTTGATAGTATTTTCTTCCTTTTGATTGGTGAATTACTCCCCTTGACATTACAGGTGCACCACTTAATCGAATGACTAACCATGATCATCCAGGCAAGTCAGAGACCTCCCGGGAGGAAGAATCCTACCCAAAATACCCCAAGCAGACCACAGAAAATTCACAAAAATAGAAATTCTTTAATGCACTCATGCCAATATAGTGAAAAACTAAGAAAAATATAAAACACATTTAAAAGGGGGCATCATTTCCTGTCAGTAAGCCCATCGTATCCTCTCCCAACCAGCACCCCACACTCGACCCAGGCACCACATAGTAAAATAAAGAAATTAAAGTGTACTATAAAGCTAAAGTTGAAAGTGAGTTCCCCATCCCGCCCACCCACACCAACACCTAAATACATTTAATAAAGATAATACCAAGTATAAGCATATAAAACTATAAAGTTACAATCTCAGCAGGTAATAACTCAGCCGAAGCGAACCTGTTCATTCTCCTTTTGGGGCAGATTGTTATTTGCCATGTGCATGCAGTATATAGCCAAATATGCCATTAAAACCTCTATTAGTCCATGCATCAGCTATATGCCCATAACCCTCAATTCCCTTGGTCATTAAAAATCCATAACTCAGCCTTGAATATACTTAACGACCTAGCCTTGAGCTCTCTGAAGTAAAGAATCCCAAAAATTCATAACCATTGGAGAAAAGAAGTCTCTCCTCATCTGTCCTAAAAGGGTGTCCCCCTCATTATTCTGACAGGGAGAAAGAACCCCAACACAACTATCCTGTCAAGATGCCTAATAATTTTGTATGCTTCAATAAGTTCTCATCTCATTACAACCTGCTCAACGCATCCTCACACGAAAATCCAACCATCTCCAAAAACATCCTAGAGAACCTTCTCTGAGCTGCCTTGAATGCCAGTTTAACTTTCTTAGATATGGAGATCAAAGCTGCTCAGGTGTGGTCTGACAGATACTGGAGTACTTTTAGTAAGATTTCATTATTTTTATATTTGATCCCTTTGCACTTATTTTCCCTATTATCTGAACTTGTATACAAGCTGTTTTGCAATTCATGCACAAAGATCCCTCTGCGCTGCACCTTTCTGCAGTCTTTCTTACCATTTAAATAATATTCAGCACTCTGTTCTTCTTGCTAAAGTGTGTAACTTCGCACTTGGCCATATTCGTGTTTTCCCACTCACTTAACCTGTCAATATCCCTCTGTAGACTCACTGAGTCATACTTACCAATTGCCATCCCATATATTTGTTTCATCACAGTACCAGAAACTATTTTATGTGGCATTTTTGCTACAGTAGGCAACTAAGAGAGTAGTACTTGTTGAGACAGGGAACAAAGATGTAATTTAGGAACACAATCAGCACAGAAATCTGTAACAATGCATCGATCACGATATCGGTGTCAACGTGATCATCATATGCGATTACCTAAACACAACTTCTAGTATTGTCAATATACACATTTCCAAAACAAAAAACTCACCATAGACATGCCGATTCTCTTAGACTATTTATAAAAGGACAGATATCACAATAGTACCTTGATGGAAACCTCAATTTATTCACCCATTCGGTAGAGATGCTATAAAAATGGAGCAAGTTTCTTGCAAATCAATATTTCACCAAACTGTACTGTGTATTTCATACCATGACATCCCACAGTAGAATGCTGGGTTATCTTGAATAAATTCTTGGTTGTATGGCTATTTGCTGGAACATTTCTGTATTGTGTCCCTTAATTGTTCAATGTATTAAATCAAAATCTGTTCTTCACATCTTCGTTACGATGCAGATTTAAGTTCTGGACTGATCCTTTTGTGATTCATTATTACTTGCCCCCTAGTGTGGGGTCAGTTCAAACGCACAGCTAGCACAGCAAAATACAAAGTGTGCAGGAAGTTTGTACAAAATATTTCAGGATGTCATCGATTTCATTGCATGCTCCCACAAGGTCTGATATCACTGCAATAACAGAAACTGTATCATGACATTCCAAATAAACAAGTTAGACTACAACCTGGTGTGGTGTGATTTTTAACTTTGTTTACCCCAGTCCAACACTGGCACCTCTTAGCTATATGGCTAGCACATGGATTCGATAGTGTTATGATTTGGTCCCTGTTCTGGCTGAAGTAGATTTGAGGCTTCCCATTTCAAACTATTAATACTTTTTAAAAAAAAAGGCATTTCTCCTTGGATTCTTGAATGAACACCACAAACCAGACTTCAAAAAAAGAACAGGTTCAAGTTCTAAATTGAGGCAAGACGAATTTTGATGGAATTGGACAAGAGCTTGCAAGGGTTGAGTGGAGTAGTTTGTTTGCAGGCAAAGGGACCTCTGGCAAATGAGATAACTAGAGTTCAAGGTCTACAAGCTCCTGTGAGAGTGAAGGGCAAAGTTGGCAAGAATAGGGAACCCTGGATGAGAAGAGATATTGACACTCTTACCAGAAAAAAGGTACAGGCAGCTGGGATCAAGGGAATCCCTGGAGGTATACAGGGAACACAGGAGGTTACTAGAGAAGGAAATCAGGAGGACGAAAAAGGGGGCATGAGATAGCCTTGGTTGAGAAGATTAAAGTGAATCCAAAGAGGTATTTTAAGGAAAAAGAATAACCAATGTACTGTACATGACCTCCCAACTACTGTACTCAATACTCTGACCAATAAAGGAAAGCATTCAAAATACCTTCTTCACTATCCTATCTACCTGCGACGCCACATTCAAGGAACTATGAACCTGAACTCCAAGGTCTTTTTGTTCAGCAACACTGCCAAGGACCTTACCATTAAGTGTGTAAGTCCTACTATGTTTTGTTTTCCCAAAATGCAGCACCTCCTTATCTAAATTAAACTCCATCTACCACTTCTCAGCCCACTGGACCATCTGATCAAGATCCCATTGTAATCTGAGGTAACCTTCTTCACTATCCACTACACCTCCAATTTTGGTGTCATCTGCAAACTTACTAACTATGCCTCTTATGCTCACAACCAAATAATTTATATAAATGATGGAAAGTAGGTGGACCCAGCACCAATCCTTGTGGCACTCCACAGGTTACAGGACTCCAGTATGAAAAAAAACTATTGGAAAGATGTTGTGAAACTTGAAAGGGTTCAGAAAAGATTTACAAGGATGTTGCCAGGGTTGGAGGATTTGAGCTATAGGGAGAGGTTGAACAAGCTAGGGCTGTTTTCCCTGGAGCATCGAAGGCTGAGGGGTGACCTAAGAGATTTATGAAATCATGAGGGGCATGGATAGGATAAATAGAGCAGGAGAATTGTCGTTTCGGGCATTAGCCCTTCATCAGACTTAGGAACTCGGGCAAGTTAACGGTGATATCTTGGAAACAGTCCATGTCACGGTCATAGAGTCATAGTCCTACAGATGTACAGCATGGAAACAGACCCTTCGGTCCAACCCATCCATGTTGACCAGATATCCCAACCCAATCTAGTTCCCACTCGCCAGCACCTGGCCTATATCCCTCCAAATCCTTCCTATTCACATACCCATACAAATGCCTTTTAAATGTTGCAATTGTATCAGCCTCCACCACTTCCTCTGGCAGTTCATTCCATACACGTACCATCCTCTGCATGAAAAAGTTGCCCCTTAGGTCTCTTTTATATCTTTCCCCTCTCACCCTAAACCTAAGCCCTCAGTCTCCGATGCTCCAGGGAAAACAGCCCCAGCCTATTCAACCTCTCCCTATAGACCAAAAAATAACACTTAATTCCTCTACAATAACCTGGAGCAGTGTAAAACTATTCACTTATCTGTTTCTCTACTGTGACTTTGCCCAAACAATTTCTCCAAGATCAATTGTGAATTTCACTGTTTGCTGATTTTCCCAGATGCACTCCGATGTCCAGTGAATTCAAACAGCAAGGGCCGTCTTCACCAGCAGAGAGTTGGTGTTGGATGTGTTAGAATGTATGATGGTGGATAAATCTCTTAGTCCTGACCAGATATATACAAGAACACTGTAATAAGCTAAAGTAGTAATTGCGGGGGGCCCTGGCTGATAGTTTTGCATCATTATTAGCCACGGGTGAGGTCCTGGAAGACTGGAGAGTAGCGAATGTTGTGCCATTATTTAAGAAGGGCTGCAAAGAAAAGCCTGGGAACTGTAGACTAGTAAGCTTAACATCTATGGTGGGTAAGTTACTCGAGAAGATTGAGGGATAAGATTTGCATGTATTTGGAAAGTCAGGGTTTCATTAGGAGTAGTCAGCATGGCTTTGTGAGTGGGAGATCATGCCTCACAAATTTGTTAGAGTTCTTTGAAGAAGTGAACAGGAAGGTTGACAAGGGCAGGCCAGTAGACATAGTCTATATGGATTTCAGTAAGGCCTTTTCTAGGTTCTACATGGAAGACTGCTCTGGAAGGTTAGATCGCACAAAATCCAGGGCAGGCTGGCAAACTGGATATAAAAGTGGCTTGATGGTAGGAAGCAGAGGGTACCGAGAGGAAGGATGCTTGTCAGACTGGAGGCCTGTGACTAATGGAGTGCCTCAGGTGTCGGTGCTGGGCCCATTACGGTTTGTTATCTTGATCAATGATTTAAATGATAATGTACAAGGCATGATTAGTAAGTTCGCTGATGACACTAAAATAGGCGATATGGACTGTGAGGAAGATTATCAGAAATTGCAGCAGGACCATGATCAGCTGGGGAAGTGGGCCGAGAAATGGTAAATGGAGTTTAATATAGATAAGTGTGAGGTCTCGCATTTCGGAAAGCCGAATCAAGGTAAGAGTTTCATTATGAATGGTTGGGCCTTAAGCAGTGTGGTGGGATGGAAGGACCTTGGAGTTCAGCTGCATGGTTCTCTAAAGGTTGAGTCACAGATGGATAGGGCAGTGAAGCAAGCTTTTGGGACACTGGCCTTCATCAATCAAAACACTGAGTATAGAAGTTCGTAAGTTAACGTTGCAGTTGTATAGGATGTTGCTGAGGCTGCACTTGGAGTATTGTGTTCCGTTTTGATCACCTTATTAGTAGGATGTAGTGGACAGTGAAGAAGGTTATTTTAGAGTACAACAGGACCTTGATAAGATGGGCCATGGACCAACGAATTGCAAATGGAGGTTAATTTAGATAAATATGAGGTGCTGCATTTTGGTAAGGCAAACCAGGGCAGAACTTATACAGTTAATGGTAGGGCACTGGGGAGTGTCAAGGTGACAGAGGTGCAGTTGGAAAGTTCTTGAAAATGGAGTCTCAAATAGACAAGATGGTGAAGGCAACTTTTGGCACACATTCCTTCACTGGTCAGCACACTGAGTATACGGAGTTGGGGCATCATATTGCAGCTGCACAAGACATTGGCAAAGCCACTTTTAGAATACTGTGTTCAATTCTGGTCTCCCTGCTGTAGGAAGGATGCTGTTAAACATGGAAGAGTTCATAAAAGATTTATAAGGATGTTGTTGCAAATGGAGGGTTTGAACTATAGGGAAAGGCTGAATAGGCTGGGACTTTATTCCCTGGTGCATTGGAGTCTGTGGTGTGACCTTCAAGAGATTTATAAAATCATGAGGTCATCAATAGAGTGAATAACCAAGGTTTTTCCTCCATGTTTAAGGGCATCCAAAGCTAGAAGGCATAGGTTTAAGGTGAGGGGGAAATATTTAGAAGGGACTTGAGGGGCAGCTTTTTCCACGCAGAGGGTGGTGAGTGTATGGAGTGAGCTGCCAGAAGTGGCGGTGAAGGGGTTACAATTACAACATTTAAAAGCACCTGGATGTAGAGGGATATGGGCCAAATGCTGGCAATGGGACTGATCAATTAAGGATATCTGGTCAGTTGGACCGAAGCGGCTGTTTCCGTGTTGTATAACTCTACAACTCTTCTTCCATTGCCTTTTCAGGAAGGAGAGTTCCAAACACTCAACTCTCTGAAAATTATTTACTTCATTTTTAATTGAATGATTGTTCAGAAATAAACAGTGTCTATGCGTTCTAGATTGTCCCCTAAGAGGGAACATCCTCTCGACTCTCAAAACCTCTCAGGATCCTATATGTTTCAATGAAGTTGCTCTAAGCTCTTTGAAACTCAAGCTGATAAAAGCGAACATCTGTCTAATGTCTTTGGAAACGGCAACATGTTCATTCAAGAAATTAGTCTCCAAAATCTACCCTGAACTGTCTGCAATGTACTTAAATGCCTTCTTAGATAAAGTCCTGTATAAAAGTGAAGCAAACCCTCCTTTAGTATTCAATTCCCCATGCACTCTATTAACTTTCCCAAATATTTGCTGCACCTGTAAACTAATCTTTTGCAATCTATGCACTAAGGCATCCAGAACCCTCTGCATCTCAGAGGTTTGCATTTCCTTAAGATTTAGGTAATAAACTTTAAAAACAATTATTCCTGCCAAAATGGACAACTTTAAAGTTTCCCACATCATAAGCCACTTGCCAAATCTTTACCCACTCAATTAAGGCAACACACGTATAAGTTATATTTGCTTCCTTTCCTACTAATCTTTGTTGTTGGCATATCTAGCAACAGTACCTTCCAACTCTTATTCCATGATACTTATGTAAATTGTAAGCAGTTGAGGTCCAAACATCGATCACTGTGGTATACCAATCATTACATCTTGCCAACCTGAGAAAGATCCACTTATTCCAATTTTCAGGTTCCTCTTGGGAATGGGCAGAAGATTGATTGGCTATATGCTATCACCATATCTTTAGCTTTTATTCTACACTTAAGTTTGGATATAGCACTTTATCAAATGCTTTCTCATAATCTAAGTATTGTATGTCCAACAGTTCCCCTTTAACCACAGTAAAGGACACCTCTTCAAAAGAGCTCCAATAGATTGGTTAAATATGGCTTCCCTTTCCAAAACAATGTTGCCTCATCTGATTATCTCAAACGTATCTAAGTGCCGTGCTATAACTTCTTTCATAACATAGTCCAACATTTTCACCATGTCAGTTACCTGGTCTGTAGTTTCCTGCTTTTTGTCTCCACCCTTTTGGAATAAAGGAGCTTCAATTTAGTAGGAGATTCTGTGAATCTAGGGAGTTATGAAAAAACCAACACATCAACTATGTCAATTGCTACTTCTGTTAAGATCCTAGGTGAAATCCATCAGGACCTATGCATAAGTTAGCCTACAGCACCAACAATTTACTCAGTAGCACTTCCCAGGTGATTTTAAGCTGAGCTCCATCTTCCCTTTTATTTATTGATTTATAGCTGTTGTTGAGATGTTCCTTGTACTTTTTTATAGTGAACAATGATTAAAGATACCTTCACAACTCACCTGTCATTTCCTTATTTTCCATCAATTATGTTTTCTTTGTCTGATGCTATCTTTAAGCCTTTAGATAACCATGGATAATGGATTCATCTCTTGAAAGCTTTCTTAGTCATTAGAATGTATATATTCAATGTATTGAAATATCCCTTACGTCTGCCAGTGCATCTCTATTAAACTACCCTTCGACCTAATTAACCAATTCACTTTAGACAGTTCTGCTTTCATGCCTCATTATTGCCCTTATTTTAAGTTTAAAGGCTTTACACCGCAATATTACAACTGTAGGTTGTAATGCCATTAGGGACTCAATTTTGAGGCTGTGTTGATGCAAAACAGGCCCCTAGTGGATATTACAATTCAGAAGAATAACTTAAGAAGTTCCAGGCCTCAGAGTCTCCAAACACAACAGATAACAATTTGTAATAGCATGCCCTCTGGACCCATTATAAACCAAGACAAAAAGCAATAAGTGACCCCAGACAGTAATTAAAAAAGATAGTGAATCGTGCAATAAAGTGCTGAGAGTGCTCTTCTGACATCATAGGCAAATCAATTAATTTAACATTAAAACAGTGATTATTTTAACATTGACAGATTGTTTCTATGAAGGTAGAAAACTGAATACATTTACCACGTTGAATGATGGAGCAGGCTTGATGGGCTGAATGGTTCACTCGTTCTTACCTTTTGTGTTTCTTAATGTAGAAGTAATCAAATGTATAAAATACATCCACAGGAAGTTTTTCCTGTTAACTCTTCACCTCCACAACCACCATCACGAGTTGCAAGCTCTGCCTTTAAGACATTCACCATCCTGTCTTGAAACATGTTGCCATTCCTTTAGTGTCACTGTTGTGTCAAAAGCCTGGTATTCCCTCCCTAATGGCATTGTGTGTCTATCAAAACCACATGACTTGCAGCAGTTCAAGGCAGCAGCTCATCACCACTTTCTCAAGTGCAACAAGGGACGGGCATTAACTGCTGATCCAGCAAATGATGCCCACATCCGAGTGAATAAAAAAAATTCAAATATTACTTAGCTAATTATGTGCATTAATATTAAATTAACAGATATTCCATATGTCCTGGACACAGTGTCAAAATATGACGGTAATTTATTTCAAGTCAAGTCAAGTAAGGTGATAGCTCCTGCAGCAAGATCTGTCATATCACACAATAGCAAAAGGTACTGCTGTGGAAAAGACAGACTTGGAAAGATCTCAAAACAGTCTCAAATTTGACACCAGCTTGATATGTACAGATTCAGAACTATCCTTGCAAGACATAACCTCAAATGCTACAAGCTTTCAGAAGCTATTAACAAATAATCTAGGGTTAGGGAACCAGACAGAATGGGAAAAAGATTTAACCAAACAGAAAGAAAGTCGTTTGAGAAAAGATTCAACATTATTGCAAAAAAATATTTTAAGAGGGTGCCAAATATCTTTACTCCTCCCAGCCTGGGTTTGCTAATTCTGTTATTCAAAGTATGATGTGAAACAATTAATACAGATGAGGAAAACAGATGTCAAACCAGAATAGGAGGTTCACTAAAGATCAAAAGAAAATTGCGAACAGTCTGCAAAACAACATTCAATAACGTAACAGTCCTGGCCTAACTTGATGAACTAAGATGATATTCCCTTTAAAAACAAAAGATTGTCTTAGTGTGATATACTAACATCTACAAATAATACAACTAATACTGACCCCTCAAGAGGAGCCAAGTAAATAATTCTCAAACCAGCAATAAGCTATGGATAAAGACTTCACATTGCACTTTTAAAATGTTTCCCATTTGTTACCAGGAAATGTTCCTTTCTTTTTCTAGTGCTCTCAAATATAGAAGTCATTTTATATAAGAAAAGTCCAACAGATAGGTTTGCACACTACAGATCTATTATATTATATATTTTTAATAAAATAATTAATATTTATACATTCATCTTCCTTTACTGCCCATTTTTGACAAGTCTTCCCCTCCTATATATCCAGACATACCTTTTACAGAAAAGGGTCGACCAGTAATTTCTCCAGGTGATTACTGACGAGCAATCCTGAACAAGCAACAGGGAACTATTGCAGCCACTAGCAATCAAACAGTCAAAGTCACAGAATCACAGAAGACAGAAACAGACTCTAAAGTCCAACTCATTCATACTGACCAGGTTTCCCAAATTAAGCTAGTCCCACTTCTTTGCACAATTCGTGAATACTCATTTTATTGTCTTTTCTGGATTTATTTTCCATTTGTTTCCATTTTTGTTTCTTCATTTTATCTCTACGGTGATGTTGTACTAAACCGACAAACTAAAACTCAGAACTCTTGATGCATCTGCATTTCCACTGTTCTTTTCATAATGTGTTAATTCTAAAATCTAAGCTCCAAATTTTATGTACACAGTTTATTTTCATTTCAGTTTGCAAACAATTGTGCAAAATATTATGCTAAATAAATGATGGATCCTAGGAAAGATACTTGATACATTGTTAAAACACACCCACGCAGTGCTTGGATATAATGCAGCCTTTGAATATCACCTAGACTATGATTCTTGCACTTTCAAATTATACCCAATACGATACTTTGCAGCATATTGAAAGCATTGTGGTTAAAGCTGATTTATAGTCATTAGACCGATGAACAATTTGTATCAAATTTTGTGAAGGTTAACAGACTCTCAAAACATTTGCAGTGAAATTAGTATCTTTATTGAAAGTGTGTTTCCTGACCCCCCCCCCCAACATACCACATATGTGCCAACACCCACCTCCACTTCACCCCTTTTCCCCCTCCCAAGCCACACTCTCCCCACTGCCCTTGGGCCAGCCCCACCCCAGTTCTTCCAACTAATGTAGAAACTTCTAAAAGATTTTCTTGATTGGTTGGGACATTTTTTCAACTTCCGTCATTATTCTGTTATCAGTTAGTATCTGGTACACAAAACTACGAATTTCCTTAAAAATTTATTAGAGACTGGGTGAAGACTTTGGCCTTTAATTCCTCTCATGGTTATAATAAATTCAAAGCATACTAACCAATTATTTTAATTTTATCATAAATAGATTTTGCTTCTATTACTAGATCTGATTTTAAAGCAATATACAAGTTCATAATCAAAAGTAACACTTCTAATAATGTAAATTTTAATAGTATTAGTAGCTATTAGAATATTTTCCTTAGGTTTCATTAGTCTTTTTTGACATTATCATGTAATCAGGTGATATAATAAAGTAATTTGAGCAGAAGATTAAATGGTGCTGACATGCAGCATCTGTTCACTTAACAATAGCCAAGCTAGCTGATACATCTGTCAAAGTATCCTGATTCACTCACTGCAATGATTCTGCTACACGGAGGACAATGACAAGCACCTAAAATTTTAGCTATGCAGCACAGTGCAAGGTCATTTGGCATCTTATAGCAGCATGTTAACACCGGTTTCATTACAGCGTGTAATTTATGAACATCCTCTTTGTAATTAATAATTCATATGCTGCAGACTCTGGAGGCTTAATTCTGTGGTTTAAAAATCTTGGAAATAACTCAAGACAATACACTCTGCACATGGAATTATAGCACCCATATAGTTAATATCAAACTACTGAATAGATTTTTGTTTTACTGAGCTGCTTTGATTGCATCCATTAGACTATCAGCTAATGTATCACATGAAACAAGGTCAGAAGTGATAAAACCCAAGAACATACCATGATTCTCCACTTGCTGTTCCAGCTACCCTTCTCCGTCTTTTCCTGTTAGATGCTCCTTATGTTCAGCAATTTTGTCTTGCCACTGGTTTTCTCTTTCACAGCAGAACTTCCTCATAAGCTCTTGTAATCCCTCTACAACTCAGATCTCAAAGTAGCAAATGGTACAGCAAGATGACTTTTTTTAAACGTACCTATAGAGAAAAACACCCAGCAGTCCAAAGTGAATTCTTAGTCAAGTGCTATTATTATACAATATCTTTTAAACTAAAAAACAAAAATACAAATCTCAATTCTGAAATCATATGATTCTGTGTTAATGAAATTCCACTTCATTAGAATGTAGACAACTTCACAAAAGTGGTCATACCATTAAGGTTGAATTGACAGCAAAAGCTCTGGAGAATATGGAACCAGCAGTCTGCAGTATAACTAATTGAATGCTTAGTTGCTCCTTAGTCCCAAGATTCTGGATAGGTGAAGCAAGGCAAGGTTTTTCCTTCCTGCTTGACATAATCAGAAACCACATCTGTTGCTGAATGTGCACAATATTTAAAAGCCTGTTATTTTGCCCCCCAGATTGATGAAGTGTATTCAGTCTAAAGAGATTAATTAATTCCCATCTTAAATATTTTTTCACATACACACAAACTCTCAATTTATTTTAAGAAAAGAGTTTAGCTTCCAAATCAGAATGCTAGCTTTCCAGTTTTAAACTGACTGCAGGGAGCTAAAAATGCCTTCTCAAAGATTTACTAACGCAAACTTTTTATGATAGATCTTGCAAAGTGTAAATTCTGCCATATGCGTCTTTGCAGAATTTCATTGATTATGCTTGACATGAGATTTTTTTTTTGTTTGTTATGAACTATTAATTTTTTGTTTTGCTACAGTCAGCAACTGGATAGCAAAGGTAAAGGACACATTATTTTGCCAAAGGAAAAGCCCAGAAGACAAATCAGCTAACTGCAGAAAACTCGGAGGTGCAAATGCCTAAAGAACACACAATATGGAATCTAACTTGTTGGCTGCATAATTAGGCTGCAAAAGGCTGCATACTATTGTCAAATAAAGACAACATATTTAATACTGATATAGGAAATCCAGATTTTTTTTTCCAGTGTATTTTCAAAAGGCTGTTGATATATCTGAGATGACATCCTGCCAACAAACAATTGGTTTTGCAGTTTTCTACCAGCAGAAAAAGCCAAACAGTAAAGTGTTACAGACACTGGAAATCTTAAATAGTCAAATCCTGGAAATAACAAGAATGACCAGCATCTGTGGAGAGGAACTTAAATTTTTAAGTCTGACATCCTTTTGACAAAAGGGTTTTCACATCTATACCTCTCTGCAATTGGCAATGAACAGCTTTGGAAATTACAACACATACACATACGTTAGGTCCATCTTATAACTAAATGGACAGAAAGTGAGTGATTAGATTAGACTAGGTTCCTACAGTATGGAAATAGGCCCTTCAGCCCAAAAAGTCCACACTGACCCTCTGAAGAGTAGCACACCCAGACCCATTCCCCTACCCTTTTATTTACCCCTGACTAGTGCATCTAACACAATGAGCAATTTAGCATGGCCAATTTACCTGACCCGCACATCTTTGATTGTGGGAGGAAACCGGGGCACCCAGAGGAAACCCACGCAAACATGGGGAGAACGTGCAAACTGCACACACAGTTGTCCAAGGTGGAAACCAAACCCGAATCCCTAGCTTTGTGAGGCAGCAGTGCTAACCACTGATCCACCATGCCAATATCTTTATTATTTTTTCATAAGAAATGTATAAGTCATTGTTTTATAACTGTTTATATACTTGGTTTGTGATCCAACAAAATGAAATCATGTGAATCATGTAATGGCATATTTTACACTTATGAATAAAATGCATCTTAGTGGTCAGTGATGCCAAACCTAAGAAAATACCTAGATTGAAAACTCAAATATAACAGACTTTGAGAAGTGAGACTTCTCAGCATATTACAGAACACTTCAAATTAGATTCAAGAATCAAAAATAATCCAAGTTCAAAGAACAGGATATGATCTTGTTACTTTGGATGTAGGTTTGCTCGCTGAGCTTGAAGGTTCATTTCCAGACGTTCTGTCACCCTACTAGGTAACATCTTCAGTGGGCCTCAGACGAAGCTCTGCTGAAAATTCCTGCTTTCTATGTTTGGATTTCTTTGGGTTGGTGATGTTATTTCCTGTGGTGAAGTCACTTCCTTTTTTTGCTAGGGGTTGGTATATGGGGTCTAACTCGTTGTGTTGGTTGATACAGTTCTAGTTGGAATGCCACGCTTCTAGAAAATCTTGTGCATGTCATTGTTTGGCTTATCCTAGGATGGATGTGTTGTCCCAGTCAAAGTAGTGTCCTCCCTCATCCATATGTAAGGATACTAGTGAGAGAGGGTCATGTTTTTTGTGGCTAGTTGGTGTTCATGTATCCTGGTGGCTAGTTTTATGCCTGTTTGTCCAATGTAGTGTTTGTTACAGTTCTTGCATGGGATTTTGTAAATGACATGAGTTTGCTTGTTGTCTGAATAGGGTCTTTCAAGTTCGTTAGCTGCTGTTTTAGTGTGTTGGTGGGTTTGTGGGCTACCACGATGCAAAGGGATCTGAGTAGTCTGGCAGTCATTTCCGAGATGTCTTTGATATAGGGGAGAGTGGCTAGGGTTTCTGGACGTGTTTTGTCTGCTCGTTTGTGTTTGTTGCTGAGAAATCAGCGGACTGTGTTCATTGGGTACCCATTCTTTTTGAATACACCGTATAGGTGATTTTCCTTTGCTCTGGATAGTTCCTCTGTGCTGCAGAGTGTGTGGGCTCATTGAAATAATGTTCTGCTGCAGCTTCGTTTGTGGATATTGGGGCGATTGCTTCTGTAGCAATCATGTAGAAGCTTGGCATTCCAACCGAAACTCTATCAACAAACTCATTGAGTTAGACCCCATCTACCAAACCCTGAGAAAGAGAATAGGAAGTGACTTCACCACAGGAAATGGCATCACCAACCCAAAGAAACCCAAACATAAGTAGAAAGCAGGAATTTTCAGCAGTGCTTTGCCTGAGGCCCACTGAAGATGTTACCTAGTAGGGTGACGAAATGTCTAGAAATGAACCTTCAAGCTCAGTGAGCAAACCTACATCCAAAACCTCATCCTGAGCTACAAGTCTTGTCAAATCTTACTTTGGTAGTTTTTCAGATGATCATTTCATGGAATATATTTACTTAATTCAGCACTTATAAATAGATTAGCTACTCTTGTATCAAGTTTGCATATTGAAGGTAAAACAGTTTACGCTGCACCAAGTGCTGCTTTAAGAGCTTGAAACCAGGAGTTTGTGATTGAGGGGAAAGTGCATAGTTATTCTCTCAAGTCTAGATTTTGTTTACATTTAGCAAGTAACTAAAAAAATTACTGTTTAAAAAGTTTCTTCTTAGTCTTATACAGGGACAAACAAGCTCTCAAAGTATTATACAGAGTTAATTATATACCTGGTCTATGCTGGCTTCTGAGTTTTACCAGAGCTGATGTATTATTTTTTTCCCCCCCAGCGTATAAGTGTCTCTTGGGTGCTGGTCTCTGAATGAGGGGAACTGGGAGTTCAGTGAGCAATAGTGTTTGGTAAAAAGAAGGGAAGTATAAATTTTAAAACAATTTAATTAACAAAATAAAGATAATAGGACAGGTGGTGATGTAAAACTGCAACATGTGGGAGTGACTTGAAAAGCATTAAAAGTGGAAAACTCCCCAGGACCTGATCAGGTGTACCCTAGAACTCCATGGGGAGCTAGGGAAGTGATTGCTGGGCCCCTTGCTGAGGGGTTTGTCTCATCGATAGTCACAGATGAGGTGCTGGAAGACAAGAGGTTGGCTAACGTGTGCCACTGTTCAAGAACAAGCCAGGTAAGGACAAGCCAGGAAGTATAGACCAGTAAGCCTGACTTCAGTGGTGGGCAAGTTGTTGAAGGGAATCCTGAGAGACAGGATGTACATGTATTTGGAAAGGCAAGGACTGATTAGGGATAGTCAACATGGCTTTGTGTGTGAGAAATCATGTCTAACAAGCTTGAATGGATATTTTGAAGAAATAATGAAAAGGATTGATGAGGGCAGAGCAGCAGATGTGATCGATATGGACTTCAGTAAGGTGTTCACAAGGTTCCCAATGGAGACCTTGGGGGAGACTGGTTAACAAGGTTAGATCTCATTGAATAAAGGGAGAACTAGCCATTTGGATACAGAACTGGCTCAAAGGTAGAAGATGGTGGTGGAGTGCTGTTTTTTCAGACTGGAGGCCTGTGACCAGTGGAGTGCCACAAGGATCAGTGGTGGATCCACTACATTTCGCCATTTACATAAATGACTTGGATGCAAGCATAAGAGGTACAGTTAGTAAGTTTGCAGATGACACCAAAATTGGAAGTGTAGTGGACAGCAAAGAGGGTTACCTCAGATTACAACAGGATCTTGATCAGATGGACCAATGGGCTGAGAAGTGGCAGATGGAGTTTAATTTAGATAAATGTGAGGTGCTGCATTTTGGGAAAGCAAATCTTAGCTGGACTTATATACTTAATGGTAAGGTCCTCGGGAGTGATGCTGAATAAAGAGTGCAGGTTGATAGGATAATGAAGGTGGCGTTTGGTATGCTTTCCTTTACTGGTCAGAGTATTGAGTACAGGAGTTGAGAGGTCATGTTGTGGCTGTACAGGACATTGTTTAGGGCCACTGTTGGAATACTGCATGCAATTCTGGTCTCCTTCCTATTGGAAGGATGTTGGGAAACTTGAAAGGGTTCAGAAAAGATTTACAAGGATGCTCCCAGGGTTGGAGGATTTGAGCTATAGGGAGAGGCTAAACAGGCTGGGCTGTTTTCCCTGGAGCTTCGGAAGCTGAGGGGTGACATTATAAAGGTTTATAAAATCATGAGGGACATGGATAGGATAAATAGACAAAGCCTCTTCCCTGGAGTCGGGGAGACCAGAACTAGAGAGCATAGGTGTACGGTGAGAAGGGAACAATATTAAGAGAGACCTAAAGGGGCAATGTTTTCACACAGAGGGTGTTACGAGTATGGTATAAGCTGCCCGAGGAAGTGGTGAGGGCTGGTACAATTGCAACATTTAAAAGACATCTGGATGATATATGAATAGGTAGGGTTTGGGGGGGGATGTGGGCCGGTTGCTGGCAGGTGGAACGAGATTGGGTTCAGATATCTGGTCGGCATGGACGGGTTGGACCGAAGTGGTTGTTTCTGTGCTGAACATCTCTATGACTCCTGGATTCTATGGGCAATGTATGGGAAATACATCAGAAGTAACTATCAATGGTTTAAGGAATTTTGATTTTAAGTTCACAAGCTGGCGATCAAACTGTAGGCATTGCATCAGAGGGAGAGGAAAATCACCCAGGTACTTTGTTCCAGAAAGGCATTCTGATATCTTAGGGGAGTATCATTTGATTTGGTCAGTGGTCAGGGGACACAAAGGTGTAACCGTGAGTTAAGCAGGCAAGGGGATCAAGAAGTCACAAGGAGAAGCATTATGCCTTGCAGAGTAAGGTCAGGGGTTAGGCCCTGTTATTTGCAGCTGGGAGCAAGAATTGAGGCTGAGGCTGCATTGCTGTCCTGGTATGAGAGGGTTTGGGATACCTATCAGGGTTGAGAGGAATTTATAGTAGAGTGAGGAGCCAGTTGTTAAGGTCAAAGATGAGAAAAGGGATTTTGCATAGGCTACATCAACAGCTAACCATTAAATGAAGCCAAATCTCAAAAAAGTATTAATCCCTAGATTATTATCTGAGGCATTTGTAAATTGACATAGGGTAAATAAGATTAAAATGATGAATATATGGTTGAAACACTGTTACAGGAAAAAAACAGATTTCAGCTTGTGGGACACCTTCAGCAGCAATAGGAAAAGTGGGAGCTGTACCACTAGGATAGACTTCACCCAAATCTTGCTAGGACCAATATTATAACAAGTAATATAATGAAGGAAATTGTTGTACCACTTCCTAGAACAGTGGTTCTAACATTACACCTGTATATGAACCGAGTAAATTAAAGGACAATACAGCAAGATAGCAATTATGGTATGGACGATGATTGCAAAGAATGTACCAGCAGATTGAGATAGAGTTTAGAAAAATGGTAAAAATAAAATTAAGGACTCTGTATTTGAACATGTGTAGCATTTGCAATTAACATATGAATCATCAAAGATAAATTAATAAATGACCAGATAGCCATTCTACAGGGTAGCTACAAGGAAACCAAATCTGGTAGCGGAGTATCCAAGTGTACATAACATTCAGCAGTATTAGGAAGCTGAGAAAACGTAGTAGGGTAGCTCTATTAATTAAGCATAGCATTAGTGGTGTACAGTAGTAAGAAAAGACCTTCGTTCCTAAAGTTCAAAAACAGAAAACACTGATGGGGAGTTGTTTATTCGACGCTGATCAGAAGTGATATTGTAAACAGCAACAGAAATCAACAAATTAGCAGTGCATGTAACAAGGATAAATCAAATATTTACAGGGTGGAGTTTCAATCTACAGAGACACAGTGAATCCAATTAATGCAAATATTGTGAAGGATAAGTCCTTAGAATATCTGCAAGATGGTTTCCAAGAGCAGTACATTGAGACACTAACAAAGGAATAAGTTGTTTCAAATCTCGTATTATGCAATGATAAAGGGCCCATCGGTACCTTGTTTTAAGAAAGTCTTTAGGAAAGAGGAATGATGACATTTCATATTAATGTTCAAAAATCCAGAAAACAAAGTATTTCAACCATGACTAACAAAATAAATCAACAATGTCATTATATGAGGGAAAATGCATGTAGAGTTTCCAAAAAAAGACAAGCCTGAGGAACTAACAGTACTTCAGAATCCTGCAAAGAATGACAAAGAAAAGGAAAGAAAGGGAGATGGTTCATTACAATGGAGTCAAGAGAATTTCCAATGAGAAATAAGGAAATGACAGAGAAATTAAACAAATGCTTTATGATTGGCATCCCTAAGGAAAATACTAAAAACTTGCTGGAAATAATGGAGAACCAAGGGGCAAATTTAAACGAGGAACGAGATAGCAATTAGTGAAAAGGCAGTACTAGAAAAATTACTGGACACTTCAAATAGATAAATCCCCTGGATCCAATTATCTACATCCCTGGAAGCTGAAAGAGGGATCAGTAGATATAAATGATTCATTGTGAATAGTCTTTCAAAATTCTATAGACTTTGGAACAGTTCCTTCAGATCTGAAGATGGCAACTATAAGTGCACAATTTAAGAAATAAGGGGATAAAACACAGGAAACTACGTTTAGTTTAACATCAGTCATAGGTAAAATGCTGCAATCTGAGTAAAGAATAACAGGACACAAAAATATGGCACAACTGGGCAGTCAACATCAATTTATAAAATGGAAATTGTATGTTATAAATCTGCTGGGAGTTTTTTCCTGAGGATGTAACGAGCAGAATAGGTAAGAGCGAAATAATGAATGGAGGTACATTTAGATTTTCAGAAAACTTTTGATAAAGTCCAATTCAACAGGTTAGTAAACAAAATTAGAGCAAAAGAGATTGGGATCAGGAAGGAGAAGAGTACACTAACATGGATTGAGAACTAATTAATGAACAGAAACCAGTGAGTAGGAATAAATGGGTCATTTTCTTGGTTGGTACACTGTGGCTAGCAGTGTATCCAAGAATCATTGCTTGTATCCCAATTATTCAGAATCTGTCAATTACAAGAATGAGAGGATTAAATGCAATGTTTCTGAGTTTGCAAAAAACAAAATATAGAAGTTAGAGTTGTCAAGTGGGGATTTGGAGAGGCTACGTGCAGCCAAAAATAAGACAAAGTTGATAAATGCTAGATTATTCATGTTGGTAGGAAAACATAAAGCCTATTTCTTAAAATGGTGAGAAACTGACAAGGGTTGAACTTCAAAGAAACTTGAAAGGCCTTACTAACGAGTCAAAAAAAGTTCAAATGAAGACACAGCAAGCAATTAAGGTGGCAAATTGTATGTTATCCTTTAATACGAGGGGATTTCAGTATATGGGTGATGAGATCTTACTTCAATTACACAGAGCCTTGATGAGACGACACTTTTGGATTCCCTAACATGTGAAAGATATACTTGCCAAAAAGAGAGCGTGTGCAAAGACTTACCAATAAAATTCCTGGGATGCAGGAATTGGTAAGAATAAATGTACCTTAATTCTCGGAAATTCAGAAAAATGAGAGGTGATCTCATTCAAATGTAATTCTTACAAGGCTCACCAATTAGATGCAAGAAGGATGTTTCCCTTGACAGAGGTTGATGGGACGGTAGAATGCGGGGTCATAGCCGAGGCATAAACAGTAGACCATTTAGGACAGAGATGAGGAAGAATTTTTTTCCTTAGAAGGTGTGAGCCTTTAGATTCTCTACTTCAGAACACTCTGGAGGATCAGTTATGCATATATTCAAGAATTAATCTGTGGAATTCTTTACCACAGAAGGTTGCTGAGGCTGGGTCATGAAAAATATATTCAAGGCTAAGATATACATATCTTTAATCAGTAACAGAATCAAGAGTAATGTGGACAAAGTAAGAAAATGAATTTGATTATCAGATTAGGCCATGATCACACTGAATGGCAAAGCAGACCCAATGGATTGAATGCCCTACTTCATTTCCTAAGTCTTATGCGATTGATAAACTTCGACATGATGCCCACCACGAAATCCCCTTCTCTGCTCTAAGCATTCTGAAGGCATCATTCCATTCATGATAATCTGGTCTTATTTGCTGTAAGATTAACTAGATAAAGTATTTCCACATCTCCACATGATTAAAATATTAATAATTTAAATTATATTACAATTATGAATTAAAATAATTGAGTTATAGATAGAGTCAGAGTCATAGAGATGTACAGCATGGAAACAGACCCTTCGGTCCAAACCATCCATGCCGACCAGATATCTCAACCCAATCTTAGTCCCACCTGCCAGCTCCCAGCCCATATCCCTCCAAACCCTTCCTATTCATACACCCATCCAAATGCCTCATAAATGTTGCAATTGTACCAGCCTCCATCACTTCCTCTGGCAGCTCATTCCATACATGTACCACCCTTTGCATGAAAAAGTTGCCCCTTAGGTCTCTTTTATATCTTTCCCCTCTCACCCTAAACCTATGCCCTCTAGTTCTGGACTCCCCGACCCCAGGGAAAAGACTTTGTCTATTTACCCTATCCATATCCCTCATAATTTTGTAAATCTCTATAAGGTCACCCCTCAACCTCCGAAGCTCCAAGAAAAACAGCTGCAGCCTGTTCAGCCTCTCCCTATAACTCAAATCCTCCAACCCTGGGAGCATCCTTGTAAATCATTTCTGAACCCTTTCAAGTTTCACAACTTCCTTCCGATAAGGAGACTCGAAATGCATGCAGTATTCCAAAGGTGGCCTGAACAATGTCCTGTACAGCCACAACATGACCTCCCAACTCCTGTACTCAATATTCTGACCAATAAAGGAAAGCATACCAAACACCTTCTTCACTATCCTATCTACCTGCGACTCCACTTTCAAGGAGCTATGAACCTGCACTCCAAGGTCTCTTTGTTCAGCAACACTCCTTACGGCCTTCCCAAACTGTGTTTCATTTTACTTTCTGATTTTAATAAAACTTAACCGATACCAAAGAATCAAAACATATATGATAAAAATGTTGCTATCATATAGGATAAATTAGAAAAATGTCCATTAACTATTACTCAAAATTCATCAGCTCTCATTCGTCATGGTCTCCAAGAAATCTCAAAAGTGAATAAACAAAAGTATAAGAATGATTATTTTATTTCTCATCTGATTTTCTCCCTTAATTGTTTCTTTCCAAATATAGTAAACTACAGTAAAAGTAGTACAGTTCTATATGCAGCCAAAGCTCTCTAGATTACCAGTCATCAGATGAATACAGAAGACATAGAACATTTGACTCATCTTAGCTCATCTTTCTAAAAAGATATGTCAGTTCTCCCCCGTTGAGGTATCAAATTTTTTTTCAATACTTGAATTGTTTCATTTCTATTCCAGTAGTAGAGAATTCCATTGTGTGCATCAATTATTTTTCTGTAATAAACAACTTCTGGAGATATGCATTAAGTTTCCTTTTTACTAGACCCATTCTCAATGTTTAGGAAGTAATTTTCCATTTCTTCACACTATTCACTAATATTTATTTTGCATTCTCAGGCCAATAAAGCAGTTGTAGAATCATAGAATCCCTGCAATGTGCAAACAGGCCATTTGGCCCATCGAGTTCACACCAACATCCGAACAGCAACTCTCTACCCCATCCCCTGTAATCCTATGTTTTCCATGGATAATCCACCTAGCCTGTGCAGCCCTAGACATTATGATCAATTTTGCATGGCCAATCCACCTAACCTGTACAGCTTTGGACTGTAGCTGGAAACCCACACAGACACGGGGAGAATGTGCAAACTCCGCATAGACACTCATCTAAGGCTGGAATCAAATCCTGGTCTCTGGTGCAATGACACAGCAGTGCTAACCACTGAGCTACCTACCGTGTTACCCATTTACAGATAGATGAGGCTGTTCATTCTGGGAGAACACAAGAACACTTACTTAAATTGAGAAAAGCTGCAGGAATCTATGCAAATCATTTTACAGAGCAGCAGAGCTGTTTCAGTCCTCCACGACTGACACTATTTGCTGAACAATGGACAGCATTAGATGATAGATTGAGGCAGATCTCTCACAACAGTTGGATAAATTTAACACATTCACAGAGGTTACTTGGAGATTTAAGAGAGAAAGTGAGGGCTGCAGATGCTGGAGATCAGAGCTGAAAATGTGTTGCTGGAAAAGCGCAGCAGGTCAGGCAGCATCCAAGGAACAGGAGAAGGGCTTATGCCCGAAACGTCGATTCTCCTGTTCCTTGGATGCTGCCTGACCTGCTGCGCTTTTCCAGCAACACATTTTCAGCTACTTGGAGATTTACCCACATTCACGTATGAGGACAGGCTGAATTTCTGATGACGTTTTAATGGTATAAAACATTATCTCGGTTTCTTTCTCCAGATACTGCCTGACGTGCTGAATATTTCCTACATTTTCATTTTTTACCCCAAATATCCAACATTCATATCAATGTGCTTTCAAATGGGTTAAATCTTGAGGTACACAATATGTTATGTCTCTCCATAGAAATGAAAATTTTTATGCACATCAAGGCTTGGTCCAATTATAACATTCAGCACTTAATGATACGATGAATTACAACAAGAGAGTTCAACAGATCTAAAGCAACAGAAAACAACAACTACTTCAAAATGAAAAGATTGCAAGCAGGCAGATATAAGAAAAGGCAGATTCATTTTGAACAGGTATTAATTCATATAAAGCGGTTGTTGCTGGTGGTTAAATACCAGACATTATGTATTTAGCTTCTCATTAGCATTATAATGGAATCATTGTCATGTTGACATTACAAGTGACTTGGGGAATTGATGTTTTACTATACCAGATTCATGGCAAGCCTTTAACAGCAATCACAGAGCAAGAGTCATAGAGATGTACAGCATGGAAACAGACCCTTCGATCCAGCTTGATGCTGACCAGATATACCCAATCTAGCCCCACCTGCCAGCACCCGGCCCATATCCCTCCAAACCCTTCCTATTCATACACCCATCCAAATGCCTTTTAAATGTTGCAATTGTACCAGCCTCCACCACTTCCTCTGGCAACTCATTCCATACACGTGCCACCCTCTGCGTGAAAAAGTTGCCCTTCAGGTCTCTTTTATATCTTTCCCCTCTCACCCTAAACCTATGCCCTCTAGTTCTGGACTCTACAGCCCCAGGGAAAAGACTTTGTCTATTTATCCTATCCATGCCCCGCATGATTTTATAAATATCTATAAGGTCACCCCTCAGCTCCGATGCTCCAGGGAAAACAGCCCCAGCCTATTCAACCTCTCTCTCTATAGCTCAAATCCTCTAATCCTGGCAACCTCCTTGTAAATCATTTCTGAACCCTTTCAAGTTTCACAACATCTTTCCGATAAGGAGACCAGAATTGCACACAATATTCCAACAGTGGCCTAACCAATGTCCTGTAACAGCCACAACATTACCTCCCAACTCCTGTACTCAATACTCTGACCAATAAAGGAAAGCATACCACACACCTTCTTCACAATCCTATCTACCTGCGATTCCACTTTCAAGGAGCAATGAACCTGCACACCAAGGTCTCTTTGTTCAGCAACACTCCCTACGGCCTTACCATTAAGCGTATAAGGAGAAAGTGAGGTCTGCAGATGCTGGAGATCAGAGCTGAAAACGTGTTGCTGGAAAAGCGCAGGTCAGGCAGCATCCAGGGAACAGGAGGATCGACGTTTCGGGCATAAGCCCTTCTCCTGTTCTCTGGATGCTGCCTGACCTGCTGCGCTTTTCCAGCAACGCATTTTCAGCATTAAGTTTATAAGTCCTGCTAAGATTTGCTTTCTCACATTTATCTAAATTAAACCCCACCTGCCACTTCTCAGTACATTGGCTCATCTCATCAGGATCCTGTTGTAATCTGAGGTAACCTTGATTGCTGTCCACGACACTCCAATTTTGGTGTCAACTGCAAACTTACTAACTATACTTCTTATGCTCACATCCAAATCACTTATATAAATGATGAAAAAGTAGGGGACCCAGCACAGATCCTTGTGGCACTCCACTGGTAACAGGGCTCCAGTCTGAAAAACAACCCTCCACCACGACCCTCTTGTCTTCTATCTTTGAACCAATTCTGTACCCAAATGGCTAGTTCTCCCTGTATTCCATGAGATCCAACCTTGCTAACCAGTCTCACATGGGGAGCCTTGTTGAGTGCCTTACTGAAGTGCATACAGATCATATCCACTGCTCTGCCCTCAATCCTCTTTGTTACTTCATCAAAAAATTCAAATCAAGTTGAGAGACATGATTTCCCATGCATAAAGCCATATTGACTATCCCTAATCAGTCCGTGCTTTTCCCAAATACATGTGCATCCTGTCCCTCAGGATACTCTCCAACACCTTGCCCACCACAGATGTTAGACTCACTGGTCCACAGTTCCCTGACTTGTCCTTACCACCCTTTCATATTAAAAACAAGCAGTACAAGTTTAGAATCGAGCACAGAATTTATAAGACCATAAAAAATAGAAAGTGTGGCCATTTGGTATCTTGAGTCCGCTTCACCATCACAGGATCACCACTGGATCATTGCTGATCCGACATTTCTCACATCTAATTTCCTGCCTTTTCTTCATATCACTCAATTCGACCAGTGATCAAGAATCTTAGCCTTAAATTCTGAGGCTACGCTTGCTGCTCCTAGATTCTCCTATGAGGGCTAACATCCTCTCAGAAGTTATCCTGTCAAACCTTTAAGAATCCTCCAGTATATAGAGTCCCCATCCATTTCGTCTTTGCTCATGAGAAGTCCCACCATACCAGGAAATCATCATGGTAAACCTTCTCTGAACAGCCTCAAATCAAACAATTTTAAGCGGATCAAAGCTGCTCTCAGTAGTCCAGATACGGACTCATCAGCATCTTGTCCAGTTGCAATAAGATCTCCCTAGTCTAATACTTAAAACCCCTTGAAATAAGGGACAACGTTCCAATTGCCTTCCTGATAAACTATTACACCTGTGTGGTTTTCTGCGTTCCCTGAACAAGAGCACTAGAGTCCCTTTGTGTTGCACATTTCTACAGATTTCCTCCATTTAAATAATAGTGTTCTCCCTTCTAAAATAAGCAACTTCACACTTTCCGTTATTATACTCCATTTGCCAACATTTTGCCCACTATTAACACCTGTTTGTAAACTATCTGCATCTCCTTCACAACTTGCCTTTCCACCTATTCTTGTGTTATCTGCAAATTTGGCTACACTACATTTACTTCCTTACTCTGTCATTGTAGAACCACTGATTCTGATAGAACTTCACTAGTTACAGGTTGCCAACTTGAAAAAGAACCCCTTATCTCCACTCATGGCTTCCAGCCCAGTAGCTAGTTCTCTATCCACACCAATATACCAACTCTAACACCATGAGTTCTTATCTTATGACTTAACCTTTTGTAAAGTACCTTGTTGAATGCTTTATGGAAGTCCAAATACAACATCTGCTGGTTCCCCCCTCCACTCTGGTTGGAACTTCCACAAAAAACTCTTAACAAATTAATCTAATTTCCTTTCACGAAGCCGTCCTGACTCTGCTAGATTAATGATTTTCCAAAATTCTTATTACTTCCTTAATAATTAATTCCAATATTTCTCCAACAGAATCTTGTATAGCAAATGCCACGGATATTTGAAGAATACATCAAGACTACGTTCTCGTGGCTCAGTAAAGAAAAGTAAACTTGCCTCTTAAAAAGCTGCTCATTCCAAAAAAACAATGTCAGCTGGTTACATTATATTTTTACCTTTAATGCATCAGTTTAACAGAAAAAAAAAACTTTTGCAGCTCTTTCTTGTAAGCAAAAACATGCATTTATATATTGCATTCACAGTTTGGTTGTTTTATCAGAAAATTCGATATGGGTAAACTATCCCAATGTGAAATAAACAGGAGCTCACCTGAAAGGGAGCAGTTTCACCACCTCATTTATAAACAAATCTAAAAGGATATTAAGTCATTAGGAAGGCCTACAGTCTGTGTAAAGAATGCTATGGTGAGACAGTTCCTCAATTTTGATCTAGTGATGGGGGTGGAATGTTACCAAAGTATTTCCAAGTCAAGATGGCATGTGACTGGGAGGAAAGTTTGGCATGATGCCCTTCAGATAGTAGGCAGAGGTTGTGGGTTTGGTTTGAATGATATTGTTGAAAAGGCAACTGTGGAACGAATGTTAAACCCATTACCCAGCTTCAGAAATGCAACCTAAAGAGAGCTGGCAAATTGAGGCACTCATCCCAAGGTCAATATTAAAACCAGAGAAATTTTTAGAAGCTTGGTATTAAAACTGAAAATAGTGGCAAACAATTAAACAACTCACTCCTTAAAAATGGGGAGTACAACACATCAGTGCAAAAGTTAATGCTGAAGTATCTGTAACAATCTTCAGTTAGAACTCTGTTGAGTGGATGATCCATCCCAGCCTCCCAGAATCGCCTTCAGTCATTTCATTTCACTTCACATTAGATCAAGAAACAGCTGAAGACACAGGGTACTGCCATACTGACAAAATTCCAGCAATTGGACTGAAAACCTGAGGTCCAGAAACTAGTGTACCGTAGCACAGTAACAACACTGGAATCAATCCAACTATTTGTAAAACTGCCTAAGTACCTTATCCACACAATAAGCAGGACGCATCTAGACAATTACTGCCCACTACTCCTAATCATCAGTAAAATGATGGGACACGTTGTCAACAGCACTATCAAGAAGCACTTGCTTAGCAATGATCTGCTCCCAAACTCTCACAAATAGTAATTGCTGGAGAAACTCAGCAGTCTGGCAGCCTCATTGAAAAGAAAATAAAGTCAACATTTTGAGTCCAGTGACTCTACTTCAGAACTGAAGAAATCTGTATCCATATGCAGCAAGACCTGGACCGAAAACAGCAAATAATATTGCCACAATGAGCATCTTCACCACAGAGTTTCTTAGCATTCTCATTGCTGAATCTTCATCAACATCCCAGAAACTAAAGTTGGATTCGCATATACATACCGTGGCTACTCAAACAGGTCAGAAACTAGGAACCCTGCAGTAATTAACTTACCTCCTGACTCCCCAAAGCTCGCCTACCATCAAGACACAAATCAGGAGTGTCACAGAATACTCCCCACTTACCTGGATGACTGCAGCTCCAACAACACAAACCTGACACCATCAAGGACAAAGCATCCCGCTTGATTGGCACCACATCCTTAAACATTCACTCCCTCCATCACCGACACTCAGCAGAAGTGTACACGATCTACAAGATGCACTGCAGAAATTCACCAAGGCTTCTTAGGCAGCACCTTCCAAGCCAACCATCGCTGCCATCTAGAATGACAAGGACATCAGATAAATGCCAATATACAGGAACAGCACCACCTGCAAGCTCCTAACCAAGGCACTCATCATCCTGACAATGAAATATGTTCCTAGTCCTTCTTTGGGTGAAAATCCTGGAACTCCATCCTAACAGCGTTCTGGGTGTGCCTAGACCAAATGGACTGCAATGGTTCAAGAAGTAGCTCACCATCACGTTCTGAAGAGAAACGTGTGATGGACAATAAATGATGACCTGTATAGCCCACATTCCTTTAATGAATATAAAATAAACACTCAGGCCTGCTAATCTATCCAGGAGGAGAGTGCAGTCTTTTCCCTAGCAAGCTCAGTTATTGGCCTAGACATTACAAACAGGGTCAGGAATCTTGATCAAATTTTTAAAAATCCATTACCTTTACTTTTAAACATCAGCACTGAAGATTCCTGAATGGAGGCCTCCTTTTACAAACTTACAAGTCCTCAATATCCTGGACAAATCCATCAGAGTAATCTGTATCAGGAATTATGCATGGTCCCAATATGCAACTTTACTCTACACTGCTCTAATGGCCATCTGACCATCAGAATATCTGGATCAATAAAGTTTTTTTTCACATATTAACAGATAATGCTCTTTTGAATCCATGAAGGTATTGACTCGAAGTGCTAACTCAATATAATGCTCTCTTCAGATCCAAACAATATGCCATTTTGTAAACACTGTAAAGCTTGAAAATATTAGTAAAATCCTAGAGGCATAATTTCACCATGAGTGTTAACACATGCAGTAATAATTTAAGATAATATTTTGTACAAATCCATGGTCCTTGTGAATAAGCAGGTTCATTCTCTTAAAAGGGGATCTTAAACTAGTAATGCCCTGCACGATAATGCAACAGTTCACAATTCTTCCAAGGCTTTTCATGTTTTAAAGACCTGTTGTTTTTACCCAGACTTCCTTGCATTAGTAGCTACCCAACAGAATCCTGCATCATGGGCAAGCAGTGTGGTTAGCAGCTTCTGAAAGACAGATGTTAAACCATGGCCATCTATTGAGTCTACTTTTCTGACTTCTCACTTTTCAGAAAAGTCCCAGGAATTTTGGTGATAATTATTCTATAGCTGATATTCAAACTTCATGAACAGCGGCTATATTACTTTTGCAGAATTAAATGATGGCCAAAATAGACATCTACCTGAGCCCAGCAGACCCATTTAATACTATAATATGATTTTTGTTACTAAAGCAAAACTTGGTAAAGTAGTTATGTTTTAAACAATTTCTAAAGGCAAAATAGAATGTCATAAAAAAAAAGGAATACTGAAAGTTTGCCAAATTCTGGCCAGGGACAAACCCACAGAAAACTTGGTCATCCGGAAAAAGCAGCCCTGGCCAACACCCATAGAAAATGAAGGCGAAGTTTTTGCAATTTGGCAAAAAAGATGCACATACTGGTCATTTCGTAAATAGACTCCTAAATGTAGATCTCGAGGGAGAAGAGAGACAGTTTCCTTCTATGCCAAAGGAAGAAACTACTTTGGAGATGACTACTAAGCAAGATGCTGTTGATAACAGATGATCAGATTGAAGAGAAAGGAATTACAGAAATGTCAAAGACAAAGGCGGCCAGGTCTGTCAATCAAACGTTGGCGTGGAGACAGAGCAGAAGAGTTGGACATCGCACACAGCCGTGGTAATAGGGGACTCCATAGTGAGAGGAACTGACCGGGGTTTTTGTGGCAGCAGACGGGGCTTAAGGATGGTGTGTTGCCTTCCTGGTGCCAGGGTTAAAGACATCACAGACAGAGTGCAGGAAATCCTCAAGGATGAAGGTGAAGAGCCAGAGGTGGTGGTACATGTCGGCACAAATGATGTC
>NC_057739.1:24959551-25020763 GCF_004010195.1 Chiloscyllium plagiosum
TAGTGAGCAAAATTAGGGCGCATGGTATTGGGGGCAAAGTACTAACTTGGATTGAAAGTTGGTTGGCTGATAGGAAACAAAGAGTAGTGATAAACGGCTCCATTTTGGAATGGCAGGCATTTGCTGATGATACTAAGCTGGGTGGCAGGGTGAAATGTGCTGAGGATGTTAGGAGATTACAGGGTGACCTGGACAAGTTAGGTGAGTGCTCAGATGCATGGCAGATGCACTTTCACGTGGATAAATGGATCCTTATCCACTTTGGTGGCAAGAACAGGAAGGCAGATTACCACCTAAGTGGAATCAATTTAGGTAAAGGGGCAGTACAAAGGGATCTTTGTAGTCAATGAAGGTAAGCATGCAGGTACAGCAGGTAGTGAAGGCGGCTAATAGCATGCTGGCCTTCATAACAAGAGGGATTGAGTATAGAAGCAAAGAGGTTCTTCTGCAGCTGTACAGGGCCCTGGTGAGACCACACCTGGAGTACTGTGTGCAGTTCTGGCTCCAAATTTGAGGAAAGACATTCTGGCTATTGTGGGAGTGCAGCGTAGGTTCATGAGATCAATTCCTGGAATGGCAGGATTACCTTACACTGAAAGACTGGAGCGACTGGGCTTGTATACCCTTGAGTTTAGAAGACTGAGAGGGGATATGATTGAGATATAAGATTATTAAAGGATTGGACACTCTGGAGGCAGGAAACATGTTTCTGCGGATGGGTGAGTGCCGAACCAGAGGACACAGCTTAAAAATATGGGGTAGACCATTTAGGACAGAGATGAGGAGAAACTTCTTCACCCAGAGAGTGGTGGCTGTGTGGAATGCTCTGCCCCAGAGGGCAGTGGAGGCCCAGTCTCTGGATTCATCTAAGGAAGAGTTGGATAGAGCTCTCAAGGATTGTGGAATCAAGGGTTATGGAGATAAGGCAGGAACAGGATACTGATTAAGGATGATCAGCCATGATCATATTGAATGGTGGTGCAGGCTTGAAGGGCAGAATGGCCTACTCCTGCACCTATTGTCTATAAATGAGTATTAAGAGCATACTATGCTGTTGGATATATGTTTGACAATGGTCAGAAGATGGCATGAGATTTAAAAATGGACACTGGAAGGCTAATTCTGGGGTCATTAACAGGGAGAATACAACTTGTTGAATGGCTGGGAGAAGTTTGGGACTTGATCTGTAAGACTCCATATTTGTTGATATTGTGGCATAATGCAAAAACATGGCACTTAATTTTCAGTTCTTAATTAGTTGATAGGGAGAATACCTTTTCTGTAGTTTAGTGTATTAAGTTGCCTAAGTAATGTCTTGATGGTGATTGTAGTTTGTTCGTTTAAAATCTTAACATATGAAATCTTTAGAAGTTATCAATGTCCAATAAAATCTCTAAAAAGAGATGTGAATTTTCCAATCCCTATGGGTACCATAACATTTTTAAAACAGATATGCTATGTTTCAGTCTCAAATAACATTGAATAGCAGGTAAACAGCAGATAAAGAGAGGCTGCCGATATCATCTACAGCAATGGAAGAGTCACTTTAAACTGTATACAAGAATCCATCAGCAAGTAACAATTAAAATCTATAATAAGTAACAGAAGTGCCTTCAATACTAAAAGTTGCCCTGAGTGATGATACGCTTCAATTTGAAGACTCACCAGAACAGTTTGAAGAGAAAGAGACTTGAATTAAGGCTTCAAAAAAAATGTAAATTAATGCTAATAACCACTTCTCTTTCTCAAGAGGACATAAAATAATTCATCACTAATAAATGATTTGCACAATCTACAGAAAGATGCAAATCCTTGGCACATATATCTACCTAACTTTAGTTGAACAATACAGAAAATCATTAAATTTAAGTGTATGAGAGAGAAAATAAGAAATGTTTTTGTAAAAAAAACAATTTAATACACTCCATAGAGGATACTGATGACTGAAGGGAATTAAAGGAAAAACAGAGAGAGAGAGAAAAAAGGTTTGAACTAAAAGAGTTAAAACAAGATATTATTTGTTGTTAGTTAATTTGGAAAACAAAAACGTCCAAGAAGTGAACAGATAGAAAAAAAAGAGTTAAATTTGAGATAGAATATGGAGCAGGCCTCAGAGCACTTTGAGGGAGTAAGCAACACTAGAATGGGTGCTAGGGGAGATGTTCAAAATTGAGAAGGGCTTTGGTGGTTTAATGACAGGATAGTCATTCATCAGATGACACAAATGAGAATCATTTCACAAAAAAGAAAACACAGGTGGAAAATGAGAATTTCTTTTTATATGATTAGGAGGTGTCAGTGTTGGACTGGGGTGTACACAATTAAAAATCAGATTATAGCCCAAGAGATTTATTTGGAAGAACTAGCTTTCAGAGCGCTGCTCCTTCATCAAGTGGTTGTGGAGTATATATCTTTTTATATGCAAGGAGTTATAATCCAGCAGCCTATTTGTACAGCCTGATACCAATTAAAGTGACTTCCAAAATCAACTTGGACAGATTACTTGAAAACAGAAGCTTGCCAGGCTACAAGAGAAGCACAAGGGGAGTAGAACTAATTTGATAGCTCTTTCAAAGAGCTGATATAGACACAATGGGCTAATTTGGTCTTTTGTGAAGCAACCTTCCAACTCGGCACTGCCCTCATGACCTGTCCATCTTCCTTCCTAACTATCGTTTCACCCTCCTCTGACCTATCAGCATTACGCTTACTCCATCTACCCATCACACTCTCAGCTACCTTGCCCCACTGCCCCACACCCCTTCCCATTTATCTCACCACTCCTTCAGCTCATAGCCTCGCTCCTGGTGAAGGGCGATTCTCCTGCTCCTCGGATGCTGCCTGACCTGCTGTGCTTTTCCAGCACCAGACTCTCAATCATAATTATATGATTATCTAATAGTAGTAAGAAGAAGTAGTGCAAAGGCAAAGGGTAAGAAACAGCATTACTCCAGCAAGAGGATATGGAAACAAAGCTGCTTTAAGCCTACATTCCCCCTAAAAATACAGACATCCATTCAGCTAACCAAATGAAAGAAATCAGAATAAAAAAGAACAAGAAGAAAACTAAACGTGGCAGAAAGCCCCATGGAGTGCTACAAAAACCAACATGGGTGATCAACTGTTTGGTCAAAGTAACAAGTTGTATAGAATTTCTTAAGGAAGGAAGGGGGTGATTCTGCAAGGGAACTCCAGACTTATACAACTGAAGGTATAGATATCAACTGTGAGACAAAAGTAGTGATTATGCAAGAGCATCTAGAATTTAGGGAAGAGTGTTCCAAGGGTTGCACAGCTCAAAAGATCAGGAATGAAAAGGACTAAAATCACAGTGGGAACCAAGATGAGTCAATAAGCACAGATGCAATCAAACAAACAAATGATGAATTCTGGAAGTCTGAAGGAAAAATAAAGTTTGGAGAAATTCAGCAGGTGTGGCAGTGTCTGTGGAGAGAAAAACAAAGTTAATGTTTCAAGTCCTGTGATCTATCTTCAAAAACAGGTGTGAACACGTGAATGTATACAGCTTGATGCAAGATAGAATACAAGCAGCAGATTTTGCCATGACCTTAAACTTAGTGAGGGTGGAAGACTGAAGGTTAACCAGAGAAGTTAGTTTGGAGATATCAAAATGAATGGGCTATTTCAATATTAGCTGAGGCAAGTACAGAGATAGCATCCTGGTGATGGAGAGGAGACAAGCATTTAAAATGTGAATCAGGCAATTTTACTGACATCTTTTTAAAACAATATGGAAATATATTTTGCATCTCTTACTTTGATCAATAAATAAGATACCAACAAGTTCTCCGCAATGGGTAACAATCATGTATCTAATTTGCAATATGATTTTAATCTTCGACATAATTCTTCCTGTAAGTCATTCCTGTCAGTATATTATTTTTATTTAATTTTATATCTATTTGCAGGTACTATTAAGACTGAGCTCTCAAAGCTAAAACAGAATGATTTAGCTAAAAAGAAACCCCAAATTTCTTCACCTCATCTTGGAATGCAGTCAGCATCAGATATGCACAATCAACAATTACAAGGAAATTACAGTGAAAATGATGGATATAAAGTGCAATTCACTGCAAAAAAGTGCTGCATTAGTATAAATCCAGTAAAATGCCATGTAATTCAGCCAGAAAGTGGTGGCAATCAAAAGTGTGTGGTTGTTAAAAAATAATAAATGCCTTTCTTGACGGTGAAGTAGGCATATAGCCATCAGTTTGATGCCATGAAATATGATCATATAATTGTTATGTAGCGTCCAACATTGAATTGCTCCAGAATTTTAATTCTGTTTGATATAAATAAAGTGGTAGTATTGTCAACACTTAGACAAGTCCATTTCATACCACCTACCTTTTTCCTCCATATAATAGAAAATGGATCTGCTACCAGCAGCATGCATGTATCTCTGGCGAAAGTTCCAAAAAGCACAATGAGAAGTATCACCAGTATTAATTCCTACTTCTGGAGAATCTGAATTAACAGTAAAAGAGCACAATCATTCAAAACTATAACTGTCTTTTTAAAAATCAACCTGTTCTGAAGTGTTATAACACACCTTGGGACAGGGTGAGACTTGAATCCAGGTATTCTGGCCCAGAGGCAGGAACACTACAATTGCAGCACAAGACTATTTCAACTGGAATTAAATGCCCTTAACAATCAAAACTCTAGAATCAAATCAATTGCCTACCAGCAATGAGGCAAGAATGGACCAATTGAAATCTGGGACTCGTCAGCACATTGTTGGCCTGTAATTCTCCAGGTACAGATGAAAAATAAACTTCACTCTTGCAGTTTTAATTGTCTGAACCTTGAAATGTTATTTTCTAAATGACTGATAACATAATTTAGATGTAGAGGTGTCAGTGCTGGACTGGGATGGACAAAGTTAAAAATTACACAACACCAGGTTACAGTCCAACAGGTTTATTTGAAAGTACTGTACTAGCTTTCAGAGTGCTGCGCCTTCATCAAGTAGCTGTACAGCAGGATCATAAGACACAGAAGTTATAGCAAAAGATCACAGTGTCATGCACGTAACTGATACGATATATGAAATAAACCTAGATTGCTGTTAAGTCTTTCATCTTTTAGAAAGGGTTGCAGGCTTTGGTTCATTAATATGTAAATCCCAGAACTTCATTCAAATCACATTCTCGAGACCAAGGTGTGATGGCAAAGTCTCTCAGCGTAGTCTATGTTATATTGTGATCTTTTGTTATAAGTTCTGTCTCTATTATGATCCTGCTCCATAGCTGGCTGATGAAGGAGCAGCACTCTGAAAGCTAGTACTTCCAAATAAACCTGTTGGACTATAACCTGGCATTGAGATTTATAATTTAGGAAAAACAAACCTTCACATTCTCTGTGAATCTGCAAGTTCTTTATAGCCACAAAAAATTTCTTATCAGCACAGATAGCAGCTAACATGCAGACAGCAAATATCAGTGGGAGGAATGCATAGTTAACCTGTTTTCAGTGCTTACGGTGAGCAATAAACATTGGCTAATTTACTGCCCTCTTCAAGTAGTACCTTATTTCAAGTCCTTTAGTCTTGCCCCATAAATCAGTGCAATCCATGCGATCTAACGCACCCCTATTCCCCTTGAAAGCTGACAGCCTACATACCCTTGGTTTACCAGGTGAATAGGCTGGCTCTTTTTGGTCCTTCATGGAGCTGAAGTAATTGCAGCTCAAACAGATAGAGGCCCTCAAATGGCTGTTACTTGATAATTTGAGGGAATTAATTGGAGATGGACCACAAAGGTTGACCATGGACATTCTTGTTCAAAACCTGAAGTTCTGAGATGATTAGAATGAGATAGGTCTCTTACTGGTACTAAATCTGTCTTATTATCTGCCTTGCTTGTCACTTCCCCTGCTGCTTCTCAGAAGAGAAAGATTTGCTATTAAAAGTATTCTTAGGTTCCCTACAGTGTGGAAACAGGCCCTTCAGCCCAACAAGTCCACCCAGACCCATTCCCTTACCTGCACCTAACACTACGGACAATTTAGCATGGTCAATTCACCTAACCTGGACATCTTTGGATTGTGGGAGGAAACCAGAGCACCCAGAGGAAACCCACACAGACACAGGGAGAATGTGCAAACTCCACACAGACAGCTGCCTGAGGTGGGAATTGAACCTGGGTCCCTGGCGCTGTGAGGCAGCAGTGCTAACCACTGAGCCACCATGGCTTAATGTGTAATGCTTAAACAAAGTTCAGTGTCCAAGTTTAATGTCTATCTGTTTCTGTTATAACCGTGTTAAGCTTATGTACATCCAGTGATTGGACCCTGATTTTGGACATTTTTGATCAAAGAAAAAACACCCCAGCTTGATTGGACATGAGTTTTTCTGAGTATTTTAATCCCACTTATTATAAATTTGGACTTTTGAAATTTCATATAAAAGTTTTCTGTGTGCCTGAAGGGGTTTAATGATTATCCTCAAGGTATTTAGAGACAGAGATATACGGCATGGCAACAGACCCTTCAGTCCAATCCTTAATTAATCTAATCCCATTTGCAAGCATTTGGACCATATCCCTCTAAACCTTTCCCATTCACATATTCATCCAGATGCCTTTTAAATGTTGCAATTGTACCAGCCTCCACTACTTCCTCTAGCAGTTCATTCCATACATGCATCACTCTCTGCATGAAAAGGTTTTCCCTAAGATCCTTTTTAAATCTTTTCCCGCTCACCTTAAAGTTATGCCTTCTAGTTCTGGACTCACCTATCGCAGGGAAAGGACCTTGTCTGTTGACCCGATTCAGGCCCCTCATGATGGTATAAACCTCTATAAGGTCAGTCCTCAGCATCTGACACTCCAGGGAAAACAGCCCCAGCCTATTCAGCCTCTCCCTATAGCTCAAACTGTGCAACCCTGGCAACGTCCTTGTAAATCTTTTCTGAACCCTTTCAAGTTTCACAACATACTTATTATGGGAGGGAGACCAGAATTGTACACAGTATTAGAATGGTGGCCTAACCAATTTCTTCTTTCTCGCTGAACAAGACAAACAAAGAAAATTACAGCACAGGAACAAGCCTTTCAGACCTCCAAGCCTGCACCGATCCAGATCCTTTAACTAAATTTGTCGCCTATTTTCTAAGGATCTGTATTCCTCTGTTCCCTGCCCATTCAAATATCTGCCTAGATACATCTTAAGTAATGCTATCGTGCCTGCCTCTACCACCTCTGCTGACAACGCATTCCAGGCACCCACCATCCTCTGCATATCTCCCCTAAACTTTACCCCTCTCACTTTGAACTCATGACCCCTAGTAATCGAGTCCCCCACTCTGGGAAAAACCTTCTTGTTATCCACCCTGTCTATACCTCTCATGATTTTGTAGATCTCAATCAGGCACCCCTCAACCTCCGTCTTTCTACTAAAAATAGTCTTCACCTACTCAACGACTCTTCATAATTAGTGCCCTTCATACCAGGCAACATCCCGGTATTGTCCCGTTGCACCCCCTCAGTCGAAGCAAAATGCTCAGAGAGAGTAGTTTTACCTCCATCGTTATTTGGGCCCTGGAGGGAGAAAGAACGATCGCTCATGTGCACAGAGACAAGACTTCACGGTATTCTCTGGCACAGCAGTTTCTCAATGAACTATATAGTCATTTTGCAGGGAGGAGGATCCAAACAAGGCAACATACATATTAATTGGGTGACCATTACAATCAAGTATCGATAGCAGAGACCAAGCCCTTTACTGTTACACAATGAATGCTCTTCACCTTGTTAATTGGATTCATACAATAGATACTTTTCCCCTTGTTAGCTGACCTTGTACACTAAAGGCTTCCAATATTGTTAAATGGCTCTACATAATGGCTGCTTTTCCACCTTGTTAACCTATTACCCTCACCTCCAGCACCCCACTGTTTTTTTTTATTCTTAATTTTTTTTTCTTTAACCCCCACACTACCACCTAAGTGCGGTAGTGTTTATTTTATCCCCAGCACCCATGGTGTGTGTGTGCAGGGGTGAGATACAGTGAAAGACACAAAGTGCACGAATCTTTATTCAAATTCCACCACCAGGAAGATAGGAAAACATCCGGGTGGCCAGTGACAAACACTGCCCTTCACATCAGAGGGCAGTGCTGTGTGGTCAAAACAGTGAAGGGGAGGGTAGGGACTAAATCAAAATAGAGTTGGAGGGAGAAATGATGCACTCCACTCCCTGCGGCTCCTCTGCACACGTGAGTGTGTTTGTTTGTTGATAGAGTTCAAGTCAATATGTTTGTTGATAGAGTTCCATTTGGAATGCAGTGAACCTCCTCTGCACACGTTCCAAAGCATCCTATATCCTTTTTGGTAATGTGATGACCAGAACTGTATTCCAAAATGTGGCCAAACCAAAGTCCTATACAACTCTAACATGACCTGCCAACTCTTGGACTCAAAACCCCATCCGATGAAGGAAAGCATGCCGTATGCCTTCTTGACCATGCTATCGACTGGCGTTGCCACCTTCGGCGTACAATAGACCTAAACACCCAGATCTCTCTGCACTTCAATTCTCCCCAGGGCATTTCCATTTACCATATAGTTTGCGCTTGAATTGGATCCTTGAAAATGCATCACCTCACATTTGCCCAGATTGAACACCTTCTGCCATTTCTCTGTCCAATTGTTCAATCTATCTATATTCTACTGCATTCTTTGGGAGACCCCTTCATTATCTGCTATTCCACCAATCAGTGTCATCTGGAAACTTGCTAATCAGACCACCTATACCTTTCTCTACATCATTTATGTATCTCACAAACAACAGTGGTCCTAACATGGATCCCTGTGGAACACCACTGGTCACAGTTCTCCATTAGCAAGTTTTGAGAAGCTTTGTAGCTCAGGTTGAGGTTCTGGATGTAAGTTTGCTTACTGAGTTGGAAGGTTTGCCTTCAGACATTTCATCACCATCCTAGGTAACATCAGTGAGCCTCCGGTGAAGCACTGGTATGGCCGCTTTTTATTTATCGGTTTAGGTTTCCTTGGGTTGGTTACATCATTTCCTGTGGGGATGTCATTTCCTGTCCTTTTTCTCAGGGGGCGGTAAATGGGATCCAAGTCAATATGTTTGTTGATAGAGTTCCATTTGGAATGTCATGCTTCTAGGAATTCTTGTGCGTGTCTCTGTTTGGCTTGTCCTAGGATGGATGTGTTGTCCCAGTCAAAGTGGTGTCCTTCCTCATCTGTATGTAAAGATACTAGTGAGAATGGGTCATGTCTTTTTGTGGCTTGTTGATGTTCGTGTATCCGGGTGGCTAGTTTTCTGCCTATTTGAAATAATATTCTAATGCAGCTTTGTTTGTGGATGTTGGGATGATTGACCAAATGCTGAACTACAGAAGCAATGAACATAGTCCAAAAAGTAGCATTATCCATGCTACCCTTCCTCAACAAGGCGACAACACTAGGAATTCTCCAGTCCTCCAGTACCTCACTCGTGTTCAAGAATGTTGCAAAGATATCTGTTAAGGCCCCAGCCATTTCATCTCTTGCTTCTCTCATAACCTAAGATAGATCCCATCCAGACCTGGGGACTTGTCCATCTTTATCCCTTTTAGAATACCCAACACTTCCTCCCTCCTTATGCTGATTTTACCTAGAGTAATCAAACATCTATTCCTAACCTCAACATCCGTAGGTGAAGTTCTAAATTGAAAAAAGCTAATTTTGATGGTGTGGGAAAAGATCTGCTACCCTGCCAACTCATAATAGGCCCACAAAAGCAAACTTGGCCAAACTGTATAAAAAACACCCAGAATGCCTCAGCAGGGACCAAGCAGGCTGACAAGTGAAACTAGACAGCACTCGCAGACAAGGGAATATATTTCAAGCATTGGATGCTGCGCTTTTCCAGCAACACATTTTCAGCTCTGATCTCCAGCATCTGCAGTCCTCACTTTCTCCTCAATACATTTCAAGCACCCACTAACAATGACAGAGCACCACAGCTATCCCAAAGCCCCAAGAGCAGTTTCACAACCTAGCAATACCAAAAGCCACACAAAGAACAGGTTAGACAGAGAGGCACCAGCAAGAGCACTACTCCCAGAACAAGATAATGGAAGCACCTCACCACTTCAGAGGAGACATTAGCACCTACCTGCGAAGAGGAATGGAAGCTCTGAACCCATTGATACTGGTCAGGATGCTGCTTTGTGTAGAGAATTAGGACATTTCTCCGATAACTCTTTTCCAATTAGCACCATTGTAACTGGGTTACTCCATTTCCAGGTACATTCCAGATACATTGTATTTTCCACTTTTCTAATTAGCCTTATTGTACAGGATTATTATAAAAACTGGCTTTTCCTCAGCTCGAGGAAGAGAAGTGCCAGTTCTGCGTCAGCCTAGTCAATTTCTCTTCCAGCCATATCGCTTGCAATAAGCAGCATGTCAATTTCACCCAATCTGGTTTGTGAGGTCTCTACTTTATTGGACAAATTTCTCCGACAGATGGTATGAGGCAAGAACTTTCAACAGCTGACTAGGGCAGATGTTCACAGGTAAAAGGACGGCTGGAAAATGGGAAGCCTTCAGAAATGAGATAACGTGAGTCCACAGACAGTATTTTCCTATCAGGGTGAAAGGAAAGGCTGGTAAGTGTAGGGAATGCTGGAGAACTAAAGAAATTGAGGGTTTGGTTAAAAAAAAAGAAACACATATTAAGTATAGACAGGATAGATCAAGTGAATCCTTAGAAGAGTATAAAGGCAGGAGTATACTGAAGAGGGAAATCAGGAGGGCAAAAAGGAGGCATGAGACAGCTTTGGCAAATAGAGTTAAGGAGAATCCAAAGGGTTTTTACAAATACATTAAGGACAAAAGGGTAACTAGGGAGAGAATACGGCCCCTCAAAGATCAGCATGGCAGCCTTTGTGTGGAGCTGCAGGAGATGGGGAGATGCTAAACGATTATTTTACATCAATATTTACAGTGGAAAAATTCATGTAAGGTATGGAATGTAGGGAAATAGATGGTGACATCTTGAAAATGGCCATATTACAGAAGAGGAAGTACTGGATATTGAAACGCATAAAGGTGGATAAATCCTCAGGACCTAATCAGGTGTACCCTAGACCTCTGTGTGAAGCTAGGGAAGTGATTGCTGGACCCCTTGCTAAAATATCTGTCTCATTGATAGTCACAGGTGAGGTGCCGGAAGACTGGAGGTTGGCTAACGTGATGCCACTGTTTAAGAAGGGTGGTAAGGACAAGACAGAGAACTATAGACCAGTGACCCTGACCTCAGTGGTGGGCAAGTTGCTGGAGGGAATCCTGAGGGACAGGATGTACATGTATTTGGAAAGGCAAGGACTGATTAGGGATAGTCAATATGGCTTTGTACATGGGAAATCATGTTTGACAAACTTAATTGAATTTTTTGAAGAAGTAACAAAGAGGATTGATGAGGGCAGAGCGGTAGACATGATCTATATGGACTTCAGTAAGGCATTCAACAAGGTTCCCCATAGGAGACTGGTTAGCAAGGATAGATCTCATGGAATATAGGGAGAACTAGCCATTTGGATACAGTACTGGATCAAAGGTAGAAGGGTGGTGGTGGTGGTGGAGGGATGTTTTTCAGACTGGAGGCCTGTGACCAGTGGAGTGCCACAAGAATCGGTGCTGATTCCACTAATTTTCACCATTTATGTAAATGATTTGGATGTGAGCATAAGATGTATAGTTAGTAAGTTTGCAGATGATACCAAATTGGAGGCGTAGAGGACAGCGAAGAAGGTTATCTCAGATTACAATGGGATCTTGATCAGATGGGCCAATGGGCTGAGTGGCAGATGGAGTTTAATTTAGATAAATACGAGAGGCTGAATTTTGGGAAAGCAAATCTTAGCAGGACTTATACACTTAATGGTAAGGTCCTAGGGAGTGTTGCTGAACAAAGAGGCCTTGGAGTGCAGGTTCATAGCTCCTTGAAAGTGGAGTTGCAGGTAGACAGGATAGTGAAGGTGACATTTAGTATGCTTTCCTTTATTGGTCAGAGTACTGAGTACAGAAGTTGGGAGGTCATGTTGTAGCTGTACAGGACATTGGTTAGGCCACTGTTGGAATATTGTGTGCAAGTCTGGTCTCCTTCCTATTGGAAAAGATGTTGTGAAACTTGAAAGGGTTCAGAAAAGATTAACAAGGATGTTGCCAGCGTTGGAGGATTTGAGCTACATGGAGAGTTTGAATAGGCTGGGGCTGTTTTTGTTTGGAGCATCGGAGGCTGACGAGTGACCATATAGAGGTTTATGAAATCATGCGGGGCATGGATAGGATTAATAGACAAAGTCCTTTCCGTGGGGTCGGGAGTCCAGAACTAGAGGGCATAGGTTTAGAGTGAGGGGGGGAAAGATATAAAAGTGACCTAAGAGGCAACTTTTTCACGCAGAGGATGGTGCGTGTATGGAATGAGCTGCCGGAGGAAGTGGTGGAGACAAGTACAATTTCAACATTTAAAAGTCATCTGGATGGTTATATGAATAGGAAGGGTTTGGAGTGATTATGGGCCAGCTGCTGGCAGGTGGGACTAAATTGGGTTCAGATACCTGGTTGGCATGGATGAGTTGGACTGAAGGATCTGTTTCCATGCTGTACATCTCTAGGACTCTGTCTCTTTTCTGGGTGAATACCAATGCAAAGTACTCATTAAGAATCTCACCCATTTTCTCTAACTCCATGCATAACTTTCCTCTTTTATCCTTAAGTGGGCCAATCCTTTCTCTAGTTATCCTTTTGCTCCTTATATACAAATAACAAGCTTTGGGATTTTCCTTAACCCTGATCATTAATGATATTTCATGACCCCTTTTAGCCCTCTTAATTCCTTGTTTCAGATTGGTCCTACTTTCCCGATATTCTTCCAAAGCTTCATCTGCTGATTGCTTTTAAAAACAGTGTGACAGAAATTTCTTCCTGGACCAGGTTTTTGTTTACAGTTGGAGAGTTTAAGAGCAAATAAACAGTGTTGCAAGGGGAAACTTCCAAAACTTTGAAAATAACTTTTTAGTTTTAGTTTGGGGGGAGTTCTGCAGCATAAGGCCAAAGCTATATGTGTAAAGCAATTGCTCCTGAGAAAGGGAGAAGATGGTTCAAAGTTATTATCTTAATGCAAGGGGTATAGTAAAAGTTCCAGACTAGAAGTATTTAGTTAAAATCCTGAAAGCAATATCTGAAGCTGAAAAGTTTAAGCTGAATTGTAAGAAAGCTCCAGGAAGAGGTCATCAAATTCTCTCAAGACTGGGAATTAAAGCCACAGTTAAATCAAGTCCTATGCAGGTGGGTACTATAAAAGACTTTTTTTTGGATTAATGACATTAAATTTTTACTGTGTCTCAAAATTATGAAATGGGTTATATTTAAAGTTGATTTATTCTACTTTATCTTCATTTCTTTTGCATAATAAACTTGTTTTATTGATAAAACATGGTCTACAGCATTGCATGCTCATGTTTCAGTGAGCAATCAGCTCAGTAACAACTAGGAAAAAAAAAATCCATCAAACGAGACTTCAGTTTGATGTCAGACTTGTGTTCCCATTTGATATTATTAGTGGACAAGTCTGAATCCAACTCTAATATGATTTTAAAATGATAATAATGTTAATGAATGGCAGTTTCAATTTTACTAACAATTGTACTGGAAATGTTTTGCACCTGGAATCTGCATCCAAGTCTCCATTTGATATTTTTTAAAAAGTACTAACATCTCGATATTGCTAGCATGTTCAGTAAAATAGTGCCATATGACGGAGGATCTAGGAAAGAGAAGTGCATTTTTGAACTCATTAATAATCATTTGTACTTGATTTACTCCCAGGTGAATACCAAACAGAGTTTTCATTTCAGCTGACTCATG
This sequence comes from Chiloscyllium plagiosum, assembly GCF_004010195.1. Classification (NCBI taxonomy): domain Eukaryota; kingdom Metazoa; phylum Chordata; class Chondrichthyes; order Orectolobiformes; family Hemiscylliidae; genus Chiloscyllium; species Chiloscyllium plagiosum. The sequence continues at coordinate 24,973,458 of NC_057739.1, forward strand.
AATGACTTCAACTCATTTGTCACGACAAATAAAAATCAACAGAATTCTGTTTAAAATCAATACCAGTGTAAGCGAAACCATTGTTGAAAGCAGGATCCAATACGAAGGCTGGTTTGTATTTATAATCACCAAATGCTGGTGCTGAATATTCACTTAAGCTATGAGTAAAAGCACCTTTTCTCCCTTTAAGCACCAAGTGAGGACTGAGTTTGGCACTTCCAAAGCTTAAAAGTCCGTCTCATTTGACCCTTTATTTTATTATTTGATGTGTCCTTCATTTACACACAAGGTTAGGCAGTGAAGAGCACAGCCGCTGCCTACCTCTAGTCCTAAAATAGAGGAAAAAATTATGGAAACTGGAGATCCGAAACAAACCAATAAAACAAAAACTGCTGGAGCAACTTAGCAGGTGTGGCAGCATCTCTGAAAAGAAAACAGAGTTAAAGTTTCAAAACGTTATTCTATCCTATTCAGTTCACAACCTTGATCTAGAGATGAGCTTCCAACCTCCATCACTCAAGCTAGCTAGTTCCACCCTGATTTCATTCCTGTTGAGCTCATCTACTCCTGTACACACTTTTGACTGGTTTCCCACTTTCTACATTCCATAATTAGAGGGCATCCAAATCTCTGCTGTCTGTTTTAAATCACATCAAGTCCCATTTTCCTAGCATCCCTGTTTCCTCTGACCTATAGTGGCTTAGAGCCAAGCAATGAAAGTCAGTGTCTTGATTATAAAATTCTTACCAGTGTCCTTCCCTCCTCATCTCTATAATCTCCTCAGCCTCACAACTCACTGAATTATCAGAGATCCTCTAATTTTGGCAATACCTTATTGATACTTCTCTGCTCACTTCTTCCTCTAAGTGACACCCTGAAATCTCTTTGACCAAGTTTGGCCATAAAACTGTTTGGATTATTTCATTTTTTTTTACCTCTACTATGCTGTCCTTAGATCAGTCTATTATTTTTCTCAGTCTGCATAGAGAATGTCTTCCCAGTTAAAGCCTTAAATTTTCCCTTACTTTATCAGAATTAGAGTGAGGTTGATCATGGTCCAGTAGGTTAGGGGGAAGGGAGAGAGGGAAGAGGCAGGGGCAGCTAATTATGTAGAATCCATTTCAGTGACACTTACTGATGGAAGTGAAGGTGAAAAAGATGGGGGAAGGGTCTGTTGCCATGCTGTTTGACTCTGAGTGTATATGAAAGGGATTTCAGAGGCACTTTAAGAGTCTGTAAAACATGAACTACTGACTCTAAAAGACAAATGGATAAAATAACAGCCCAAACACAGTGGAAAGTGAACCACATAGTATGTTTGCAATTCAAAGCACCCATAAATTTTTGCAGTACTAAATTTAATGCCCATCAGTTCAGTGCCACAATGCTAGATTTTTCAAACTTACAACAGCTGGCATTATTGCTTTATCAATACATTTGCAGTAGCTCCTGGATCTGTTACCCAAATCGTAGCCATAATGCCACATAAGAGAATCCTGAAATGTACATTATCATTGACCAAACTAAAATTGGTTCAACTGTTTTATTAAAACAATTGAATCAATAATTTAAACTGCATGGTCCATAAGCAGTTTCATTTCTCAGGTTATGAATGTGATCCTCTGTGAGTAGAAGGGCAGTGCAACTCATTTTTGTTGACACAACAAAAAACTGAAGTCAAATCAGCTGTGCAAACTTTCATAATTAGTGACATTTTGTGCTGCAGAAACATGTAAAATTCCAAGCAGTGTTATTCCAATTTAAGCTGACACAGAATATTAAAATTCAGTATTCCCCACATGACACCTTTCTGCTGAGCATATGATATTTTTCATTTTGTTGTCCAATAATAAACAAAGTTAAAAATTCTTCTAATACATTATAAGGCAGCAAATGATCAAGCATTAAGTGATATTTTTATATAAAACCTCAACAATGACACAGCTGCATGCCAATATTGTGCTGAAATCTTGCCAACTTTGCATTACTTTGAGAGTCTACATTGTCCTTCCATATTTTTAGTTGTCTCTTGCCAAACAATATCTGCTGATTGGGATAGCAAACAAGAATTTGACTCTAATGTTACCAGACCAGTGATTTATTAATTTCAAACTTTCCTTCTCTGTACTTCTTGGTAAAGCGCGAAAGCACCTTAAGCACATGGCGACAGTACTGTAGCGCACACACACTAGCGATGTGCAATTACTGATCTTATTATTTTAATAATGGGTACGTTCTTTGTTGTGGTTCTGTTCGCCGAGCTGGGAATGTGTGTTGCAGACATTTCGTCCCCTGTCTAGGTGACATCCTCAGTGCTTGGGAGCCTCCTGTGAAGCGTTTCTGTGATCTTTCCTCCGGCATTTGTAGTGGTTTGAATCTGCCACTTCCGGTTGTCAGTTCCAGCTGTCCGTTGCAGTGGTCGGTATATTGGGTCCAGATCGATGTGCTTATTGATAGAATCTGTGGATGAGTGCCATGCCTCTAGGAATTCCCTGGCTGTTCTCTGTTTGGCTTGTCCTATAATAGTAGCGTTGTCCCAGTCGAATTCATGTTGCTTGTCATCTGTGTGTGTGGCTACTAAGCATAGCTGGTCGTGTCGTTTCGTGGCTAGTTGGTGTTCATGGATGTGGATCGTTAGCTGTCTTCCTGTTTGTCCTACGTAGTGTTTTGTGCAGTCCTTGCATGGGATTTTGTACACTACATTGGTTTTGCTCATGCTGGGTATCGGGTCCTTCGTCCTGGTGAGTTGTTATCTGAGAGTGCCTGTTGGTTTGTGTGCTGTTATGAGTCCTAGTGGTCGCAGTAGTCTGGCTGTCAGTTCGGAAATGCTCTTGATACATTGTCTTATACGTCCATCATGTGTATACTACTTCTGTATATAAACAACTTCAGATTCCTTGTACGTGATGCCACATAGAACCTCTAAGATAGTAGAAATGTCCACAGGTTAAAATTCATGATTTTGTGGAAGAAAAATACATGATACTGAGGTAACCTGTCCATGCTGGTCAAGATGATGGTGCTGTGGTATTTTGGAGGGATAGGGATTTTAGGGATTTTGAGGGCAACAGATCCTTAGGTCCAACCAGTCCATGTCGAACATAATCCCAAACTAAACTAGTCCCACCTACCTGTTCCATATCCCTCCAAAACTTTCCTTTTTCACATACCTACCATAACTAATCAAGATCAAACATCACTTCCTCAAGAAATTCATTCCACACGGGAATCACCCTCTGTGTAAAAGATTTGCCCCTTATGTTGTTTTTGAAATCTCTCATCTTAAAAATGTGCCTCCAAGTCTTGGAACACCCTAGCCTAGGGAAAAGACACCCAATCTATACCCTTCATGATTTTATAAACTTCAATAAAGGTCACCTCTCAATCGCTTACGCTCCAGTTAAAAAAGTCCCAGCCTATTCAGCCTGTCTTCGTAACTCTGAAGCAAACAAAATCTCATAACTAAAGGGCTTTGATGACAGAACAGCAAAACGAAATGCAAGTCTTCAAAGTGTTCTGTAAAGTGGTAGCATTAAAAATATTCAACGCTGGATTATATTTTCCCACACCAGTAAACATGTAACATTTTTACTTCCAGTCAGTCACACGTTTATTGCTTTATCACAGTAATGGAGGGATTATTCATCAATTTTTTTACTTCAATTCTGCAGAAAGATGATCAGCATGCTCTCTTAAACTATCCAAGTAATACTTTTTGAGGTATATAACTATTGAGTTAACATGGGAATTTGCATTAATAGTGAGTAGAATCTAAATGCTGAATATTTAGGCAAAATTAACATTGGGAAAATACAAATCAGTATTGGCAATGTTACAAAATTTATGACAGATCAACCACTGTGAAACTAGGGGAATGAACGCTTTTTAAACATCCCCATCAAATCTTTGGCTGCTTTTATTTTGAAAAACATACACTTATTACAGGTCTCATTAATTTTGGCTCACTATATAAGTGAACGTCAAATTAGGAATGACAGCAACACTGATTTAAGTATCATTACTGGAATTCCGAAAGGGATCAGTCACCATCCTGACATCCATTATTTGGAATCACATCAGGGTCAGGTAGGGTGCAGAGCAAAAGAATGCAAAGCTGTTTTTAGGAGGCAGAGGAGGCACTGTTTTTGGAGAATTAGGTGACTGAAACACAGCAATTAAGAGGCAAGTGTTAGAGTATTTTAAAATTAAAGCCTGTTAAATCACAAGAGAATTCAGGGAATAACTTTAATAGTGAGAACTCATACTGTGAATCAACTGCTGGACAGAATGTTACTTGCCTGGTCCTATTCTCAAGTCCATGCTTTAAAAAAATATTTATCATATTTAGGACTTCCAATTTCATTCCATTTGTGGGCGGCACGGTGGCACAGTGGTTAGCACTGCTGCCTCGCAGCGCCAGACACCCGGGTTCAATTCCCGACTCAGGCGACTGACTGTGTGGAGTTTGCACGTTCTCCCCGTGTCTGCGTGGGTTTCCTCCGGGGGCTCCGGTTTCCTCCCACAGTCCAAAGATGTGCAGGTTAGGTGAATTGGCCATGCTAAATTGCCCGTAGTGTTAGGTAAAGGGGTAAATGTAGGGGTATGGGTGGGTTACGCTTCGGCGGGTCGGTGTGGACTTGTTGGGCCGAAGGGCCTGTTTCCACACTGTAAGTAATCTAATCTAATCTAAAGACACATTCTTCCCTCCTCAGCGTATTTACATCCATTTCCTTGTCTTATCTCTATTTTTTAGTCCATCATACACAACAGCAATTTTTAGTATAGTCATTTTAATCAACCTGCTCAGACCTGCTGTGATACAAATCCAGGGCAGATGGAACTTGAAATTGGACCCTCTAATTCAGAGGTAGGGGCTATATTAATGTGCCACAAAAGCCCTACTCTTTAGCACATATTTGTATACATCAGAAATACTTTGATTGCCTCATTTGTGCTTCAAACAAGTTTCATGGCAACAGGTATAAGGAGTATCCATATATTATTATAGGTCAATGCTTCCATTTGTTGTTCTGTGGAGCTATGAAGGCTTCATTTTTAGTAACTTTTTTTAAGGACTTGAATATTGATGGATTGTGGGAAAATGGACTTTGTGCATGCTTTGTAAATTTTTTGTTAAATGTTAATGAAAGGACAAATTGGAGATTTTATTTAAGAGCCTCTGGGAAATCATGTGACTTCAGTCAATTGTTTGGAATTAGCTCTTAGAAGTCACATGCAGGAACAAATTACTGCAAATGCTGGAATCTATACTGAAAACAACATGCTGGAGATCAACCATGGCATGCTCTTTCTCCATGGATGCTGTCTGACCCGCTGTGATCTCCAGCATTTGTGTTTTCAGCTTAGAAGTCACATGCCTGGGTTTTATGGCTACAGTGTTTGAAAGTTATTTTGGATCTCAGCTGGTGGGAAGCCTACTGATCTCCCTGCCTTTTTAAGAAGCCTTTGCTCAGAGTCCAGTGTGAAACCTAATTGTTCTCTTGAACATCGTTTGGAAGACTGATTATTACTGTGTATCCTAAGCAAAATGTACATTTCCCAGAAAGTTATTTTGAAATTCATCTGAACATTTTACACCTCATCTTCTGCAACTACTAATCATTACTGGCCAAGAAAAAAAAAGTGTTTCACCTTCAAGAAAATGAACTTTTTAAAAGAGAATTTTCTCCCCTTTCACCCAGTGTGTGCATGCGTGTACATATGTGGTCTATTTAAAAGGTGCAAAGAATTATATTTCACATTGTATATGGTGTTAACCAGTTTGCCACTTTGTTAAATAGGTTTTGTTTTATAATAAATTTTACAAAATCAATTTAAGAAATTCTTACTCTCAGAAAATATGGCCAATTATATGCTTCCTCTATACAGGGAACTGAGAGAAACATTTAATTTTATATTGCAGCCCAGGGAGTAGTGGGACTAGACAGAGACAGTGCACTCATGTAATTTTAGTCATCACAGTGTAAATTTGGAACAATGCAAACCAATAAGGTATTTTAACCAATAACCATTGGTAGTCTGTTTATTGAGTGTTTCCACTATTGGTACAAATAATACTGCTACAAACATGTTTTGACAAAAAGCATGTCAAAAATTAATATATTGAGATAACAAAGCTCACAAATTGTTCATCTCTTTCCACTTTCAAAGCAAACTCTAAAAAGTGTAGATATATATCCACTGGCACTTCAGTTTAAGGAAATGATCAATGCTAGTTCAAGAATGTATAAACATACTGGCATACGTGAAACTTCATTGTGCATGTAATTCACACGGTGCAACCATGGTCAGCTTTCTATTACTCTCCAATCCACACATGAGAATGTGTATAGGGTATAAGTAGGTAGGGAAAGAGTTATGTTTTGAGTTTTGTGAAACAAGGGGTTCAGCTTAGCTTGACTCAGATCAGATAAGAACTTGCAGTTAACAATGGGGTGCTGGAGGCAACAGTAATGGGTTAACAAGGTGGAAACATATTCATTATGTAGAGCCATTTAACAATATTGGAAGAATTCAGTATGTAAGGTCAGTTTAATAAGGTGAAAAGTATTCATTATGTGAAGCCAGTTAAGGTTAAGAACATTCATTGTGTTATACCAGATGGCTGATCCTAATGATTACCTAACCAATATGTATGTTGCCTTATTTGGATGTTCCTCCCTGTAAAATTACTATATAATTCATTAAGAAACTGCTGTTTGAGAGAGAAGACCAAGAACTCATGTCTCTGCGCACGTGGGCAATCGTTCTCTTCCTACAGCGCCTGGAATAAGGATGAAGGAGGTAAAACTATACTGCGTCCCTAAGCGTTTTGCTTCGACTAAGGGGACAAATACGGGACGACGCACTGACTAGCTTTTAAATTGAAAAGTGAGCATCCGTGATCAGTGCATATTGCTTTCACTTTTAGTGGGTTGAAATCAAGAGTTGTGTGATACAAAGTCTAACCAATGACTAAAGAAGTGTAAAATGGGTCAATCTATTCAATACTATAGCTAAAAGCATTTTTTTTTGCAAAATCAAATCCATTACGACATTCACAAAGAAATGTTTCATATGTCGTGTATAAAACGTAATTCCACAGTTATACTCAATACTCGGACATCACTTATTTATCAAGCCTCAAATAACATTTAAACAAAGGGTCCTCAATGATCTATTAGCTAACCCTGGTATTCTGACACTGAAACAAAATACGAAACAATTGCTCAACAACACTGAAGTGATTTCTACGATTCAAAAGGACAACTGACACAGTGTACCATTGTTATCAAATAAGAGGTTCTATTGCAATAATGGTATTCCAGCCCTATTTTGTAAAATGTGTACATGAAATGTCGGAGTCACAGCTGCCCAGCCCTAGCTGGCCTGCAGGAGATGGGATGTAAGCTACCTTCCTGAACTATTACAATCCACACTGCTCCTTAGGAAGAAAATTCCAGAATTTTGATTGAACAGCAAGTAAAGTAACAATATATTTCCAAGTCAGGATCATGTGTAACCTTTTGAAAGTAGGGGTTAGGGGCTGCGGGAACACAAAACACACAGGTTGTGATCAAGAATTTGTAAGTTGCAGTCAACAAACATAGAAGCCAACATGTAGAGAAAGTTTTTTTAAAAATAAGTACAATGTCAGAAACTGAATATTTTAGTTGACAGATTGTCACCACCCACTGACTATGCTTACAGCTGGCTTGCTTTCCTGGAGGGAGAGGAGGAAAGAGAAAGTGGCACAATGATAATGTCACTGAACTAATAACTCAGATGAGGAGAAAGTGAGGTCTGCAGACGCTGGAGATCAAAGCTGAAACTTTATTGCTGGAACAGCTCAGCAGGTCAGACCTGTCTGACCTGCTGAGCTGTTCCAGCAATAAAGTTTCAGCTAATAACTCAGATGCCCAGGAATCAGATCTGTGGGCACCGATTCGCATTATGGCAGCCAGTGGAATTTACATTAAATTAATAAAACATTTGGAAATGAAAGCTAGTCTCAGTTGTTGACAATGGTTCACTATTTCAAATGGCCCAGCCAAAAATTCAGTTCAAGGGAATTGTGGATGAGCAACACTGCTCTTGCCAGTGATAACATTCTACAAAAGAATTTTGTTTTAAATGAACAGTTGGATACAAAACCCTCTCTGTCAATGAGTGCATTCATTCTGATTGTTCACAGTTCACAACTTCAAAAGATTTCACATTTGTTTCATACAGATTGCTTACAATTTGTATTATGTGGCAAATATAGTGACATGAACACAGTGTTTGACAAGCACCAAAATCTATTAGGCAGCATTGTTAAAGAGGGTCCAATAAAGTAACTGAAGCAACCATAAGGATCAATTATATTCAAGTATCCACATGTGGGGTTGGATAAAGAGGACAAAAGAAAATAAATTGACGTTCTTTCTTTCTGATACCAACGTACCAAAAAGTGACTAAATATGGCAAATGTATATGATGAATAAAACGGACTGATCAACTATTCTGCTAAGAAATAAAATAAACTTAAGGATGTCAAATGGCAACACTTCAATTCAGCTAACAAAACCAAACTGAGAATTGACCCCCAAACAAGATGTAACTAAAGTAACACATTTAGCAGAAGTCTACCATTTTTCTTTAAAACTGGCAGTGCTAGAGAAACTCAGCAAGTCTGACAGTATCTGTGGAGAGAAAAAGATTAGAGTGGTGCTGGAAAAGCACAGCAAGTCAGGCAGCATCTGAGGAGCAGGAAAATTGACATTTTGGACATGAGCCCTTCATCAGGAATGAGCCCCATTCCTGATGAAGGGCTCCTGCCCGAAATGTCGATTTTCCTGCTCCTCAGATGCTGCCTGATCTGCTGTGATTTTTCAGTACCACTCAAATCTTGACTCTAACCTCCAGCATCTGCAGTACCCAATTTCACCTCCTGTGGAGAGAAAACACAGAGTTAACATTTTGGAATCAAGTGGCCCTTCTTCAGGACTGGTAGCAGCTAGAAAAGGGAAAAGAGAAGCTAGAGGGGTGATAATGGGAGTTTTGAGGTGGTGAAAATGAGTTGGTTGTACTGAAAGCACCCATGACGTGATAGCATGTGGTGCGTGGGGATGTGTTATAGATATGAATGGTATGGAAACTTGAAATTGGAGTCCTGAAGGCTGTGGGGTCTCCAAGTAGATAAGATGTTGCTACTCCAGCTTGGGTAGGGCTGGGGTAGAGCACTGCAGCAGGCCTGAGATGGAAATGCTGGCATCGGAAGAGTGGTGTGTTGAAATACCACCAGCGCCACCCTTGTTTGACAGGTGTTCAAAAACAAACAAAAACACAACTGAAACAGGGCTCTGGCTTTCTCAATGTTACAACTCTCTCTACTTTTGATACTTTGAAATAGGAACAGACCACTAGCTAAAAAAAAGTGAATAAACAATGGAATGCATCTTTCACTCACCATGGTACCAGCAATAAATACATAACTTTGAACTCAGTTCCATGTAAGCAGGCCAGAAATGCTTGGTATTTAGCGTTGTGAAATGTGTAATTAAAAGAGCCTGATTATGACAGACTGAATGCATTTTACGTCACGTGCACCACACAGCAGTTCTGAGGTTTGCTCCAATGTTATCCTGTGTGAGAGTTTAAAGGAGTTACACTCTACAAATTGGGCAGGTTGCACGTACACTTCAGGCTCCCTTCACAAAATATGATACAGAATGACAGCTGGAGTTAGTATCTTTTTGGGCTGGTGAAATTGGGGGAAATGGATTGGTAAGCTCAAAATAAACGGCTGAGGACCACCACTCAAAAGAGAGAATACTTTACAATGGAATAAGAAGAAGTGGACATGCTCCTCATAGCTCCAAATAAACTTCACAATTCATGCTATCTACTCCAGCCCAACCATATCACACCCCAAACACTTACTCTCACCCCTCAAATATTTAGAGCATTAGGATTGAAATGCTGCATAATTGAAACAGCCTTCTTCTAGATTGATGAAAGCCTAATGTTTTGAGAAACAGGTTGTTATAATTTCTCTGTCATCTATCGCAGAAAGGCCTAAAGCTCTCACATATCTATTTGGCTACAATGAACAAAGAACAATCAGCTTTCCTGAAAAGAATAAATGCACCCTGTCTTTTTCAATGCATGTACTACTTAGATTTTCCACCCTATTTTGACAAGGGTTTCATTTCCCCTTTATCCAGTTTCCTTCTCCACAAACTACTATGATCAAGCCACTTCATGTGTGGTATCTTCCTCAGTTATTAAACAGAGAAATGAAGTTGTGAAAGTATAAAAATATTATGCTTTCTGTAGCATCTGAATCTAGTAATATCCTCAATTCTACATACTTACCCATGACAACTATTTATTGTAGAAAACTACAAGCACTGCCAAGTCCACTTCAGCTGATTATAACTAAACTATTTGCTACTGGCCATCTGAAACAGTATGCTACTTCTTGGAACAGAACATTATTATTGCAAGTCTATTGCCAAAATGTAATGCTTTTGTTAGGAATTCTCTGAAGTCCAGTCAATATAACAGTATTATTTACTGGACCTCTGACATCCTGATAATGCAAAAGATTTGAATGAGAGCTCATGAACAGTCAAACTCAAACTTCCATGCAGATTTTATGAAAAATATTGTTTAAAATACACAAATGCAACAATTAAAATCCTAATATTCAGTTTGTCATTTCGCTTGATAAATGTCAAATTTATATCCTTTAATAATATTTAGAGCAGCTAAAAACAAACCAAACTATATCAAAATCCATTAACTGTACCAAGTGAAGTTACAATGATCAAAGTGCATACAGTTTTCAAAAAATGTTATTCCAGATTTCCAGATAACTGACAGGGTAACAAAAGGCAAGATGAACGGTCAACCTAATTGCTTATGCCCATGCAGATTTTGCAAATTCTTCCACATTTCAGTTATAAGTCTATTTAAATTAAAGCTAAAATACCCTGCAGGCAAGACCATATCATAGTTGACAGCGGTGACCATCTGTTAAAAAACTCCAAGATCTAGGTGGAAGTTATCTGGAAAACTAATTGATGAGTAACTGGATATTTAGTAGCATAACATTCTGAGTAAAGACAGCCATTTGAATCTTTAAGTGAAGCACTGACCAAGAAGATGGAGCTAAATTATAATTCATTTTTGCACTTTTGAAGATGAGAAACTTCCAAGTCAAAAGTCTTAGATACCAGCTTATAGTCCAATCGGTTTATTTGAAATCATAAGCTTTCAGAGCGTAGCCTCTGTCAGGTGAGCTGGACTTCACAACTGGTGTTGTGTGACTTCTGACTTTATCCACCCCAGTCCAACACCACCACCCCAGTCCAACTCCACCTCCACCGAGAAATTTCTAAGATTGCCTCAATTTAACAGTGGAAAAAAAGCTGCAGACAACTTAAGCTGGTAGCATAGAACACACTGTTCCTTAAAGTGATAACAAAAGTAACAATCTTACAGCAGCTGCTGAGTCTGGTTCTTGAAGAAGCACTTCTAAATTTCCACTGCCAAAGTCTAGGAGTATTTTTAAGGCCAAGTCATAGCAGAAACCTAAATATGGAATGGATACCCAGTGCCATCTTTACTGAATTAAAACTATTCAAAACAACATCTGCATGTACTGGAGGGTCTTCATGAAGTTAACACATCTGGTCTTTCTAGAGACAAATTAGAAAAGCCAGTAAAGATTTGGAAAGTTCTGAAATACCAGCTAAAAGAAAGAATTAATATGCCCCAAGAGGTCATACAGATAGCTACCTGACCAGTTTCCTGTCCAGTTTGTCAGAAGATGCTGCAAAGTGTAACTTTTCCAAACAGGAAGGGTCAGAGACACTGAGTCAATAATCACGTCCAACCCAATGTCCACATTCAGAGTGGCATTACGAAACAGATGATAAATATTGATTTAATGATCATTAGGTATTGAGCAACTATACAAAATTTTCACATTGCAGTGCTACATTTTCATGCATTGCTAATAGAGAAGCAAACACCACCCCAGCACGACTTGTGCTTTGACTGCAAGTGTGCATTACTTTGCTCAAACAGTCTAATTCATTTTGAGACTCGAGACTTTCTTCCTGAATAAATACAGAAGAATGAGAGAGACACTCAACAAGCAAGCAGGTACAAAATTATATTTGTACCTCTGCCCAGTGCGTTATTTATCTGAAATACAAATACTTGGATACCAGCGAAGGTTAGGATATGCAACAAATTCAGATTATACAAAGTTATTACTGACGATGGTGATACATTGTGAAGAGACAGAAGTCAGCTCAAACCAGAGTGAGGAAGAACACTATAATGATGTAAATGATGCAGTTATGTGATACAGCAACCAGCAAGACACACAAGTTGTCTCAGGTGCAACCAAGAACAATCCTTTACCTCTCCTAAAGGCCAAATGAACACCAGATCAGGAATTGCTGTACATCTCCAAAGCATTACATTAAAGTTCGAAGTATTAATTATGTACATCTGTTTGGGATACATATTTATAAAAGGCTGAAGGGGTGTTGCGTCTCAGTTAGTATAGCTTAAAAAACATATTCATTACATCATCACTGTATCATAGCGCATGACCAAAAGATTTCAGACACCACCTTAACTGGTATTACATGAAGGAAGACATGCAACAAGCATGTTGTTATGTGTAACTTTAGGCTTAATATTATCCCAGACACTGGTGTGTCTATGATTGTAAATAATAGCTAGCTGTAATAAACATCAGGGGGATTCTTTAATACCATGTTAACCACCTTCTGGTTTCTTAAGTCACAAGAGATAACAAAAGCATTGCCATTATCAGGCAAAATATTCCAGCAAATAAAAACCATATCACAACATTTAACTGCTATGGATGATTCCAAGTGATTAGTTCCACTACCCTATCTTGAAGATTAAATGGCAATCACATTTGGTACAAACAATTTCAAATGAACAAGACTATGAAGTATTTCCAAAGCTCAACGCAAGTTTTACCAATTTGCTTTGATTTCCACCAACTTGGATAAAATCATCCCTCATTTCTTTTCCTTCCAAAGATAAACAAACAGTCTTAATTTTAGTAAACTTCAGCCAGTCAGTCAATCGTTTTGCTGACCAGTTTTGTATCTAGGCCCTGGTTTCAATTTTTAAGAGCAGAATTGAACTTAATATTATCTGACATAACACCACATGGCATTAACATTTTGGCACTAAACTTGGTAATTCTATTTCTCTATTGGGAATAGTCAAATATAGTTATTCTGAGGTATACTTTTAATTGGAGATTTATTTCAACCCCTCTACCAGTTAGTTTAGTACCATGTTGTTTTCCCCTATCTGTGTTTCCTCCAATGTTTTTCTATAGTTCCTTAGATGGTTCACTGTGTAGTGATTGGAACCAGGTGGATTTCGTTGACAAGATCCATGGTTGGGGTTGTTAACCTGGGCCAATAAGGAAGACCTGCCTGATCAATATAAACAGGGCACCCAGCACTACCGCAATTAGGCAGTAGTGTGGCAAAAAAAGAAGAAAAAAAATAAAAAAAACAGGGGACCCAGGATTTGAGGTTCCTCATTTCCCTGAATACTGGTTGGCCAGGAGAGTTTGGGGCCTGGCTTTGCTGCTCCTCTCCCTTGTAAAATTGCTGTTTCTCTGTATACAGCAGTTAATCTTAATTGTTTTATAAACTGTAAATTGTTTAATAAAATTTAAAAAAATAAACAGGGGACCCCTCTGGAGAAGGAGCACGCAGTGTCCACTAACACCCTGGAGTTGTTCAGGGAGAGGTGGGCGCCGGAGGGAGTGGAGTGCATTATTTCTCCCTCCAACTCTATTTTGATTTAGTCCCTACCCTCCCATTCACTGTTTTGATCACACTGCCCTTTGATGTGAAGGGCAGTGTTTGTCACTGGCCACCTGGGTGTTTTCCTATCTTCCTGGTGGTGGAAATTGAATAAAAATTTGTGCACTGTGTGTCTTTCGTTGTGTCTCACACCTGCGCACACACACCATGGGTGCTGGGGATAAAATAAGCACTACCGCACTTAGGCGGTAGTGTGGGGGTTAAATTTAAAAAACATAAAAAAAATAAAAAACAAATAAACAGGAGTTACCCTCCCCTTCATTGTTTTGATAAAAAAAAACAGGGGACCCAGCACTACCGCAATTAGGCAGTAGTGTGGCAAAAGAAGAAGAAAAAAAAATTTAAAAAAAGGGGACCCAGGATTTGAGGTTCCTCATTTCCCTGAAAACTGGTTGGACAGTAGAGTTTGGGGCCTGGCTTTGCTGCTCCTCTCCCTTGTAAAATTGCTGTTTCTCTGTATACAGCTGTTAATGTTAATTGTTTTATAAACTGTAAATTGTTTAATAAAATAAAAAAATAAACAGGGGACCCCTCTGGAGAAGGAGCACGCAGTGTCCACTAACACCCTTGAACTGTTCAGGGAGAGGTGGGCGCCGCAGGGAGTGGAGTTATTTATTTCCCTGTCCAATTCTATTTTGATTTAATCCCTGCTCTCCCCTTCACTGTTTGATCACGCAGCATTGTCCTTTGATGTGAAGGGCACTGCTTGTCACTGGCCACTTGGGTGTTTCTTTTTCTTCTTGGTGGTGGAAACTGAATAAAGATTCGTGCACCTCTTGTCTTTCACTGTGTCTCACACCTGCACACACACACACACATGGGTGCTGAGGAAAAAATAAGCACTACTGCAGTTAGGCAATAGTGTGGGGGTTTAAAGAAAAAAAAACAAAAAAAATAATGAACAAACAGGGGCCCCCAACTGTTTATTCTGTGGTGCTGTGGAGTGCGTGGGCAATGTATATATTGGGTGTGGGCACTTGCACTTCCTTTTTGATTTCCTTAAAAACCTTCTCCTCTGTTTTTGGCTGCACTTCAGTCCCACGCTCCTAATCTTTAGGCACTCTGTGTGGAGGAGGGAGGGTAATCAGAGTACCTCTACGAGAGTCTGCTCCTGGGCCTGACCAAACTGACCAGGCAGCAGGCTGTAAATGGGGTCATTATGGCCGATTGCCTGCCCCTCTTCTGCAGATATGTCAGAGCCTGGGTGTCTCTGGAGAAGGAGCATGCGGTGTCCACCAACACCCTTGAGATTTTCAGGGAAAGGAGCGCACTGCAGAGAGTGGAGTACATTATTTCCTCGTCCAACTCTACTTTGATTTGATCCCTACCCTCCCCCTCGCTGTTTGATCACACAGCATTGCCCTTTGATGTGAAGGGCACTGCTTGTCACTGGCCACCTGATGTTTCCTTTCTTCCTGGTGATGGAAATTGAATAAAGATTTGTACACCTGTTGTCTTTCACTGTGTCTCACAGCTGCGCACACAGACACAACATGGGTCCTGGGGAAAATATAAGCACTACTGCAGTTAGGTGGGGAGGAAGAAGAGAAAAAAAAAGTATATTAAAAAAAAAACAGGAGATTTAGAGTCTCTTCAGTTTAGGGCACTGATTCTGTGCTGGCTGGTGCTATATTCAGTGCGTTACTGTTGGTTTCTGCTTCTTTTTGGGGGGATACCTGACTCCAGAACTGGCTGCATTATTTAGCCAGTTTGTTAACTGGTATTACTTTTTTATTGAGGACTGATTTCTCAACTGCCTGATCCACACAGTCAATGTGTTTCAGGTGTAACTCAGTTCTCATTAAGAAACAGTTGTTTCACTGTGTGTTCTTCTTTTCTCTTTTACATTGAGAAAAGGACAATGTTGATTTTGTGGCAGGGTTTAGCCCTTGGACTCTAGTTTTCTTTGTATCTTCACTGTTTTTTGGTGTTTGGACTGAGCCCTTGTGAGAAAATACATCTTACCAGATGAGCTGTTCCTGTGGGAAGGCCTGGCCCTGGGGCTGGGCCTCTGTAAAGACTGAACACCTGTGTGTGTGTATGCTAGGAGGTGAGCACTTGCTGCATCCTGGAGTTTGAGAGTAGAACCTGCCTTCGGAGCAGACCAAACACCCCTGAGAGTTAACTGCACCTTTACAATGTACTGTGTTCCAGTGAGTGGGCCTGGTTCGAAGGATGGGCCAGGATTCTATGGAGACTGAACACCTGTGTGCTGTGGGGTTATACATTTGCTGCCTTCAGGATTGGACTCTGCTCTCGGTTGTGGACTCTGTTTTTAGCAACGGACTCTACAGTTTGGAGTGGATTCCATTTCTGACAAGGCACTTTGTATACTGGAGTGGACTCCGATCCTGACAATGGATTTCACATTTTGAAGAGAACTGAATATGGTAATGGACTCTGTACCAGAAAGGAAAGCAGGACCGGCTGTCCTAGAGGTGGCCGGAAGGTGTGTCAGGGTGGTCTGCCTTTACAGTGGCCAGAAGGTGGGAGGGACGGGTGGTTTGCTGGGGCGGGGGGGGTCTGTATTTTATGCACTTTTTTTTCTGTAATTGGACTGTCTTATGTACATGTCATTGTTACTGTTTTGTGACTGAAAGTGGGATGTGAGGTTTGTCCTCATTTCCCTGAAAACTGGTTGAACGGTAGGGTTTGGGGCCTAGCTTTGCTGATCCTCTCCCTTGTAAAATTGCTGTTTCTTTGTATACAGCTGTTAATGCTAACTTTTTTTTGTAAACTGTGTATTGTTTAATGAAATAAAAAAAAATAAACAGGAGACCCCAAGTGCTTGTTCTGTGGAGTCCGGGGACCATGTATATACGGGATGTGGGTGTTTGCACTCCCTTTTTGATTTTCTAATGCACCTTCTTCTGTTTTTGGTTGCACTTCAGTCCCACGCTCCTGATCTTTGGGCACCCGGTACGGAGAGGAGAGGGCAGATCTGAGGACCTCCTCATGGGTCTGGCCAAACTGGCCATAAAAAGGTCCAAACAGTGGGCCGTGGAGGGGGTCATTCGGGCTGATTGTCTGCACCTCTTCCACAGTAACATATGAGCCCAGGAGCATGCGGTGTCTACCAACTTCCTTGAGCTGTTCAGGGAGAGGTGGGCAGTGCAGGGAGTGGAGTGCTTTATTCCCCCCTCCAACTCTATTTTAATTTAATCCCTACCATTCCTTTCACTTTTTTGATCACACAGCATTGCCCTTTGTTAAGAAGGACACTGCTTGTCACTGGCCACCCTGATGTTTTCCTTTCTTCCTGGTGGTGGAAACCGAATAAAGGAACAAATATAAACAGGGATTTAGAATCGCCTCAGTTCAGGGGACTGACTCTGTGCTGGATGGGCCACAGTCAGGATGTTACTGCTGTTGTTGGTTTCTGATTTTTTTGGGAGAACCGGATTCCTAAACTGGCTGGTTTACAAAGCCAGTTTTGTTAACTGGTATTTCGTTTTGAAAACAAAAAAGAGAGAGAAAATATATAAACAGGGAGTTTAGAATCTCCTCAGTTCAGGGGATTGACTCTGGGCTGACTGCACACAAGTAAATAAAAGGTGACTTGGTGACAGGATACTGGCCCCTGTGCAGTTATTTCACATTGGAATCCATTTGGTTCTATTCCAAAAGTTGAATTTTTTCACCATAACCAGAGAAGAGAGGTTAACATTTTCAACATTGTTCGTTCCCTTTGCATAATTTGTGCCATTGCCTAACTACCATAAAATGACACCATAAACCAGTCACACCAGTTAAACAAGAATTGACCTATTTTCTCACATACCAGCGTTTCCCTCCTCGATCACAAACTAGTTTCAATGTGCTCCAGAATTACAAATTCAGTTCTATCCCATACCATATTTAGTTTATCCATCTGTCCTCATTAATTCAATAGATTTTGGAGCTTTTAAGCAAATATGAATTCTCTTTCAATCCTATAATTTTCTCACGTATCAACTTAATTCAAAAAATGGATCAAGTCACAGATCCTTCTCAACGTTTTAGAAGAGTTACAATTTTGAAATGAGTACTGAATTAAAACTAAAATATATCAGTTTCTCATGAATTTCAACAATAATTCATCAACAGTGAAACCAAAAGCACATGTTATAGGGGAAATAAAAATACATTCTATTAATGGAATCTTCCCATTCTATTAGATTGGAGGGCCAGGCAAGTACCAGAAAAAAGTTGACGAGTCCAATACTGCCCAACCTTGGACCAGTCTCCAGGCATGTGTTGCCACAGGATTTGGTAATCCCTTCAATAGAGATGGGGAACTGGAGAATCGACATTTCAGGCACAAGCCCTTCATCAGGATTCCTGATGAATGCCTTATGCCCAAAACGTTGATTCTCCTGCTCCTCAGATGCTGCCTGATCTGCTGTGCTTTTCCAGCACCAGACTCTTGACTCTGATCTTCAGTATCTGCAGTCCTCATTTTCTCTTCTTCAATAAAGATGGTCAATTAGTGCAAACAAAGCCAAACTTAAAGGGCCATTTTTCCACACCAGGTGAATCTTACTTGCCAGAGTACGGAATCTGATAGTGACTTGGAAATATTCCCCCAGACGAAAGTTGGAGCATTGTCGGAGCTGGTTACGCATGCCCCATGTCAGAAACACAGGGGTCCTCTGCCAAAAAAGTAGCCAGACCCTGTCACATCTCTGCTCCACTTGGCATTTCTCGTGAGCTGGCCTCCAATATTTACCACTTGCTGGTGACCATATATTTGAGATGTGTTGGCTCAGCATCCACAGAAGTTCCCAACACTGCAGAAACAAAAATCAGTTCTACACCTTCAACTAAAGGTATGCAACATAGCAGTAAATTTATGGCTGAGTGAAAAACTTGGAAGCTTCAAATTTAAAACGACCGGCTAAAGATAAAGATGTGCTATACAATACCTATAAGTATCTCGCTTACTCCTCTGGCAATATAGAATAAAATACGTATTTCTGTCTCGGTCAGTGAACTGGCAGGAATATATCACAGTTTATACTTGCTAGATAACACTCCAGATAACTAGTTTTGCTTGGGCTCTTGATGCTACAATAAATGCTGCCTTGACATCAAGGCCAATCATCCTCACGTACCCTTAAGTGCAACGTTTTCTTCCACGTTTGGACAATGACTATCATGAGATAAGCAGCCAAGTGGGTCTGATGGTACCCAGAATCCATATTGCTGGGGGCCTCAGAAGGAAGAATCAGACTGTCCACTTTGCACATTGCTGAGTATATTTGCAAATGTTTCAGCCTTTAGTAGACTCCCTCATTGTTGAGGATGGGAATGTCGGGGGATCATTCTCTCCCAGGGTGTCGTTTAATCTAACTCTACAAATCAATAGTGGAATGACAGATCTGTGGAGCTCAGATCGAACCAACTGGTTGTGGGTCATTCAGCTTTGTCTACAGCATGCTGCTAATGCATGTCTGACTTGCATTTTGTTGTTTTTAGTTTCACCAGGTAAACCAACTTGGTGGTAATGCTAGTATGGGGGAATATACCAGGTCATGACTTTACTGATTGTAGTTGAACACTACTGCTGCTGTCACAAGGCACCACAGTGCCTCATGGATGATCACTCTTCAATTACTAGATGTTTGAAGTCCATCACATTCAGCACAGTGGCAGTGCCAAACAACACAATGAAGAGTACACATGAACTGTGCAGTGGTTACCCAACAATTCAGTCACAGACAGATGCATCTACTGCAAGTAGATATATTTCCTCTCCACTTCTTGTTCACTTCATCACTTGCTACAGCCAAACAGCTGTGTCCTTTTAGACATAACCAGTAGTAATGCTATTAAACCACTCTTGGTGAAGAACGTTGAAGTCTCTCATCCAGAGCATATTTATGCCTGCATCATGCTTAAATGCTTCTTTTCAATTAGTGTTCAACTTCATGGAATCAGAATTCAATGTTGGCAACTCTCAAAATACCTCCCTCCAAAGTGTATACTACGGTGCTACCATCTCTGGTGAATACAGTACTATTGGTGTTTAGGACATTATCTATAAGATACGATTCCATAAAATCTAGGAGCAAAAGTAGGCAATTAATCCCCTTGAGTCTGCTATACCATTCAACACAATCATGGTTGATTCCACCTCAGCCTCAACTCCACTTTGCTGCTCACTCTTCATAAACCATCAATCCAATACGAATTAAAATCTGCCTGTCTATCTCCACTTCAAATTTACTCAATCACCTAGCATCCACTCCACTTTGGAGTAGTGAATTCCACAGATTCACAAACCTAACAGAGAAATAATTTCTCATCTGTTTTATCCTAAAGCTAAGGCCTCTCATTCTAGATTGTCCAACTAGGGGAAACATCCTTTCAAAGTCTACTTTGCCAATCGCATTTAGCATCTTACACAACTAAATGAAATTTTATTCTTCTTTACAGGCCTAAATTGCTCAAGCTCGCCATAAGACAAACTCATCTCTGGAATCAAACTAGTGAACCTCCTCTGAACTGCCTTCAACTGCTTCTTCAAGTAAAAGGGAGAAAAATTATATATTATACTCCAGATGAAATTTGATATTGCCCTGTGCAGATGCAGCAACACCTTTCCTATTTTTATATTTCATTCCTTTAGTAAAAAATACAAAAATTCTTTTTACCTTCTGTTACCTGTTGCACCTGCATACAGGTTTCTGCAATTCATGCACAAGGACACCCAGATCTCCCTGCATGAAGGACTCTGACGTTTCTCTCCATTTTAGGTAATAAATTGCCTCTGTTCTCCCGACCAAAATGGATAACTTGCCACTTATCGACATTAAACTCCATCTGTCACGTTTTGGTCCATTCACCTAACCCATCCATATCCGAATGCAAATTTATTATTTCTTTAATGCAACCTACTTCCCAACCTATTTTAGTGTCATCTGCAAATCTTGCTGCAGTATTTCCTAATCCTTCAAAATAAAATTAATATAGATTGTAAAATGGCTGGTTCACCACCAACTTACAATCTTTTTTTCTCTTGCAAATATATTTTAGTTGGGAGTTATTGAACATCTTAAACATCTGTCACTTTTAGTCTTCCTGCCCAGCCTAGGACCAAATCTGTCCTCATGCCCATGTATTTACCTTTGTTTAACTCCAGAATGATAGTGTGGGACTCCAATTTCTCAGTCCCTAAACTGAATTTGAAACTCTAGCATGCTAATGGTCACTTCCCTGAAGGATTCTTCTACTACAATGTCATTAATTAATCATTTCAAAACACTAAGTACCCTTAAATATTTAATTTTCGGGCATAAGCCCTTCTTCCTCAATACGGAATCCAGAAATCGTGCACTCCCTGGTTGGTACACCACTACATGGCCCCAAAAAATAATCTCTAATACATTCAAATGAATTCTTCCTCGAGGCCACCCTTTCCAATTTCATTAATGCACATCACTCAATTATTGCTGTATCTTTCTTACAAGCCCACAATATTTCCTGGTTTATATGACCCCACTGCGAATTATAACTACCATTTGAGGGATGAGTGTGTGGTGCTGGAAAAGCACAGCTGGTCAGGCAGCATCCAAGGAGCTGATGAAGGGCTTATGCCCAAAATGTCGATTCTCCTGCTCCTCAGATGCTGCCTGACCTGCTCTGCTTTTCCAGCACCACACTCTCTACTCTGATCTCCAGCAACTGCAGTCCTCACTTTCTCCTACCATTTGGAGGATGTATAGATTATCCCCAGGGACTATTTATTTATACCCAGACTGATCCTATATCTTGATCTCCAGTGCCTATATCATTTCTCACTTTAGCATTTATTTCTTCCTTTACAAACAAAGCTATACCACCCCTTAGTCTTGCTGCAACCACAACTCAGGAGCTACCACAAAATAATATCCATTTATCTCGATTTTCACTGTTAACTCACCAAATTTCAAAATGTTTTCTTCTCCCTTCTCTTTTCTCATTTTTTGCCTCTTTTATTTTACTTACCTCTTGTTGAAGAGCTTGGTCGTGGTGACGGCAAGTGAGCCCAGCGTGGATTCGTGCCTGTGGTGGCGGACGCAGCTTTGGGTTCCTGGCAGCTTCTAGATCGACAAGGCAATCCTAATACTGACTCATAGCTGCTACAGCAGTGGCGCATTTGGGTTTCCCATGGCATCTACGTGCATCACAGATTCATGCATGTTTTTGGGCCCAGTACGAGCCTTGGTGACATTGACAGCGTCTGCATCGGCAGAGTTGGCAAAGCAGACTCATGGTGGCAGCGGACTTTACTTTTGGCTACTGCAGCACACTTCGGCATCAGTGGCATCTGCATTGGTGAGGTACAGCGAGGACTCATGATGGCAATTGCAGTAGAGGCAAGATAGCACCAAAGCATGGCACCTTTTATTCCGGTGCAGCAGGGTGGCGAAAGTGACTTATATCTGGCCATTGGGGCCATAGCTGAGCACTTAACAAAAAGGACTGTAAAGTTGAACACTTCCTTTATTTTTTAAATTTTATGTTTGGTTTATTTTTCTGTGTTTTAAGATGGCGCTGGAGAGAGGCGGCACTCCACAACACTTTTCCCTGTATTTTGTGACAAGATACACGTGCCAATACATAAATCAAATCAAATTTTCCTGCTATAGAAGATTAGGTAAACTCTTGCTTGATTGGTCTGCGGGATAGCTCTCCCAATTTCTGCATTAACCACAAGATGGGCTACCTAGTTTAATTCATTTATTAGACAGCAAATGCTCAACACAATTGCCATAGCAAATCACTTAGTAACAGTTAACCACATTATGATGGATCTGGATTCAGGGAAAGAAATCTGTTGTTCTTAGAAATGTTTAACCTTTCAAGTGAGGAGAAAGAAGTGCAAGTTAAAATAATTCAACTTCCCCAGAATAATTTGTTTAAAAGAGTCAGGAGTAAGTCAAACATCACTAATTCTTCTTTGTTGATATGGCAATTTTTACTGCAGTTTCTTCACTCAGTTATTTAATATGCACTGATAACATTATTTCTTAAACATTCCACAAATATTTCTTACACAGTATGCCAGAGGATTCATACTAAAACAAATCTTTGTGATGATTTTAGCAAAGTGCAACATATAGATAAATAAAAGGGAATCAAAGATTATATTCATACCACCCAAGGTATACCACCTAAGGTGTCTGGAAAATCTGCCATTGTTGGAGACTGTAATAATGACTTTATTTGTAAAAGTGGAAACAAATGAGTGTAATCCAAGATAGGAGGAACAAAGTTTAACAACAGGAACCAAATTATAGTTTCCTTAGTTCTTACTCATTAACTTAGTGCGCAAACCCCCTGAGTACCTCTTGGACTACTAAACAGGGTCGCTTAATTTTCGCCATACACTTTTGTGTTATTATCTATTGCCAGCAAATATACTGTGATAGTTACCTTGGCAACCAATAATTGATGTTCTCAAAAAAAATTTTAAACTGAAGCTTCCATACAACAGGTTACGAACACATGAATAATTTGAAATGGAGCATAATTATATTTTTAAAGAAATACTTAGTAGTTGGATAATTAAATTGAATAGAAGCTGTTTTAAATAATCAAACTTTCTGGTATTGAAAACTGACAGTCACCTTAGCAGGTTTTCAAGTATAACATTTCAAACACGATTCAAGGAGGCATTATATATCTCAAATTCCATATTAACATAGCCCAAGAGTGTACTGAATATCGCAATGAAGTACCTACCACTAGTTCAAAGACTTGTGCTACCAGCTAAATAGCTAAAACACTATTTAATCAAGCATTAATTATGCATATATATCCATAGACTATATATATAGTTCAGCAATAACTAATTTGTGTTCATTTGTCTGTTGCACATGTAATCGATTTACAAAGCAATTATATTGTCAAACCACTTGACCATTAAAAAATTATATAATTCAATTGAGACATTCAAATACTATAATGAGCACTTAGGAGATTTTAATCCCGTGTGCACAGTTAAAAATTGTATTGACAAAACAGTGAAGATTAATAATAACTACAAAACCTTTAATTATATATCTAGAAAAGATGAGTGCAAAGTAATAAAGTTTAGCAAAACTCCTACAGATTAACATAAAGATGAAAAGCTTAATCACACATTTGATATACTTGTCAATTTTATCAGAATCCATAAGAAAGCTTCACCTTCAGGGAAGAAAATTTAAAAAAAAATGGTACTGCAAGCAAGATTATTATTTGGCTAAGATCAACTTTGATCAAACAGTAAGATACTTCAGAACCAACCAACAAAATAAATCCACTGACGCAAAGTAAAAAGCAAATTATAAAGATTTTCTTACTAGAAAGTTCGTCACCACATTGGTTAGCATCCACAAACATTTGTCTGTTCTGTCTCATTGGTATCCGTACATTCACATTGGTGTGGATGGAATGAATTTTTAATCGTGGGACATTGGCAGCACCAGCACTGGGATAGAATAGAGCCAGATTTTTGAAGGGGGGGGGGAAAACGGTGCATGGAAGTTTTGCATGGCAGCTATTTCGATAACGATCCCAGAATGGGACAGGAGGGAACAGAATATATAAATATAGAAAAGCAGGGGAAATGATGACAGCATGAGCGCCTCTTCAACCAATTTGCAAGTGCTCTTAACACCATCCAGTGATACATTACATGTCACCATCTCAGTACATATCCAACCGACTGTAAGGTCAAAAACACCAACCATCGGCTGAAAACAAGGCCTACTTACACTGAAGTACTCACACCTCATCACTTAAGTCTGGAAGAAAACAAGCATGCCAGGTGATCTCAGGGACACTGTAAATGAGACCATGTTCAAGAAAGGAAGTCGGTCTGACTGGAAATTAGAGGGATTACCCTGTCTGTCAAGTAAAAAGACATCGCGAAAATCACAGTCATTGGCAAAGTGCCCTCCATTAAGCCAGAATTTTTGCTACTGTCACAAGTCTAGCTCTTAGCTGTAGCCATCCCTAGAATGTGTTATTGTACAAAGACTACATCTGGTAACTAGAAATACAAAATATACAATGGAAATATTTCTGAGATTGCCCCATACATGCAGACTCTCATCAACAGCTGTGGTAACACAGTCAAAACTCTTCAAATTTCAAATTTCCACACTTCTCACTAATTTTTTAATGGCTTTACATTAATCTCCAGTAATAATACCACATCTTTTAACTTGGTTAGTAGAGTTAATAAGTAGACCATATAATTCTAAACATTTTTTTGGTCTGAATTATTTTGACCATGATGCAATTATTCCTACCTAAAACTCCAAGCAAGAGTTGGAGTTCTGTCAAGAGAATTTAATAATCTTCTGACTGTGAAAACTACAGATCCACTGACTTCACAAATAACTGTCTCATCACTTTCCATTTGCACATTCATTTTTCCTAGAAGATTGACTCCGCAGTAGAGGCATTCCATTAGCAACTTCAATATGTTAGCACTTATAAAATGGCTTACTCCAGCTATTTTACATTAGAATTATGATTCTAGAGACCTCACTGTATTGTCATCAAGCCTAATACAAACAGCACTTTTATATTCCTTAATTTTGCACTGATCCTTAGTACTTCTTCAGTCAAGCCAACACATTAACTGGTTTGCTCCATAAAATATTGAAGTGTCAATACAACCTAGCACTGTATAGTTAAAAAAAAAGAGTCTTCAATTAAAAATCCATTATGATCATTATTTGTTCAGATTAACCATCACACTCTCTCATAATTCACTGCATTCTGTTTCATTTCAAAGATCCTGTCTCTCTACTTTGAGCAGTTCATCAGATAAATGTTACTTCAGACCAAAGCTGACAACTACGAACTATTATTTGCATGGTTCCGGAATTCATACACCAATTACTGAAGTTCCAATTCTGTCTTCTGTTGTAATAGCCAGATTTTCTAAAAGGCACTTCCTTTGTCATTCCAGTTGTTTTTAGCCTTCCCAGTGTAGCAATACTTGCATCTAGTTGCTGGACCATTTCCAAATCTTACAAACATTGAATTGTCTATCCTTTCTAGCCCATTTATCGCTAAACATTTTTCTTGAATTTCATCAACTTTAGGTAACAATTCTTCTTCGACTGAATAAAAGTGAAGCTAATTTTACATATACATACAACATACAGTACATATGCAATTCTTAACTAACAATGTGTCCAGAAACGTTATGACACATAATGGATGAGGATAGATATTGAGGTTCTAGTCAAGAATACAAAAGAATCATATTAGATAGATAAATGGGATTGACTGAATCTTTTAAACAGTGTAACAGTGTAGGGGCATTCTTAAAAAGGAAACCAGGAAGACAAAAGAGGGGATATGAGATAGCCTTGGCAGATAAGGTTAAGGTTAATCCAAAAGGGTTTGACAAATACATTAAGTGGAAGGCAGGAACTAGAGAGAGATTAAGACCCTTTGAAGATCAACAAGGTTGTCTTTATGTGGAACCTAAGGAGATAGGAGTGATATTAAATGAATGTTGTGCACCAGTTTTTCTGTTGAGAAAGTGGAGGTTAGAGAACTCAAGGAAATACAAATCGTTCTGTTATAATGTATGTTTCCTCAAAGCAAATTCATTGTAACGCAACTGACAAATTGAGGACGCTGTTTCTACACTGTGAACCAATAACCTTGTATTGGATGTATTGCGATTACAGTGCCAATGACTTAAGCACAGTTTCTAAAGTGCCATAGCACAAGAATGCAACCATGTTATAGAAGAACTAACTGCAAACATTGATGTTTTGAAAATAATTCACATAGAAGAGGAAGTGCTGGAGATCTTAGGAAACACAGAAGGAAGATAAATCCTCAGGACCTGATGATGTGTATCCCCAGATGTTGTGGGAAGTCAGGTAGGAAATTGTGAGGCCCGTAGCAGAAATATTTGTATCATCATCTGTAAACATGGGTGAAGTACCAGAAGGTGGCTAATGTTGTGCCATTGTTTAAGAGAGGATGAAAGGAGAAGCATGGAAACTATAGACCTGTGAATCTAACATTTTGTTGGAGGTGATTCTGAATGATAGGATTTACATGCATTTGGAGAGGCAAGGATTGAGTAGGGATAGTCAGCATGGCTTTGTGCGTGGAAAATCATGTCTCAACTTGACAATTTTTAATGAAGTATCCAAAAAAAGATTGATGACAACACTTTAATAAAGCCCTTGACAGGGTTCTGCGTGGTAAACTAAACAGTGAAGTTAGATCATATGGGATTCAGGGTGACCTTACCAATTGGACAAAATTGGCTTTATGGTAGAGACACAGAGTGTGATGGTGGAGGGTTGTTTTTCGCACTGGAAGCCTGTGACCAGCGGCACCTATCGCCCTCCCAGCTACCTCCCCTTTCCCCACCAGCCACACCCCCACCCTTCTCTTTATCTCTCAGTTATGCCGAAATGTCGACTCTCCTACTCATATGCTGCCTGACGTGCTGTGCTTTTCTAGCACCAGACACCAGCAGTATTCCACTGGGAATCGGTACTGGGCCCACTTGTTTTTCATTTGCATAAATAATTTGGATGAGAATATAGGAGGCATGATTAGATTACTTAGTGTGGAAACAGGCCTTTTGGTCCAACAAGTCCACACCGACTCGCCAAAGAGAAACCCACCCAGACCCATTCCCCTACATTTACCCCTGCACCTAACACTATGGGGAATTTAGCATGGCCAATTCACCAACCTGCACATTTTGACTGTGGGAGGAAACCCACGCAGACACGGGGAGAATGTGCAAACTCCACACAGACAACTGCCTGAGGCAGGAATAGAACCCGGGTCTCTGGCGCTGTGAGGCAGCAGTTCTAACCACTGTGCCACCATGCTGCCCACCATGGTTAGTAAGTTTGCAGATGACATCAAAACTGGTGATATAATGGACCATGAAGACGGCTATCTATGATTACAAAGAAATCTCGATTAATTGGATCAATGGGCTGAGGAGTGCTAGATGAAGAGTAATTTGGATGAATGTGAGGTATTGCATTTGGTTGGGTCTTATATAAATTAGTGGTAGGGGTCCAAGTAGTGCTGTAGAACAGAGAGACCTATAGACCATAATCCTTTGGAACTTGAGTCACAAATAGACAAGGGTGGTTAAGAAGAGTGGTTAGTATGCTTGCCTTCATTGCTCAGACCACTGAGTGTATGATTTGGGATGTCATGGTGAGGTTGTACAGCATGTTGGTGAGGCCTCTTCTGGAGTACTGTGTGAAGTTCTGCCCATCCTGTTATAGGAAGGATACTTTTAAATGAAGAGGGTTCAGAAAGGATTTAATAAGATGAATGGAGGGTTTGAGATACAAAAATAGACTGGAAAAGCTGTTACGTTTTTGCATCAGAGCATAGGAGGTTAAGGGGTGACTGTAAGAGGTTGAAAAAAATCATTAGGTGCAGATATATGGTGAATGATCAGGGTCTTTTTCCTAGGATGGGGTAGTTCAAAATTGGGGCATATTTTTAAGGTGAGAAGAGAGATTTAAAAAAGACATGAGGGGCAACTTTTTTTTTAAGCTCAGATTGGTTCTCAGTATGTGGAATCAGATGCCAGAGAAAGTAGTGGACCCAGGTAGAGTTACATTTAAAAGACATTTGGATAAGTTCAAGAGTAGGAAAGATTTGGAGGGATATGGGCCAAGCATAAGCAGGTAGGACTAGTTTAGTTAGAGAACATGTTCGGTTTGGGCCAGTCAGACCAAATAATCGGTTTCCGTGCTGTGTGACTCTATCCCCTTCACAACAGGTGAGATTTGAACCAAGTCCTTTTGCCCAAAAAAGGTAGAACACTACCACGTAGAGTCATAGAGATGTATAGCATGGAAACACACCCTTTGGTCCAACCCAATCTAGTCCCACCTGCCAGCACCCAGCCCATATCCCTCCAAACCTTTCCTATTCATATACCCATCCAAATGCCTTTTAAATGTTGCAATTGTACCAGCCGCCACCACTTCCTCTGGCAGCTCAATCCATACACACACCACCCTCTGTATGAAAAGGTTGCCCCTTAGGTCTCTTTCATATTTTTCCCCTCTCATTCTAAACCTCTTGTTCTGGTCTCCACAATCCCAGGGAAAAGACTTTACCTATTTACCCTGTCCATGCCCCTCATAATTTGGTAAACCTCTAAGGTCACCCCTCAGCCTCCGACACTCCAAGGAAAACAGCCCCAGCCTTTTCATCCTCTCCCTGTAGCTGAAATCCTCCAACCCTGGCAACATCCTTATAACTCTTTTCTGAACCCTTTCAAGTTTCACAACATCTTTCCGATAGGAAGGAGACCAGAATTACACGCAATATTCCAACAGTGGCCTTACCAATGTTCTGTACAGCCGCAACATGACTTCCCAACTCCTGTACTCAATACTCTGACCAATAAACAAAAGCATAGCCACTGATTAAAAGAGAGTAAAGTTAATCCTCAATTAATGCCCAAAAATAAATTGCATAAAATATAAAGTATCCAGACCGGATATGCAAAAGATTAATGAAAATCTTTTCAAAAATGCAGAGGAACTCATGTTGATGAGGAAGAGAGTTGGGAATCTAAGTAAGTGAATCATAAAACTACTGCTGGAACACAAAGGTAATTTGAAACAATTAATGGAACATTGTACAACACAACAGTCGTAGCCTAGACTGTGGTGCTGGAAAGCATAGCAGGTCAGGCAGCATCCGAGTAGCAGGAGAATTGACATTTCTGGCATAAGCCCTTCGTCAGGAATCTGAGCCTTGGTTGGAAACCATTTGAGCTACTGAATCAATCTTACATTAACAGTAACTATGATTTAAAACACTACAACTCCAACTCCAATTGCAACCCGGAAATGTGACAAGAACAATGGTGCATAAACACTCAAATTCATAATGCAGCAGCTTGCCCATGTGCAACTGTTCCTGACAGCGGAGGGAGTATTAAATTTTCCCTCTATCCAAATTACTGTAGGGCACCTGGTTTTGTACAGCCGCCTATTACATCCTCTAGTGTTAGGGCTGAGTTTTTTTTTAAATTCATCATGGCATTTAGGTGTCGCTGCTGGGCCAGCATTTACTGCTCATCCCTGGTAGACCTTGAGAACATGATGGTGAGCAGTCTTCTTGAACCTCTGAAGTCCATTTGGTCTTAGGTATACTAACAATGTCTTCAGGGAAGGAGTTACACAGTGAAGTGACAATGAGAACATTTCCAAGTCAGGATGTTCAGCAGCTTGGAGGGAAACTAATAGTGTCTCCATGCTACTTGTCGTCCTCAAAAGGTAATATGTATAGGTTTAGAAGACACCAAGGAGCCTTGATGAATTTTCGCAGTGTATCTTGTAGATGGAACATTGCAGCTACTCATGATGTTGATGGTGGAGGAAGTGAATATTTGATGGTGTGGTGCCAATCAACCAAATTGCTTTGCTTTGTCTTGGATAGTGTCATGCTTGAGTATTGTTGAGATTGGCTTTCAACCAGGCAAGTGGAGAAGATTCATACACCCGACTTCTAGATGGTGAACAGATAGACGGAAGTTAGGTGATGAGTTATCAGTTACAGGATTCCCACTCTTGAAATTCCTCTTGCGCCCATATTTATAGCACTAATCCAGTTCTGTTTCTGGTCACCCAAAACATCAACCTCTCCACCTCCTGATGCTGCCTGGCTTGCTGTTGATAGTGAAGACTCAGCAATGGTAACATCACTGAATGTCATGGGGCAATAGTTAAATGAGATGGTCATTTACGTGAGATGGTCATTGAATGGCACTTCTGTGGAGCAAATGATAAATGCCTTTCATTAGCCCAAGCTGAGCTGTTGTCCAGGTCTTGCTGCATTCTCATTTTTCAAACGTTCTTCCTAAAGAAATAGAAACCTAAGACTTGGTTTGGTTTTTTTTTAAATGTGGCCTTGCTAGCTATGGCATGATGTTTATTGACTGCTGTATCTGTACTTCTAGATCTCCTTGTTCCTCCATTCTGCCTAGACTTGCACCATCTAAGTAATAAGTGAACCCCTACAATATGCACTACCTCCAAGTCTTGAAGTTTACTTGTCAATTACTGGCTCGGTCTCCCAAGTTTATTGTCTACTATCTATTGCAGTTTTCTAGCAACATCTATCCCCCAGTTTGAGGTCATCTACAAATTTAGAAATTTGTATTTTTGGTTCCAAAGTTCAAATCATTAAAAGTAGCTGTACAAGCACTAATACTTACAGATCACTATGTTTCAGTTTCTGCCACTCTGAACTCTCCTTTACTTGTAATCTCTGCTTTCTAACTTGAAGCCAGCTCACAATCCATTATCATTTGTGCCCAGATTTCTCAGTCTGACCCTATCCAACCTATTATGGAGCACCTTATTGCACATCTTCAAAATCAAATCCAGATAAATTACGTATTTTTCATTACCACCATCAACTCCATTTGCTACTGCCTCAAAGTTCAATAAAGTTAGTCAAGCAAGATTTCCCTTTATATTCTCCATGCTGAACGTGCATTCTAATATTTTTTCATTCTGTTCTTTCCTTTAGTAAGGATTGCATTATTTTTCCTACCACCAATATTAAGCTGGCTTGTGTATGATTCTCTGGGCATGGTCTGCCTCCTTTCTTAAATGTAGGAATTACATTAGCTATCTGCCAGTCTTCTGACACTATACCGTCTTCTAATTAGTTATTTTTAAAAAGGTGAAAGAATGTCTCTGCTACCCATTTCTTTGATTGCATCTCCAAATTTTGAAAGAATCAGTCTGGCTTTATCCTACTGGAGTTTGACTTTATTTAATGTATTTCTTTTTGTTTTAAATGTAGTTATCTCATTACCTATATCATATCTACTTGTTCCCTGGTAAATAGTGAAGTGAAATAGTTATACGATATTTCAGCCATTTCTCATTCAACATCTGTGGTATTAACAAAAAAAGGCTGTGATAGTAACTGGATCATGACAGTCAGACATGCTGGCAAAATATTTTACTGGTATTTTATGTTCCTTGATAATTTAATTCCATTGCTGTTTGTTTTCCTAACTGTTTTATCACAGTCTCTTCATATTCTCTTTAACATGCACTTAACACATTCCACTTTTCTAAACCTATTTTCCCCCAATTTGTCAGTGTCCGGCAAGTGTCTCATTTTCTTTTAGCAGAATAAATCTTTCCTGAACTTTGCTCAACACCATTTTAGATGTTTCCAACAATGTTTTTTTTAGCATTGTTGCTACTGTTAATGTCAATTTTCCCAAGTTCTATTCTCAAAGTCAAATTTTCTCCAATCATACTTGCACCCTTCACTATCAACTTAAAATGCACATCACAATGTATGTTGTTCTACTCGCGTGCACTGGTTCATGCCTTACTATAGATGCAATAGCAAATCTTCCCTTGAGTTTTGTATTATATAAGAGTTAGAAACCAGTCCTTCACACAACGTAGAAACTCCGTTCCCCTATCCTTTTTGTCTACCTCTTCACTGCAATTAATATCAAGCTAGTTGATCTAAGGATCTTGCAAAGGCAATACAGGTGATACTTCCCTAGTAATTTAAAAGGTACTTGCTGTGGACTTGCCCAAATCTGACAGCCAGGTCTGCACTGGCTTTAGTGGTGACAAGCTAAAAAGGATGGAACTAAGCAGTAACAAGTTAGTTGGAATGGCCTAAAAGCTTGATCAAAGACAGGTTAAAATGGTTTAGGAAAAGCATTCCACAGATTGGGACTTAGACAGCTGCAAATATCATCACAATTGATGGGATAAAGAAAGGGTGGGATACATCAAAGAAACAAGGACTTTGGGGCAGGCCAGTAGAGAGAGTTAGTGTGTTAAAAGGAAAGGGGAAGGAAGCTGATCCTAGATATTGTCTGATATGGCTTGAAAGGATGGACAAAGAATTGGGTGGCATCAGCCTAACATGAAAATATTGCTAGAAGTTTACTTTTGCTGGATAAAAATACTGTAAACTCCCTACCTAACTGCATCGCAAGAGGACTTTCACCATACAGATTACATATAGAGCAAGATGCTGCTCATCACCAAGTTCTCAAAGAAACTAGGATTAAGCAATAAATACCAGCTCTGCCACATTGAGGAATTAATAATTTTAAAAATCCTTTGTAGTTTTGTAATTTATTTCAATGCAAAGTTTTGATCGCATTCAAAGCCAAATATACTATAACCACTTCATTTCACAGTAAGTTCTTCACAGAAAGTTAATGAATAATTACACATTGATTAATTGATTATGCCCTCCTTCTTCCATCTCCTCTGCCCCTTTGATTAATAGTAGCTATGCAAAAGATGGCACAACACAACAGCACTTCACAGGCGGTTCCAAAGCACTGAAGAAGTCACCTAGACCGGATGAAATGTCTGCAAATCAACTTCCAGCTCAGCAAACACACCCACAACTACGGCAACCGACAGCTATAAATCTTTACACAAACCTTGATATGGGTTTGTGTTTTCTGCTTCAGCATTTTGAAAATGACATTTTTTCTATACACTTTATTGGAAGGAAAACTCAAAAAAATCAAATTATTTTGCTGGGAGAAAGTTTTTTTTTAAAACACATGGCAAATCTTCTCCAGGTGACATTAATATTTCTTTAAAATTTGATTCATTCCAAACATACAAATTCTGTGCAAGAAAACTTGCTGAAACCCATAATTAAAAACTAATTTTCATTGCCTAAAACTTGAATAACTCTTGCCATGTTGAAAGTATTTTGTTCAAATCAAAAAATGCTGACGATCATACATTCCATAAGAATAAAAAAAGCAGCAAGTGTCATAACTGAAGTAAATACTGTGCGAGCTGGAGATCTGAAATTCAACAAAGATACTGAAGAAACTCAGCAGGTCTTGGCAAACAGAGAGAAACAGTTAATGTCTCAAGTCAAATATGACATCTTTGGATCTGTCACAACAGTTGAGTTGCCCTTTCAATTTAAATTGCATGCACCTATATTTTGAATTAAAAATAAATGTCGTAACTTTTTCTTTCAAAGCCAGTATCAGACCAAGACCACTATTGACAATGGAATACACAGCTTTGAAAAAGTGACCAGGCCCACAGGTGCCACCCTGACCTCCTAGTCAGTGTCCATTTTAATTCCCTTTCTAACATGACCATCCTTGGCCTTCGATTGACACAGCGAATCAGACCACAAATTGGAGGAACAACAGCTCATCTTCCGATTAGCAGCCTACAGCCTGCAGGACTCAACACTGAGTTTTCCAATTTCAAATAACCTCCCTTCCCACCTTGAGATATTAAAAGTTAATTTGCTCTGCTGACCTGCAGGAAATTGAATGTCCCAAGGCTAGGGAGAGATGCCTCTGACTTACAGGTAGATTGTAAGGAATTTATATTCCAATCCCTTGCCATTCAGAGCCATTTGCATGGCCATTTCCTAGTTATTCAGTGTAAAGGAATTGCATTATCATCTTATTCAAAATCAATAAGAACATTACAGTTGGAATTTTGAGTACTCCCTGTAGTTAAAAAAAAAGATTCACAACAGATTTGATCATTAAGGGGTGATTTACATTATACTGTTTCTGGAAATGATGTAGTCACTGTATTGTGTCTTGAATGGCATGTGACTAGGTGCAGGTTGTCTTGTGGGCATTTCTGACTGTGATGCAAAGATCTTGTTCTAACGGAAAGACTGTTTCCTTTGTTCAGAGAGATCCGTTGACATGGCTTCACAAGCATTGCCAAGTGTGTTAAAGGGTTCCTCCAG
Organism: Chiloscyllium plagiosum; assembly: GCF_004010195.1. NCBI lineage: Eukaryota > Metazoa > Chordata > Chondrichthyes > Orectolobiformes > Hemiscylliidae > Chiloscyllium > Chiloscyllium plagiosum. Next base: position 25,008,077 of record NC_057739.1, read on the forward strand.
AAAGCTTACTTTGTACTCAGCTTAATAAATTTTGCTCGTTCACAGAAGGTGACATTTGCAGTTGCATCAAGAGTGTAAGAATCTCAGGAAAAAAAATCCCACCTACTCCCTTCCCAGCCCCTCCCCCTCCCTCTCCCTCTCCCTTCCATTCCTCTGATCAACTCTTCCTTCTAGCTTCCAACCAGATTCATTCTTCCCATCAACCAACCAGGTCGTAGCCTCTACCTGTGTTCACCTATCCCTACCTCACCATCCTGTCCTCACGTCCCCCAACCACCCCATTACATGCAATTTCCCTTATACCTACCCCAGTCCTGAAGAAGAAACATTGGACTTCTCCATCTCATGATGCTGCCTTGCTGTGTTCTTCCAGCCGCCTGATTGTCTACCTTGCATTCCAGCATCTGCAGTCTCTAGTCAGGAACAGAAATTGTGGTGTCTCTGCTATGACAATCAGAATCACACTGGGAAGTGTATTTCCTCAATCATCAGGGTCATGGACAATTCCATTCTAAATGATATTGTTCATTCATTTTAAATTTAGCCAATTGTGACAATACTATGGTTTTAAGAAGTATATTTTGTCCAAGTTTTAAAATGATAAAAGGTTGGGAAAGAGGCGCCAAGCTGTTGATTGAAGCCAATGAAGTAAACAGTTTGCGAGCCCTTTTTTAAGAAAAAGCAAGTTGGAACAATAGAAGCAGCCTAATTGGGTGTGGTCAAGAATTGCATAAGAGACACAATCTGTATATTACTGAATTTGCCTTTGCTAAAAGTCATTTTATAAGATTTGGATCAGAGTGATGTTGGAAAAGTACAGATCAGGCAGCATCCGAGAAGCAGGAAAATCGACGTTTCAGACAAAAGCCCTTCATCAGGATCCTGAAGGGCTTTTGCCTGAAACGTCAATTTTCCTGCTCCTCGGATGCTGTCTGACCTGCTGTGCTTTTCCAGCACCACTCTGATCTAAACTCTGGTTTCCAGCATCTGCAGTCCTCACTTCTGCCTAGTTCATTTTATGGGATGTTACAATATTAGAACAGTTAATTAGTAGTTAATGTATTTTGTTAAGCATTTCAATAGAGTTATGGGTTAAGCTAATTCTTTTATCTATATTTATACTACAGTTAAAATACAAAACATGTGTTTGGTCAAACTACTCTATTAAAAGCTATCAAATTGCATCTGGAAAGCAGCGTTTTACACTTACCTTTAAAATAAGAAAAAGTTAGGGTCCAGGCTATCATCTTAAAAATTTTGGGGGGGAATTTAGTCTGATCCATAACATAATAGTACAGGTCATTCTGCTATGACACACGTTTTGTTAACACAAATTCACTATAACACAATTGACGAACTGGATGACACTGTTTCTAAAGTGCAAAGTTTTAAAGCTTGTATTGGTTATTACATGATTCCAGTCCCATTAGCTTAAATAGTGCTGCCATTACATGATTTTTTTTTAATGACATGGAATTACTCGAGAACGGAACTACTGCGTTATAGCAGAACTGACAGTACATTGCAAAACAAATGCAAAATGAAGTAAAATATTGAAATACAAGCTAATGTCAGAACATCAGAGTATATCTACAACACAGACCATAGGGATTCAAGGAAAAGCTCTCATCAAATTTAAGGGCAATTAAGGATAGACAATAAATGCTGCCTGTGCAAGTGAGATGCACATTGTATGAATTAAGAAAACCACTTATTCACATAAATACATCAGAAAGCCTCACCCTTTACATAAGTGAATGCACAAGTGAGTGTAGACTGATGAAAAAGTAGCAAAAAGATTCATCTTAATTTTTTTTAGGTAACCAAGTCTTACTTAAATTGTATAGTCCTATTCACATTGTCCACAATTAAGAATTGCGCGCCCAGGCCCTTTAAGGTTTCCCATCCTGTTAGAGTCATACAGATCTATAGCACAGAGAAAAAGGCCTCCAACCCACGCACTACAAGTAGTTTAAGAAGTACGAAGTTACATTTCATTGATACCATGTGCCCAAAACAAACTTAGTTAAAAAAAATTCAATAATCCTGTAAGGGAAATTTGTCTAATCAAATTTCAGAATATTGAGGAACCTGCTCAGGAACTGGTTATTTTAGATCAAGCATTGTGGGAAGAGACAGCATTCTTCAGTAATCTCGCAGTAAAACGAGCTCAAGATAGAGATCAAATGTTAAATTTCATATTAAAATTTCCATGTGGTATGATTAAATTTGAAATTAGATTCCCAAAGTTAAACAATAACATTCACAAAGGTAAGAAGGGCAACATTAGCTTAAAAGATACGCTGCTGATAGTAATGACTCTAGGAATGTGTGCCAGAGATGTACAGCACAGAAACAGACCCTTCAGTCCAACTTGTCCATGCCGACCAGATATCCCAACCCAATCTAGTCCCATCTGCCAGCACCTGGCCCATATACCTCCAAATCCTTCCTATTCATATATCCATCCAGGTGTTTCTTAAATGTTGCAATTGTACTAGCCTCCAACATTTCATTAAAGAAATAATTCATGATTCTAAATACACATTCCCTTGAGGAATAAAATCTCTATTGGAAACATGGTACAAGTGGCTAATTAGAGAAATTAAGGATAGCATTTGATTAAAAGAGGCTTACAATATTTAAAAAAAATAAGTCTAACCTGAGAAATTATTAACTTACTTTTAAATTCCAAAAGGAGAAGCAAACAAGTGTAAATCGATAAGATATATAAAAACACATTGAAGAGCTATTATAAGGATGCAAAAATGAAAACTTTTACAGACAGAGACAAGAAATAACTAAGGGGAATAAAGGTAGTGGCAGAAATGTTAAATAATCAAAAAAATGTGTCTTCACATTTTCCCTTGATGTTCAAAGGCATTACTGTCACTGAATCGTGCCACTATCAATGCGATTTTTGAGATTTGTAGCTCAAGTTAAAGTTCAGGTTGTAAGTTTGCTGACTGAGCTGGTGGTTTGTTTTCAGATGTTTCATCACCATGCTAAGTAGCATCATCAGTGAGCCTCTGCTGAAGTACTGGTGTGCTGTCCCACTTTCTATTCATGTGTCTTGGCCTGTTAAAGGTGGGTGATATCATTTCCACTTTTTCTTAGAGGTTGGTAAATGGGGTCCATATCTGTGTGTTTATTGATGGAGTCCGGTTTGAATGCCAAGCCCTTAGGAATTCTCGGGTGTGTCTCTGTTTAGCCTGTCATAGCATGGATATGTTGTCCCAGTCAAAGTGGTGCCCTTCTTCGTCTCTGTATATGCATTCTAGTGATAGCTGGTCATGTCTTTTGGTGGATAGTTGGTGTTCGTGTATCCTGGTGCCAGTTTCCTGCCTGTCTATCCGATGTAGCGTTTGTTGCAGTCCTTGCAGGGTATTTTGTAAATGACATTTGTTTTGCTGGTACAGGATCCTTTCGGGTCATTAGTAGCTGTTTCAGTATGTTGGTAGGTTTGAGGGCTACCATGATGCTAAGGGGTCGGAGTACATAGAACAGTACAGCCCTTTGGCCCTCGATGCTGCACCGACCTGTGAACTAATTTAAGTCCATCCCCTTACGTTATCCCATCATCATCCATATGCTTATCCAAGCACTGCTGAAATTCCCCTAACATGGCTGAGTTAACCATATTGGCAGGCAGGGCATTCCAAGCCCTTACCACTCTCTGAGTAAAGAATCCGTCTCTGACATCTGTCTTAAATCTATCACTCCTCAATTTGCAGCTTTGCCCCCTTGTACAAGCCCACCCTATCTAATCCTCTGATCATTTTGTATGTCCCTATTAAATACTCTTAGATCTGTTCTCATTGGAGAGAAGAAGGCTAAGTCCCTCAGCCTTTCATCAAAAGACTTTCTCTCCAGAACAGACAACATCCTGGTAAATCTCCTCTGCACCTTTTCCAATGCTTCCACATCCTTCCTGTAATGAGGCGACCAGACTGTACACAAGATTCCAATTGAGGCTGCACTAGAGTTTGTACAGTTGCAACATGGCATCCTCTACCACTAAAACCTAACACACCGCATGCCTTCTTAAAAGCACTATCAAACTGGGTGGCAACTTTCAGGAATCTATGTACATGGACTCCAAGATCCCTAAATAGTTTCTTTCAATTAAATACTGGGAAAACCAAAGCTCTTGCCTTGACTCCAAAACACAAACTTTACAACTTTGCAAGACCAACTATTATCACTGTTGGAGCCAACCTGCAAAATCCAAGTATGCTATAGTTAGAGTTCCAACCCCATTTACTCCCCAACACCTAGGCTGTAACAATGTTGAAAAGTGTGGTGCTGGAAAAGCTCATTCTTGTAGTCATCTCCTAGATGTCTTTGGTGTATGGTAGTATGGCTAGAGTTGCTGGGTGCGTTGTCTTCTTGTTTGGATTTGTTGTTTAAGAACCGGCAGACTGGGTTTAATCGCTCTATAGGTATATACGCTGTGTAGGTATTTTTCTTCTGTTGCTCGTAGTTTCCAGGTGCTGCAATGTGTTGTGGCCCATCTATATAATGTTTTGATGTAGCTCCATTTGTGGGTGTTGTGATGATTGCTCCTGTAGTTAGATATATGGTCTGTGTGTGTTGCTTTCCTATAATTGCTGGTCTGCAGTTCTCCATTGACACTTTGTTCCACTGTGACATCTAGGAAGATGTTCTCTTCTTCTTTGGTGAAATGTATGCCAAAGATACACCAAGGACACAGACACCAGACATCCATTAGCAAGACCAGCATCCTCAAGCTAGTAGACCTGTGCCTCACTCCTCACTTCATCTTCAATGTCAAAACCAACAAACAAATCAACAGGAGAAAAACAGGATCACCAATATCAGGATTCTTAACAGACGCACTAATGCTTAGACTTGGACAAACAGCCCTGCCCACAATCCAACCCAAATTTTGGGTCAGTTATGTGGATGACACTTTTGTCATCACAAAATGGAACAAATTAGAAGAAACCTACAATATCATCAACATCCTTACTGACATAAATTTCACCAAAGAGGAAGAGAACAACAACAGACTCCCCTTCCTAGATGTCATATTAGAATGAACAGTCAATGGAGAACTAGACCAGCATCTACAGGAAAGGAACACACAGACCAGATACTTAACTACAGGAGCAAGCATCCCAACACCCATATGCGGAGCTGCATCAAAACATTATTTGAACAGGCCACAACACACTGCAGCACCCAGGAACTACGAGTAGAAGAAAAATACCTACACAGCAAATACAAGAACAGGTACCTGATAAGCACAATCTGCCTATTCTTAAACAACAAACCCAAAAAAGATAGCACAACACGCCCAGAGACTCTAGCCACACTACCAAACAAAGACATCTCGGAGATGACTATGAGACTACTCCAACCCCTTGGTATCATGGTAGTCCACAAACCTATCAACATACTGAAACAGCTACTAATGAACCTAAAGAATCCTTACCAGCAAAACCAATGTCATTTAAAAAAAACCCTGCGAGGACTACATCGGATAGACAGACAGGAAACGAGCCACCAGGATACACGAACACCAACTATCCACCAAACAACATGGCCAGCTATCACTAGAATGCATATACAGAGACAAAGTAAGGCACCATTTTGCCTGGGACAACATATCCATCCTATGACAGGCTAAACAGAGACACACATGGGAAATCCTAGAGGCCTGGCATTCAAACTAGAACTGCATCAATAAACACAATTGATTTGGACCCCATTTACCAACCTCTAAGAAAAAGAAGTGGAAATGATATCACCTTAACAGGCCAAGACACATGAATAGAAAGTGGGACAGCACACCAGTGCTTCAGCAGAAGCTCACTGATGATGTTACCTAGCATGGTGACGAAACATCTGAGAACAAACCTACCAGCTCAGCAAGCAAACTTACAAACTGCCAGTATCAATACTGTGAGGGTTATCATTGGCCAGAAAGTGAAAGAGTCATCTGTTTAAATATTATGGCTAGGTGAGCAGGTCAGCAGCAGAGAATTCTGCAGCTTGTATCTCACCTCAGTCCCCAAAAGACTCCACCATTTATGAGGTACAAGTGAAATATATAGAATACTCTCCACTTGCCTGGATGAATGTAGCTCAAACACAAGAAGTTTGTCACAACCCTGGGCAAAACAGTGCACTCAAGTGCCATTCCATTTACCATTTTTAACATTCACTATCTCCACCAAAGCAGAGTGACAACAGTGAATACCTTCTGCAACGTGTTGCAGAAATACACTAAGATTAATTGAACAACATCTTCCAAACCGGCAACCTCTACCACCAATAAAAAATGGCAGGGGCAGCAAATAAATTGGAACATCACTCGCTGCAAAACGCCTCCAAGTCACACACCACCCTGACGTGGAACTATAATCACCATTCCTTCAGTTATTAAGTCAGACATGGAACTCCAATTCAAACAACACTGTTGGTGTACCTACAGAACTTGGACCATTGACATTCAAGAAGCTGTCTGACAAAACTCAAATAGGGATGGGAAATAATTACTGGCCTGGTCAGCAGCAGCCACAGTGCATGAAAAATATGAATTGAAAAAAAGCATGTTGAAAAATAAAAGAGCCAAGAGCCCAACAAGCAAGGAATTTAATTACATCCAGTAAAGAAACATTACTGGAGAAATTGATGGGACTGAAATCTAAGAACCTTCTGGATCCAATGTCTTACCTGCTAGATTTTAAATGAGTTAACTCCAGATATGGCAGGTGCATTGTGTTTGCTTTTCCAGAATTCCCTAGATTCTGAAATGGCCTCAAGAATGAAAGGTGACAGAAACCAGAGAACTGCAGCTCAGTTTAGTCTGCCATCAGTAGTATGGAAACTAAGAGAATCTATTAGTAAGGAAACAGCATCAGAACCTTGTAGAAATCATAATACAGTTTGGCAAAGGCACAGTTTTATGAACAGGAAATTGTGTTTGACACATACTCAAAAAGATTAACTAGGAGGCTCAGGAGAACAAGTGGATATAGCATATTTGGACTTTCAGAATCATTCAACAAAGGTGCCCTACAGATTATTACACAAGATTAGTGCATACACTGAAACACAATCTGCCCTATAACACAGTCATATCTGATTCCTGTGTCTCAATACCATGATCCTTGGTATCTTTAGCCTTTAAAAATATATTTCCTTAAGTATATTCAATGATTTAGCCTCCATAACCCTTTGTGGTAGAGAATTCCAGAAGTTCACCATATTCATTCACTGCAAAACCAATTTGTGGAGGAGCAATGAGCAAAGTGCCATAGGGGTTGGTGCTTGGACTCAAGCAACTTAGAATGTCAATGACTAATTAGGTGTAACATATTCAAGTTTGGTGATGAAAGATAAGGATGCTGGGAGTAGGTTCAGAGAATGCTGGGAGTGAAACCTAAAGACGTTGTAGAAGATTAGAGGCCAGTAAAGCCATTGGACAAGGTAACAGTGGGTGAAACTTCATGAAGGAAGTGTGAAATTATTCATGTTGGTAAGAAGAATACAAACATTTTTTTAAAAAAAGGCTAGACTAGTAAGTGATGGTAATCAGAAGGTGAACAAGTCAGAAAGGCAACATGCAAGTACAGCAAACAATTGGGAAAGCAAATTATATGTTAGTCTTCGTTACAAAGCATTGGAATATAAGTGTAAGGATGTCTTGTTGCAATTATATTAGGATTTGATTATATCACACTGAAGAATCTATATACTGTTTTGGTTGCCTTATCCAAGGAAGGAAATACTTGCTTAGATAAGGGTTCATCAGATTAAAATCTTGGATGGGTCTAAAAGCATAAATTAAATAGAATGTGCCTACATTATTTTGTGTTTAAAATGAGAGGTGAGCTCATTGAAAATGGTTAAATACTTGACAGAATAGATCATGAGAGAATAAAACCAAAAGAACGGAGGTTGCTGTAAATCAGAAACAAAAACAATTTGTTGGAAAAGCTCAGCAGGTCTGGCAGCATCTGTGGAGAGAAATATGAGTTAACATTTTGGGTCAAGTGACCCTTCCTCAGAACTGATGATGGCTAGGAAAATGTCAGTTTATATGCAGACAATAGCGGGGGTGGGGAGTTAAAGAATAAATGATTGGTGGAGATAGAGAGAGACAGACAGACAAATGCTGAAAGGCTGTTTCCCTTGGCTGGAGAATACAGAGTTTTATGTTAGAAACTAAAGGTAAGAGATAGGCCATTTAGCGCTACAATGAAAAGAATCTCATCATTTAAGGGTTCCGAATCTTGAACATTCACTATCCAAGACAGCTTTGAATACTCAAAGAGAGTATATTCAAAATTCAAATAGATTTTAGGCGCTAAAGAAAATAAGTGAGGAAATAAGGCAGGAAACTGCAATGGATGTACAAGAGAAAAAATGAGGTATGCAGATCAGAGTCGAAAAGTGTGGTGCTAGAAAAGCACAGCAGGTCAGTCAGCATCCGAGGAGCAGGAGAATTGATGTTTCGAGCTTATGCCCTTCATCGGGCATTCCAGCACCACACTTTTCAAATGGATGTACCAAGGCTGACACAAGTTTACCAAATGACTGCAGCTAGTTTACATGGCCCTAATTGCAAGCATGGGATCAACTTCTACATGTCAACTGTTGACAGGTAACCTTATTGCTTTGCTGTGAAGCAAGTTGTTTGAAGAGTACTCCTGTAACTCAACAACTGTATGATGAAGCCAGTCTGCCTAATGTCCAAAAAGGCAGATTTCTTATGGCAATACACTATAGTTCTAAACCAGAACACAAAAGAGTGCCCAAATATGAATGTCACACTGATCAAAAAATTTCAAATTGCTGGAAAATAAGATAAACCCTCTCTTATGTACAAGAGCTATCATTAGTTCATTTAACAGGTGATCAAGTTTCAGTTTGCAGAAAACAAATGAAGTTAGTTTACAACATAAAATCACACCTGAAAGTTTAAGATTACTACATCTCAGTACATACCATCCAATTATCTTCTCCAACTTAGAATGTATTTAAAATTTCAAAATGCATAATTATTCTAACACCATTCCAATTTTGCAGTCAATTCAGAGAAAGCCCATTCCAATATTAGGGTATTTTTAAAAACATATTAGGGGTTATTAAAATAAAGTGTATAATATTTGTACATGGCCTAAGTTTCGACGCTTTGAGCACAGGAAAAGCAGAATCTACAGCAGTTGTATTTTTAAAAAAAGAACTTTCGACATTGCTCGTCTCCAGTGCCATCATGGTCACCTTAATCTCAGTGGTTCCTAAGAGACGTACGTAACTTTAGCAAATCACAAAAAGATCTGGAGAAGTCAGTATAGTGTGTACCCGACGCGGAAAACGATTCACTTACATGCATGCTATAAATATACTGCGGAAGACACCATAGGTATCTTGCAGTATTGCATATTCTAAACTTAATGCAGTTTTGCAAAACTGAAAGAACATACCAAATTTATATAGTACATTTACAAATAATATCGTTTGGCTTATTTGGAAAGCTCTGGAAATTTTAACAAGGCGGACTGGTTTTGCAATGCATAATTAAATACTCTGCATAGCAACAGAAGAGAATTTATAGAATTCCGGCTGACACATCTTACTGCCTAAAATTGTGTACGAAATGAGGTTGAGTTTGGTGTACATTTCCCTTTATACACTGAAAACAATGACTCTCACCAAATAAATAGAAATAAATTTGGGTCAAGGGCAATGCGTCAAACCGAAATTTGCACAGAAAAGAAAATAGACAAAGCAAAATTTGAAACGATCTGGACAGGACATATTTGCTTATTATTTGCAAAAGAAATTCCTTTTTCCCCCCCCATTAGAAAACGTCGATTTGTGTCAAAGTGCTCACGTCGAACAATGAACCTACAGCGACTAACCTGCCAAATAGTGGACCTCAAAAAAACCCAAAACGGTGCTCACTTTCGCTAACTTACAGGTTAATTACATTGAAAAGGCAATTAGATTGAAAAGGCATTTTTTAAAAAAACTGCAGAGAGGGAATCTCCAATCTTATACGAATTACAATCAAATCGTCCTGCGTGGGAGGAATCCACGTTCGTGTTTCTTGCCGTACAATAGCAGTACAATGTGAGAATGAGACAAAGATTTGTGCGCTTTTATGTTCAAATATTTTCTGGTAGCAAGATAGTACAAATCGGTCCCTCGCACGAGACAGAAATCACCAAAGGCATTGCTGTCAGAAAACCTTCGACTATTTTTACAGTGACATGAAACATTTCACAATTAGAACAAATACACAAAAGGCTCAAGACTCGGGGCAGTCAAATTAGGTAATAAAATGTCTTAAATCTTACATAACACCAGAGTTCTATTTATTCGTTAGTGTCAAAACAATTTCATTTAAATGAATTAATTATAAAACAAAGCCACAAATTAAGGCCGGAGCATTTTACAAAAACGCCCATATCCTTGTAATTTAATCTCAGCCAGGTTAAAACAAAACCTTTAAACACCCACTCTCCATGTCAAAGGTCATCAGTTCCCAATGAAAAAAGTAGTCAGGAACCCTTCAGATACAATTATTTTAAATTACCTAACCACGAAAGTACATGAACAAAGGAAAAACTCCTATCCACTCCTAGCATCTACGTAATTTTGACTAAATTTGCCTTGCTAAACTAGCGACCTTCTCTAATTAAATCAAAGTTTTATTTTAAATTTTTATCAAAATGTTCACACACTACAAAATCAATGTCCTATAGGGCACAATTTATGGCAGGAAGCAGTGTTGGACACATCTGCGCATGCTCAAAAAGGCCCGAGGGAATGGGTTCACTATTTCGCAGCTTACAGGATGGGACTTAGACCCTAACTCTACCACGCGAGAGATGGAGAGGAAAAAATAACACAGACGCTCCGAGCAGGTTGGTAATTAAAATAAAGACAGAAAATAATGAGCCGAAACTCACCACAATCAAATCAGTCACCGGTGCCTGGTGTCCCAAGAATGTAAATTCATTCACTTCACGGCAGATCGAGTCAATTTAAGCCCATGAATAGGAATCTAAGTGAGCTGACCTAGCACGTCCTCCAGTGCGGGGACTCAACCCTCACTCCGAGCGCCGGCACCAACCGCCGCTCACGTGGGGCCGCACCGCCTTCCCTCATTGGTTTGTTCCGCCCCTCTCCTTGGAGACCGGGCCTTCATCACATTGGAGCGCAGAGCAGCCCTACTCGAGGTGGTGTGAGGAAGATAACAGCCGGGAGAGGTAAGGAACCAGGGAGAGAGAGGAAAAAGGAGGAGGAGGAGCAGGGAAGAAAGGTAGACAGATGGAAGATTGGTGGTTCGAGGCCAACAGCAGGAAACCCACTCAAGCCTCCGGGTAGAAGAAGGAAACTCTATCTTAAATGGGACCCTGGAGTACGGGGGGGTCTGGAGGAAGTTGGGACCCCCCTCCTCGGGAATAGGTTTTGACATGGAGGTAAAACCACAGCAAGCAAATGGAACAGATCTTATCACACTGGAGGATGGCTGGACTTATTTTTCTAACTTAGCTTTCTGGAGCTCATTGGATTTTGACAGGAATTCCAGTAGTTTGGTTTTGTAAGGGGTGTCTGTTGTTAAAGAGTCCCACTTGATCACTTCACACAGACGAAGGCAAATCCTTTAAATTCATTAAAGCAAAATAATGGTTGTGTTCTGCATCCAAGTTAAATATTAACTGTCAACTTGTCCCTAAACTTAGATAACGATTGGAGGATTGCTCAATAGTCAAATATATTTTGGTTAATTGTGTTTGGTTGTATTTCTCAAGTCTTCTTACCTTTTAGCTCTGTGGCCAGCCACACCACGGTCCACTAGATTCATATCTTTTTATTTCTGTTTACAATTATCCACTGAGCTGTCAGCAACTTGATATTTGAAAAACAATGGAATCATGGACTTAAGCTATTTGTGTGGTTTCCTAATGCACACCCATGTGGTTCCTGAGGATAAATACAGTTTTCTGTAAGAAATAGGGCAAGTATTCAAGTGTAAGAAAAGTACTTAAATCAAAATCATTTATTTATTTTAAATGGAGAATATTCAATATTGTGATTTCAAGTCATTGTTGATAAATATAATGTATGAACACTTTTGAGGCCTCAGAATGCTGGGAATATGTTTTGGATGAGCAAGGGAATTGCAAAAACTTGGGAAGAGCATACTGCTATGGTGAGACAGAAACTGGGTTTTTGGGAGCACCACTTCCCCCTCCGTGTGGGTAAAATCCTGGCTATCAGGTGTGAGGTACTCTTGGTATTGCTGCATGTGATGTAGTTCACCGACTCCCACAGCTACCTGGATTACACCTCTTCCCACCCTACCTCTTGCAAAAATGCCATCCCGTATTCCCAATTCCTCCGCCTCCGCCGTATCTGCTCCCAGGAGGAGCGGTTCCACCATAGAGCACACCAAATGGCCTCCTTCTTTAGAGACCGCAATTTCCCTTCCCACGTGGTTAAAGATGCCCTCCAACGCATCTCATCCACATCCCGCACCTCCGCCCTCAAACCCAACCCCTCCAACCGCAACAAGGACAGAACGCCCCTGGTGCTAACTTTCCACCCTACCAACCTTCGCATAAACCAAATCATCCGCCGACATTTCCGCCACCTCCAAACAGACCCCACCACCAGGGATATATTTCCCTCCCCACACCTTTC
>NC_057739.1:25020842-25047998 GCF_004010195.1 Chiloscyllium plagiosum
CCCCCCCCCCCCCCTCCTCTAGCTTATCTCTCCATGTTTCAGGCTCTCTGCCTTTATTCCTGATGGAGGGCTTTTGCCCGAAACGTCGATTTTGCCTGTCCTCGGATGCTGCCTGAATTGCTGTGCTCTTCCAGCACCACTGATCCAGAATCTGGTTTCCAGCATCTGCAGTCATTGTTTTTACCTCGTTGATTTTAACCCTACTGCGAATCCTCTTGCAAGGATGCCTGCCTTGAAGAAGTTTTCCTCTTCTCTCTACAAGAATCTCAGGGAGTCTCTCTCTCATTGCAACTCCCAGGTCATTTCCTCAGACTCTATGCCACTCTCTCCCCACCCCTACCCTCCTCTAGCTTATCTCTCCATGCTTCAGGCTCTCTGCCTTTATTCCTGATGAAGGGCTTTTGCCCGAAACGTCGATTTTGCCTGTCCTCGGATGCTGCCTGAATTGCTGTGCTCTTCCAGCACCACTAATCCAGAATGTAGTTCTGGCCCGTTCCCTGAATCTGCATCTTTACAGTCATCTTCCACTTCAACAGGACAGTGATAAAGGCTTTTGGTATGCAAACCTTTATTGGTTATTGCATTGAGTATAGTTGGGAGGACATGTTGTAGTGTACAGGACCTTGGTTAGGTCATTTTTGAAATGCTGTGTTCAATTGTGGTCTCCCTGCTAAAGAACAGATGTTGTGTAACTTGAAAGGGTTCAGAAAAGATTTACAAGGATGTTGCTAGGGAAAGGAAAAGGCTAAATAGGCTTGGGCTATTTTCCCTGGAGTATTGGAAGATGAGAGGTGATCTTCTGGAGGGTTATAAAATCATGAGTGGTATAGATAGAGTGAATAACCAAGGTCTTTTCCCCAGGTTGCAAAGTCCAAAACTAGAGGGCATAGGTTTAAGGTGAGAGGGGAAAGATTTAACTAGGACCTCGAGCAACTTTTTCACGCAGATGTGATGTGTGTATAAAATGAACTGCTAAAAGTGGTGGAGGTTGGTACAACTACAACTTTTAAAAGGCATCAGGATGAGTATATGAAGAGGAAGGGTTTAAAGTGATATGTGATAAATGCTGGCAAATAGGACTACATTAATCTAGAATATTTGACCGAAAGGTCTACTTCCATTCTGTACAGCTCTATGACTTTGTCTGCAGACAAACCATGTACAAAGCTCTGCATAAGGAAGGGAAAAGACATACCCAATACTTCCCTCAACCTGATGGCCACCTTTGTGTGTGTGGCTACATCAAGCTACACATAGACTCTTGGTATGCAGGCACCAAATGTCACTACTTACTGAGGGTTCTACCTGTACCTGATGTTACGAAGGATGTGTCTAGCCTCAGTGCCACAAATGCTGCAAGTAGTTGGACCACTACATATCACCTGTCCTTAGTGAAATAATTTGCAACGAAAAACACCTTTGACCATAAGTTCATCCGGTATAATTAGCATATAGTGTCCTAAAGACCCGGTGGGAAAAGGAGAGTGTCCTATCACATGGTTCCCTGAGCAGACTGTGAAAGTCATTTTGCACTACACCTGATTGCCAGAACTTTCCAACAAGTACTGAGACATAGCTTGGCTGGTGGTGAGAAAATCATCACCCTTCAGATACTCCATGCACACCCAGTCTCTGTCTGCCACCGCACATTGCCCTCAATGCAGCTGCACTGGTGAAGAAACTGTCACTGATCTCCTCCTAGAATGTATCTTTTCAGAGAAAGTTTGGAGAGAGATGCAATGGTTTTTGTAAAAGTTTGTCTCCAGCAACTCTATGATGCAGGACTCTGCGCTCTGTTCCCAGAACACACACTGAGACAAATGTTGACTGTGCTTGGAGAACCATCAACTCTGTGAAAGATGCTCTTTAGTTAGCCAAATCTTGTTGGACTTGCCATGTAAACGAGTTGACCTTGACTGAGTATTGAAGCCTGGCACATTCCTAGGTCCAGGACTACATGCTGAGGATGCACTAAAACTTGTAGCAGCTGCTGCTGCTAAGGCATATTGGGGAAAGACCGCCATCTCAAGTTGGTTTTCCGAAGTATAAAAAGGATCTGTTCAGTTATCAGACCCTCTCACTGCCTCAGAGTATATAAATAGTGTCCTGCATGAGTAAGGAATGCCTTTGATTTTTGCAATTGCTTGGAAATGTTAAATTCCAAAGTTTGTTTTTCTTGATGTGCAAAGACTATATTAAACTGTTTTCATACCTATGAACGTATATGACATTTTCCGTGAATAAAGTGTATTTTTCTTTTTAAACAAAAAGGCCTGGTATTCATTAGCTATCTATAAAACCTACATGAAACAGACATTCTAGCAGCTGAGGCAATTGCATCCAAAAATGATGAAGCTTTCCATGATCTGAGAGTCAGAAGTATGCAAGATTTGGAGGTGGCTACATCCTCATTTCACTCCACACTTTTTTCCATCTTTAGTTATATTGTAGCACAGGAAAACGAAGATTAAGACCTCCTAAATCTGCTCTTAGCATATTTTTAAAAAGCATCCAGAAATCCATGATCCATTAGACCCATAGCCACTCCATATGTTTGCTGTTCAGCTGGATCCTTGAGCATGCCTGGGAAAACATGAAATGAGAGAGACCAAATTATGCCCACCAGTGAATCCATTAGATAGAGCAGCAGAAGTAGGCTGTTCAGCCCATCAAGTCTGCTCTGCTATTATGAGATCATGGCTGATCTGGTAATCCTCAATCCCAAATCATGTCTTTTATCCATAACCCTTGACTCCCTTACACATTAAAAATCTGTTGATCTCAGTCTTGGATATTCTTTATAGCCCAGCCTTGACAACCACTGCATTATAAATAATTAGAGAGATTCATTACCCTCAGAAAACTGGTTTTTCCTCATCAGTCTTGAATGTGTGGCCCCTTATTCCAAGATTATGCCGGCATTTCCTAGACACTCCCAAAGGGAACAAGCTTTCTACCCTGTCAAGTTCCTTAAGATTGTTTCATTCTTATCAATTCAAATGAGTACAGTCCTGCTCAATCTCTCCTCTGAAACCAGCCTAGCAAATCTTGCCTGGACCGCCTCCAATGCTAGTATATCTTTTCTTTAGGAAAGGGGCCTAAAAATGTTCACAATATTCCAGTTGTTGTTTGACTTGTGTCTTAAATAGTTTAAGTAAAACCTTCCCACTTTTATACTCCATTCTCTTTGAAATAACGGCCAACATTCCATTTGCTTTTCCTGAACTCATACTAGCTTTCTGTGATTCATGGATGTGGATTCTCAAATTTCTCTGCTTCTTAGCTTTCTGTAGTTTTCCTTCATTTAAATAATATTTTGTCCCCTATTCTTCCTGCCAAAGTACATAACCTAACATTTACCCACATTCAATTCGGTCTGCCAAATTTTTGCCCACTCACCCAACCTGTACTCTTCTTCAGTTATCTTCCCACCTCTGGCTACATCCTTGTAAATATGAACCCTTTCAAGTTTCACAACATCTCCCTATAGGAGGGAGACCAGAATTACACACAATATTCCAAAAGTGGCCTAACCAATATCCTGTACAGCTGCAACATGACCTCCCAACTCCTGTAGAGAGAAAGTGAGGGCTGCAGATGCTGGAGATCAGAGCTGAAAATGTGTTGCTGCAAAAGCTCAGCAGTATCCAAGGAGCAGGAGAATCGACGTTTCGGGCATGAGCCCTTCTTCAGGAATCCTTGGATGCTGCCTGACTTGCTGCGCTTTTCCAGCAACATATTTTCAGCTCCCAACTCCTGTACTCGATGCTCTGACCAATAAAGGAAAGCATAGCAAATGTCGCCTTCGCTCTCCTGTCAACCTGCGATTCCACTTTTAAGGAGTTATGAACTTACACTCTAAGGTCTCTTTGTTCAGCAACACTCCCCAGGACTTTACCATGAAGTGTATAATTGCTGCCCTGATTTGTCTTTACAAAATGCAGCACATTACATTTATCTAAATTAAACTCCATCTGCCACTCCTTGGCCCATTGTCGCATGTGGTCAAGATCCTGTTTAATCTGAGGTAACCATCTTCACTGACCACTACACCTCCAAATTTGGTGTCATCTGCAAACTTACTAACTATACCTCCTGTGTTCACATCCAAATCATTTACATAAATGATGAAAAGCTGTGGACCCAGCACCGCTCCTTGTGGCATATCACTGGTCACGGGCCTCCAGTCTGAAAAGCAATTCTACCACCACCCTCTGTCTTCTACCTTCAAGCCAGTTCTTTATCCATATGGCTAGTTCTCCCTGCATCCGCATAATCTAACCAGTCTACCAAGAGAGATTGCTTTACTGAAGAAATTATTTACTTATTGATTGCTTTACTGAAGTCCGCATGAATCACATCCACCACTCTGCCCTCACCAATCTTTCTCATTACCTTTACAAAACGCTCATCAAGTAAATGAGACATGATTTCCCAAACACAAAGCCATGCTAACTATAATCAGTCCTTGCTTATCTATAGAATCCCTACAGTGCGGAAACGCCCTTTGGCCCAACAAGTCCACACTGACCCTCCGAAGCATAACCCATCCAGGCCCGTTCTCCTCCCCTATTATCCTATATTTATTCCTGAGTATTGCACCTAACTTACACATCCCTGAACACTATGGGTAATTTAGCATAGCCAATTTACCTAACTTGCACATCTTAGGATTTTGGGAGGAAACCCACACAGACAGGAGGAGAATGTGCAACTCTACACAGACAGTCAACCAAGGCTGGAATCGAACCTGGATCCCTGGAGCTGTGAGGCAGCAATGCTAACCAATGAGGCACTGCATCACCTCAGGTCCTATTCCCTCTCTAGTTATTCTTTTTTCCTTTTAATATACTTAAAGAATCTTTTTGAATTCACTCTAATCTTATCAACCAAGGCTATTTCGTGCCCCCTTTTCGCCTTCCTGACTGACGTCTTCGTAAACTCCTGTATCCCCTTTACATCCAAATGCATATAAATCCTGTCCCTCAGGATTCCCTGCAATAACTTGCTCACCACCGATGTCAGGCTCATTGGTCTATAGTTCCCTTGCTTTTCCTTACCAGCTTTCTTAAATAGTGGCACCACGTTTGCCAACCTTCACTCTTCTGGCACCTCACTTGTGATTATTGATGATCAACATATCTTAGCAAGGGGCCGCCTAATCACTTCCTTAGCTTCCCACAGAGCACTAGGGTACACCTGAACAGGTCCTGGGGATTTATCCACCTTTATGCATTTTAAGACATCCACCACTACTTCCTCTGTAATATGGACATTTTCCAAGATGTCACTATCTATTTCATGTTGTAATGGTGCAGTACACCCACAATGCTATTTGAAAAGGGGTTCCCATATTATGACCCAACTTTACTTCAGGCAGACTCATGTAGTGGTAACTTTGTGCTCGCGGTTTTCACAATGCTATCCATTTTGGTTTAGTCAGAGTAAGTCCTAGGGCAGGAGCTAAATTCATAATGTGAAGGAACCCTTAAATGTTAGCCAAAGTTAATCAATACTTTAGACTACAGTACTGAACACTTTTAGAGATACAGTGCAGAGAATTCAGATAAATATATCTGCTATAATTAAATTCAAACTATTCATATGTGACTTTAAATTGATTAAACATTAAACTGGGAATAGGAAAATTGAGAGGAAGTAGAAGAGGGTCATCAGCAGAAATGAAAAAGTGCTGATCGGTAGACAGGAGCAAAAGGAAAACTCTCAGTTTGTTGATTTACATGTCCAAAATAATAGAATAGAAATTGGGCTAGGTGATCAAATCTTAAACAAAAACAGATATTGCTGGAAAATTTAAGTCTGGCACCATCTGTGAAGAGAAAGCATATTTACAGGAAGGATCACTGGACCCAAAACGTTAACTCTTGATTTTTCTCCTCATATGCTGCCAGACCTGAGTTTTTCCAGCAATTTCTGGTGTCATTTCAGATTTTCTGCAGTTTCTTGTGTTTTTAATTAAATCTTATGGTCCTTTGATGAGACTGAACCTTTAATACAGTATCTAATTCTGATTACCAATAAAGGATGCTTTCAGGTTCTGAAAGCACAAATCTCAAACCTCCAAGATCAGGAGTCTGGATTTTGAAGAAAAACTGAGGAAACATGAGAAAGAAAATGTCTTGGCGGTGATATTATGGAGTTATGTAAACTTGGCAATGACATGAAAGAAGTTAACCAAGAATGTTACTTGAAATAAAAATTGTGGGACATATACAAGGGGAAATGATGAAGAAAAACAAAAGAATGTTCTTAAAACCCTCAAACAATTAAGATCTGAAATAATGAGATCCTGCACTTGTGAATTAAATCTTCAGTGGCAAAGAGGCTGGTGACATTCATTGATATTTACTGCTCTGTTAAAATTTACCCACGTTTGACTAGACAAACCATAATATTGTTTTCTGGCATGTTTAATAAGAATGTACTGCAAATTTACATTAGAATCTCAAACGATATGACATTAAAACACTAATGTCTCAAAGTTTGTGGGGTACAAGGGTAAATTGGGTAGCCATTTTATGATCAGCAGTTTTAATTTCACGTGCAGGTGCTGGGAAGTTAGTGCCTAATTTACTATATAATAATGGTGAGCACTAATTACCACAAAATTCAGGCCATCATCTTGTGAGTCGTCAACCACAAAGAACCTCCCTTATTTCCCACCCCCACTGAAAGAGAACAGACATTAGATGATGTACTATAGAATTACCAAGAAAGGAGTTTACGTTCTTTAAACGTTTCTAGCAAGCACGGCAAAGGTGGTATATGGTGACCTGCACAACTCACTGTGACGTTTAAGTGCATTGTTACCGTCTCGAACTACACATGCACATGTGCCCTGTCTAATAGTTCCAAGATATGGAACTTCAGCTGCACCTGTTTGTCTTTCCTGAATCAAACCTTTAGAGACACATCCTCAAACCTGAGTTTCTGGATACCCCTTCCATCTTATTTACAATTTTGATTTAATTCTTTTAATATAGCCTTCTCTATTATTATTAAAATAAAAACATTGGTACCATAAAATGTCCTTTAGGGCATTATCCACTTTCTGACAAACAAATTTCATTACAGAAATATATACATATTTATTTATGATTTGGATGAAAATGTAGATGGTCTGATTAATAAGTTTGCAGACGACATAAAAATTGGGAGTTCTGGATAGTAAGGAAAGTTGTCAAAGAGTACAGCGTAATATAGATCAGTTGGAGAAATGGCAAATGAAGTTTAATCTGGACAAGTATGAGATGATGTACTTTTGGACCTCAAATACAACAGCAAAGTATACAGTAAATGGCAGGTCCTTGAGGAATACTGATATACAACGGGATCTTTGAGTGCAAGTTCGTAGCTCCCTAAAAATGGCAATACGAGTGGATGATGTAGTAAAGAAGGCTTTGGGCACGCTTGCCTTCATCAGTCAGGGTACTGAGAATAAAAGTTGGTAAATCATGTAACAACTGTAAAGAACTTCAGTTAGGCCAAATTTGGAATATTGTCTGCAGTTCTGGTTGCCACTCTATAGGAAGGATGTGAAGGCTTTGGACATTTAGCAGGATGTTGTCTGGATTGGAGTGCATGAGCTATGAGGAGAAATTCAGATAAACTTGGATTGCTTTTGCTAGAGGATCAGAGGCTGAGGAGCAACCTGAAAGAAGTATGTAAAATTATGAGAGGCATGGATAGGGTGGATAATCAGAGTCTTTTTCTCAGCGTGGTCATGTCAAATACCAGTGGGCATTGGTTTAACATGAGGGGGGAAAGTTTAAAGGAGATTTTGCGAGGCATGTTTTTTTATAAAGGGGGTGGTAGGTACCTGGAATGCGCTGCTAGGGGAGGTGGTAGAAGCAGATACAATAACAACGTTAAAGAGGCACTTACAGGCAGGGAATAGAAGGGTACAGACCATGTGCAGGAAAATGGGATTAATTCAGAATGGCATCATTGTTGACGCAGAAGTGCTGGATGGGAAGTCTTTTCCTACATTGTGCTATTCTATGTCCTTGTGAAATTTGGGATTTCAGCTAATTCTCATGATTTAAGGCAATTAAGAATAAAGCACATTTTTACCTTTCAGCTTTCGTTATCATCTGTCAGGAATAGATTACCAATTGTGAGATATGTCACTCTGGAAGACTGACTAAACATTTGCGTATCACAACCTTCACTTTGTACTGAAACATCATGGGTTTTGTTTCCTGTTATGGATTATATGCTAATATTTTCCCTTGCATATTGTTGTGAGAATAATTGTTGTGAGAATGCATCACTTCATAGGTCAACTATCTAACATTCTCAGTTGCTTTTAGAATTATGGATTTTCTCAAATGTATTTTCTTACAATATCGTAAAACTAACCAGTTGATGTTCTTTCCTTTCACAACTTGATAACATTGTATTCTTTTTGTTTCACCAAATTCTTCTGCTCCTAAAGGTTTGCTATCAATGATTCTATAGACGGTGTTACTCCATTGGATCTTGCCAGCCTAGTCATTATTCAAATACAACAAATGAGTTAAGGATAATATTTTGCTTATAATGCACAGCAGTCTTGTAACTCGATTTTGGATTTGCTAAGAACTACAATGATCTGTTGCAGAATATAGAAACCAAATACAATGTGGCACAGTAAGGAAATTCACAGAGGATAGCAAGTCTCAGAATTGTTGGCAGATAATTCAACTGCTGGGGGAATTGAAGCAGGGGACGTTATCTCAGACCAGGAACCACAAGGCCTTGCATAATATCTGCACCAGTGCAAGTTGGATAATAATCAGGAACAGGAACCTTGACTGAAAATAACTGCAAACTCAAAGCATAGATTTGGGTTGTGTTTATCTGTAGTTACTCAGATTAGTCAATTTATACTGGGGATTTAAACTGGCATCTTCCTAGTTTGTCTGGCTCAGTTACATATTGACTAAATTTACAATAGTCATTAGAGGAGCCAAAAGCTTCCCCAGAGCAAAAATGGCTTCTTTTTGTTCCCTGCATTAAAATCTAAGCTGCTAGCATGAGATATTTTCTGTGAAAGAATGATTAACTATGAGGTCCTCTGTGATTTGGGGCTGAAATTGTGAAATCAAATGATTTTTTTTTTAAAAATTGAATCCATACACTGGAGTATGCATTCCTTACTTGGAAAATGGTCCACTGCATTTTCTACAAGTGTTGAGTTATGTGAGCTCATGGGGTGATCTGTCACAATCACAAGCTGTTGAGACTTGCTGCCCTCTGAATTTCCTTACTGTGCCACATTGTATCTGGTTTCTACGTTCTGTGGGAGGTCATTGTAGTTTATAGCAAATCTGTAGCTGAGTTACAAGACCACTGTGCATTATATGCAAAAACATTATTTTTAATTCATTGTGGAATTTGAGCAACACTGACAAGGCAACAATTTATTGGCTATTTCTAACTACCCTTGAGAAGATGATGAGGAGCACCTTTTTGAATGGTTGTGGTCCCATTCTGTGTTGGTGTATCCATACTGCCATTAAGTAATTCGTTCGGATTTTGACTCCATGATGGTGATGGAACAGTAATAAAATTTCATGCCTTATTATTTGGTGGGGAACGTCCCATATGTCAACTGCTGTTATTCTGCTAGTTATTCTAGTTAACAAATAAATCACTATTAATCTTGTAATGCAATTTTTACATGTATTTCCAATCTGTTTTAGAATTCAAATGATATTGTGTGAGCAGTTCTATGTATATTTAAATGAAATATTAAATAACCTCTTTTATTTGCTTTGGGGATTGTTTCAAATCATGAATTGTGTTGAATTGTTACCCTGATGAGAAAATAGTCACGAAGTGGATTAATCAGCCAGCTACTTCACCATTTAGTCCTGATTTGTGGATGATCATCTTGCAGCCTAGAATCAGTATAATTTTGACACCCCATTCTAGGACCAGTTTTTTTAGTGACATGCTATAATTAAGGTAAATTCCTTAAGCAATATATTATTTTGAATATAATATTTTATAAATGCTTAAAATAAAGCATTTTGTCATTTTAATATGAGAGAAATGCCCAGACACTTGGCTTTTAGTGGTCTTTTTGAGGCTAATTGTTGGCTTGGGTACCAAGAATACCAGCATTGCACCCATATATGTCTTTCAGTTATGCCATCTGGTCTATCATATCCAACTAGGATGATGAAAGGAGCCAGCATTTAACATTTTAGGTGAAAGTTACTATCATTGACAATACAGTGCTCCTTCAGTACTACCTATATTATGTGCTCAAGATCTGAGTTGGCCTTTGAATCCGTGAACTTTCAGGCTTAAAAGGAGAATGCTACCACGAGCTAAACTGATAACATTGCTTAAATTAGAGAAGGCCAAATTTTGGAAACGTCAGCGTAAAACACATAGGAATGATGAAAATAAAAATGAGCTTATAGTTTTGATGATGGCTAAAAACTTAGAAATATATTTCTGTAGAGAATGCAAAGTAAGCAATCACACAGTTCAAACTTTTAAAGAGTTGAAATCTATCTTCATGGAATGAAAGTGCCCATTATCTTAAGCATAGCAGCCTGGTGGTTATAGTAATGGACTAATGACCAATATGTTATGAGTCCACATCCACTAGAAAATGTTGCGTTTTTTTTTAACTTGTGATTTGTGGACTGAACAGGAGATCAACTACAAAAGTTGTCAGAATATCATAGAAAGTCAATTGTGTCCACAATCTGTCATCTCTAATCCGTCTGCCAAACAAGTGCCTCCAGTTCTATTTGAAACAACTGATTCTTGATGCCTTCTAGGCACCTAGGGATAAGCAATAAATACGGTTTTGCTGGTATGTGATCTACAATGCATATTAACCCAGTAAGTATAATGCAAGGTTAAGAATCTTGGCCTCACTTAGGAGTGAGGTTTATCAGGATCTCGTTAAAGTTAAAATATCCCAGTACATAAGTTCATCCTTACAAGATAATTAAACAGGACTGATGACTATCTCTGGAGATGTTTTCCAATGGTCCTGGGTTTGAAAATTAGGAGAGAGGGATATATTCAAAACAGTGGTCTATGGTATTTTAGATGATCCAGATAGATGCCAGAAGGTTCAAGTAAACAAAAACTGGTCAGAAAATAATGCATTTATGAAATGTGATACATTCAATGAAGCAATTTGGGTGCCAATGAACATTTATTTTTCTTTAATGTTCAGTATTCCAGAAGTATAAGGCTACTGGCCTTATCTCTCAGTTAGAGTTGCACTTGCAAAATCCTGCCTAATGCTCATTGGGAAGGTCACCTTTGTAACTTCTTATAGAAGAGGGTTGTTTTCTGAGCTGAATAAGAGAGCACCAATGATGCATATGGAATACGTAGATCTTTCAGGGAAATCCCCTATGATTATTATTCCATTCAGCCTTTGGATATCACCAACATAAGACTTTAATCTGTGTTTTTATTCATCATATTTACTCATAAAAACAGGATTTTTGTTCCATTTGGATGTCCTTTTCTAAAGTCTTTTGAAACTCCATTAAATCTTATAAGATGATGTGAATTGTTTACAATTTCTGCCACACAAATTTGGGAAAATAAAGTCCTATAAGAATATTTTTTACTCTGCCTTAAAATATGGAAAAGACTGTTACAGGATGTTTTCAAAGTTGCAAGAAGCCTTTTTATAGTGAGGGTGTGCTAATTGAATTTTAATTCAAAGGCCTGGTTCCATTCCAAACATGTTAGATTGGTTTAGCTTTCAAATTATAGAGTGTGATTGTTGTAGTTGGATTGCCATGGGACATATCAGTGCCATCCACTCAGTCTTTTGAGCATGCAGACAAACATAATTTACAGTACTAAGCCACTGAGTTACTTAGTGCATTTAATTGTTCAGAGACATTTTCCAGATGTTTTGGAGAATGCATTCGATCATTTCATTTTTTTTTGTGTGTGAAAGTATATATATGAGTGGACTTGATCATTCTACATGTACCAGCAACTTATCTGCTTAACAGCATCACTATGCTGACAGCCTAGGATTTCAGACTGTTGCAATTAGTTCTGATTTATTTTTGACATGTTTTGTTGTGCAAAAGCAAAAATGATATGAGCCTTGCATCCATCTGCCTTTTACCACTGAGATCACTTAAAGCTGTTTGAATTTTTTGTTTGAACGGTACAATTGTTGAAAATTATGAGCTAAGTTTTTTGTTAGATGTAATACTGAAATGGGATACTTGATAAATTGAAGACAAGATAAATGCCTTCAATATTTGTGACATTTATATTCTATATTCTTTTTTGCAAAAATGTTTTCTACTCACTTCTTCCTCATTTACCAATCACAAGGAGCAAAATAGTCTCTGACAGGTTTTCTGAGATCTTTTTGGCTGTTCCTTCATCTGAAGAAATATCATAACTTCCATTGGCACATGTGAGAATTACTTAATGAGGAATTCATGGGCAACAGTGATTTAGCAGACCACTGCAACTGCCTATTGCCTTTTTAGTTTGTTTTGAAGTAAATATTAGGCACAAAATTTTTAAAATATACCTATAAGTCTCTAAGGATATGAATATCTAGAATTTCTGCTTTGATATTGTTGATGAATGTAAATTGTTATGGAAGAACCGTTTATATTGATATTGAATTAGAAGATTCTACACTCTTCTGATCATTCTGAACTTTGTTTCATGTTTGATAACTTGAGAGTAGAAACACAATGACTAATCAGTAAAGAACACATTTACATTGTGCTGTTACTACTGATGAACATTCAGATATATACGATATATTTCCAATTAAGAATAATTGTAACACTTCAAGATAAACACTGTCAATGGTGCCAGCCAGATATAAATATTCTTTCCTAACTATATTTTAATGACTGAATCATTTCTTAACACTACAAGGCACCAAATGGTAATAATTAACCAAATTCATCAAATTAGAACAATTTTCTTTAATATCTCCGAATCCTCCTCGTGATTTTTCTGTATGTGTCTAGCATTTCAGTATATTCCTCCAGCACCCTTTCTAATAAGATAGGTAGCAGCATAATATGTGTGTGCGTTTGTTTGTTAGTGTGGGATGGAGGGTCAGGGGGAGCCATGTTATCAGAAGTTCCAGCTCAAAAATATTATTGGATGAAATAAAGGGCAGGAATAGCTTTAATGAATGCACTGATATTTTCCACATCCTCTAATCGTAATAGTGACTTATATTTGTATAGCACATTTAATGTATTCCAACAACAACAAATCAGTAAATACTTAGAGTATTCAATAGAATTTGCTGCTTGAATACCACAAATTGTATAGAAAGGTCCCAAGACAGCAAAAATGTTGATTTGTGAGTGAATCTGAACAGCATCTAATTGTTTGTCATGAATATAAATTTCTGAAGAATACTTGTCAGATTATATGAAAGCTCTAAAGTCGAAGGCATATCTGACTTAAGAGATGCAATCACCACTTAACTGGTTTTTAAATTTTGGCAAAAGAATAAACCCTTTTGTCAGAACAATAAAACAATTAAATTTAAAAATTGATATTTTCATTTCACAGCATCCTAATAAATTGCAAATTTGCCATTTAGGATGTCAAAATAGTAAATTGTTACACACGTAAGTGCATAGCACATGATGTACTGCACTTTTTGGCTCACTGTATTCAGTGTAGAAATACAAATTATACCTTAGCCCTATGTCAAGATTTGCAGTGCTGGTCTCTGATTTGCAATCAACCAAGAATGACACACTTTGTGAATTAACAATGAGCTGTGGTGTTTCAGATCTGTAGCCTGCATATTGATGTTTTATTTTACTTTAAGCTATGTTACTCAAAAGTCATTTTTCTTAAGTACTCAAGTTTATCTGAAATTATGACTGAAATGAAATCAGTTATTGAAATATTAAATTTAAGCATTTAGTAAATAACACTTAAAATACTACATATTTGTTTCCATTTGATCCCATTTTAAAAATGCATTAAATGCATTGTTATTACCTCTTGTTAAGAATCAGAACCAGCAACGCAATTAGTTACACAAGATGAATCTAGGGCATCAATTTCAAGACCATGAGGGTAATTGGAATTTTAAGCCAAGAGTTTAGCTAATCATTTTTAACATTGTTCCCCTGACATTCTGTATATTCCACTTGGGACCAAAAAGTAGATTTTTTTTCAAATTCCAGTTTATGCTGCCTTTAAATCATCTGCCATCGTTGATTTAAGAGCATGAGAAGTTAATTCACCATCCAAGTTCCATCTTTCTTTCAGAAGAAATATCGTGCTTGCTTTGAACGCCATGACATAGAGCTGGCCTGAGATTAAACACTCAAAAATGTGGCAAACAGTGCAGAAGGTCACTTCATAATTATAGAATTACTCCACTGCAGTGCAGATGAAGGCCATTTGGCACCAGCACTCCAAATGAGTTAGTGCTGTCTTCTTGTCCTTTCTCCATAAATGTGTACATTATTTCTATTTAAGTAATCATCCAACATTCTCTGCAATGTCTTGATTGAACCAGTCTCCACCACACTTCGAGACAGTGATTTCCAGGCACAAACCACTTGCAAGACAAAAAAGTTTCTTCTTTCATCACACTTCCTTTTTCTGTAAGTTACTTCAAATCTGTGCTCTTTGTTCTTGCTCTGTTTATAAGAAAGGCCAGTTTCACCCTGTTTGTTATATCCAGACCTCATGATTTTAAACTTCAATGAAATCAACTCTTTGTTTTCCATGGAAAGGAGAAGGCAATGTCAACTCCACCAATCTATCTTATTAGTTTTTTATGGCTAGAATTTTTCTTGCAAACCTCAGTTGCACTCACTCCAATGTGTTCACATTCTTCCAAAAGTGCCAGAACTATAGATACAGCAGCTGAGGTCCAACATTTCTCCTATTCAGGATCTGCAGAACTTGCTACTTTACTCTATGCCACTGGTAATAAATCCTATAATACTGTATCCTTTACTAACTCCTCTTTCCACATGTCTTGCTATCTTTTAATGACTTAAGTATGCAGACATCCAGGTTGTTCTACATCTGTCAACCTCTGGAGTAGTACCCTTTATTTTATACTGTGTCTCCATGTTCTTTGTACCAACTCTCACTTCTTCATGTTTAATTTCATCTGCCACCGAATATGCCTCTTAGATCCTTTACACTGCTCCCATCCTCAGTTTACGATGATTCCAAGTTTTATCTTGTCCTGTAAACTTCCTGTGTCCTTTGAGCGCTAAGATCTAGATTATTAATAATAAATCCAAAAGGGCCAAGTTCCTAAAGTTTGACCCCTGGGAACTTTCCTCCAGTTTGAAAAATATCCTTTAACAATTACACTCACTTGTGATCACACTGCCAATTTGTATCCATGTTACTACTGTGCTTTTTATTTAATGAATTATAACTTTTCTCTCATCCGTACGGCACTGTATTTGGAATTGCCTTTTGGAACATCAACAACGCTATCTTTATCACCCTCTGTTAGCTCTTCAAAGAACTCTAGCAAAATGTCGTCAAACAAGGATTTTTCTGTTGTCTAACAATTTTAACAATAACAAGACATGGAAGCAATGCAGTTTTAGTAGTTTCTTATGATTTTTCAGACTGCAATGATGCTAATTTTAGTACCATATTAGTCATTATTACTGTAATTTAACTTGGTGAAAAATATGTTGGGAATGGAGAACTGGAAGAAACATTGTTTTAAGTTCCATTGTGAGGATATGAAATCTCTGTTTGTCACTTAACTCCCTGTCAAGGTTTGCTGGGCATTTCTGCAGATTGCTCACTGTTTTTTTAAATGATTCATTCACATGATATAGGCATTACTGACCAAACTGACATTTATTGCTCATCCCAAATTGCCCAGAGGGCCATTAAGAGTCAAGATATTGCTTGGGTCAGGAGTCACTTGTAGACTGGACTAGCTAAGGATGGCTGTTTCCTTTCCTGAAGGACATTCGTGAACCACCTGGGTTTTTCTGACAATTTGACTATGGTTTCATGGTCACCATTAGACTCTTAATTCCAGATTTCTGCTTCTATTTCTGTCAATACTTGCCTTAAACTGATGAAGTTCACTACCACAGCAACCTCATGATGCCATACCATCCTTTTTGTGATACTTAGCAGGAATCGCAAAATTAAATTTCAGTACATAGCATCACACATTCAGGCTCCAATGTATTCATGCAATATAACATCTCTAAATTATGTGCTTAATGTCAAAAAAAGGTTCTGAACTGACAGTTGTGATTCCAGTAGATTTTTATGGCCTTTCACGTAAGGGAATGTGCATTTACTAATGAAAAAAATACTGGCCTCTTCCTTTTATGAAAGAGCTAACACAGCACTTGCTAGACTTTCAGTACATTAATCTTCCACTATAATTCTTAACTCCAAACTTTACCCCAACTCCTGTCTTCTCCCAACAAGTGATAACTTTATAATATTGTACTCTTAAAGCGATGTTAAAAAAAATCACACAACACCAGGTTATAGTCCAACAGGTTTATTTGGAAGTACTAGCATTCAGAACATTGCTCCTTCACTAGGTGACTAGTTACCTTATGAAGGAGCAGCGTTTTGAAAGCTAATAATTCCAAATAAACCTGTTGAACTAGAACCTGATGTTATGTAATTTTTAACTTTGTCCAACTGAGTCCAAACCAGCACTCCACATCTTATAGCAATGACTGAGCAAAGTTTATCTTTCAAATTACCATAGTTCCATAATATCAGGCAAAAGATACCTGTAGATATAGATGTGTATATTTGATTAATGCTGAGTGTGGTATGAAAAATAATGAACTGGAGAATATCTGCTAGCATAGCTAATTTGACCCATACAATTGTGATACCTTGAGCATCACATTGCAAACACTCTCACCTGGAAATCACTTCAGTCACAACCAAAGACAAATGAGGAAATTAAAAATTCCTCTCCAAACCCCTGAGGCAACTGAAATGATACCAGTAGACCTCTGTGGCACTGATTTAAGTTGGATGGCAACATACCTCTATTACAAAGAGATATCCCATTCAGTCAAAAACAGGTACATTTACATTTAAAGAAATTGGTGAATTAATGTTCACTATACCTTGGGAGCAGAAGAATCTTCCTTACATGTAATCTACTTCTGCCTTTGCATTCTATCCTTCTTTTCAAAGGTAGATTTTTATTAATTTAGCAAGTGTATTGATGCATGTAAAAACAAAAAAAAATGCTACTTTCCATTCCTAATAAGTAAAAACAGTCTGTACGATTATTACAGAGTACATAACACTCCAGCAATGTGGCCCAACCCTTGCTCAAAGGAATAGACTCTTCTGCAGCAGAAAGACACTTCTCTACATACTGGAGATTTCCAGAGAAAATTTCTAAAATTAAATATGAAGCAGCATAATTCAGTGGATGTACTTCATTGCAAGAGAATTAATATTGGAATTCATGTGAAATTAATACTGTCTCAAACAGCTGATTAGATTCCCTACAGTGTGGAAACAGGCCCTTTGGCCCAACAAGTCCACACCAACCCTCCAAAGAGTACCCACCCAAACCCCTTTCCCTCTGACTAATGCACCTAACACTATGGGCAATTTAGCATAGCCAATTCACCTAACCTGCACATCTTTGGACTATGGGAGGAAACCCACGCAGACACGGGGAGAATGTGCAAACTCCTCATAGAGGATCGCCTGAAGTTGGAATCAAACCTGGGACCCTCGTGCTGTGAGGCAGCAGTGCTAACTACTGAGCCACTGTGCCACCCTCTTACTCAATGAGCAATAAAGGGAGTGAGATTGTGTATATTATAAAAGCAGTGAGTAGTGTTTCATTCTAAGTTATGAAATTTACCACATGGTTTAATTTTATTAAGTGTTTAATGTTAATGAGACCTGAGTTTGCGTGTCAAGCAGTTCCAATCTTGACTCCAGAAATCATGCTTGAAAATGCAGTGCACAGCCAATGAGGCAGACTACACTCAGTTTTACAACATAAATTTGCCTGTGGAGGTGGCTTTGCACCTCTGGTAGAACCTCCTCAAATTTACCCTTATGAGTCATTCAGGGTAGTCATAATGTTTATCTGCTAAAAACTGAATTATGATTAAAGGACAAAATCAGGAAATAAAGTTGGCAGAAAATAACCACAGTTCTTGACTTGCATAAAATAAATTCAGCCAAGTTCTATTGACAAAAGCAGGACTGGTGTTGCCAATACAAACGTGCACCGACTGTTGGGGTCAATTGAGCGAAGCATTTTGACTAATCTGGAAAAAAACTAATTATTCAAAGCAGCTTTGACATAGCAATGAATTATTTGCTCTTGATAGATTAAACAGTGTGGAGCATATTCATAATACTATGAAAGGGGAATTTGTGTTGCAGACGTTTCGTCCCCTGTCTAGGTGACATCCTCAGTGCTTGGGAGCCTCTTGTGAAGCGCTTCTGTGATCGTTCCTCCGCCATTTGTAGTGGTTTGAATCTGCCGCTTCCGGTTGTCAGTTCCAGCTGTCCGTTGCAGTGGTCGGTATATTGGGTCCTGGACCCAATATACCGACCACTGCAACGGACAGCTGGAACTGACAACCGGAAGTGGCAGATTCAAACCACTACAAATGCCAGAGGAAAGATCACAGAAGTGCTTCACAGGAGACTCCCAAGCACTGAGGTTGTCACCTAGACAGGGGACGAAACGTCTGCAACACAAATTCCCAGCTCGGCGAACAGAACCACAACAATGAGCACCCGAGCTACAAATCTTTTCACAAACTTTGAACGATGGAAAGATTGATGTGTGCTTTTCCTTATTCTTTGCTGTCCTAAACATGTTAAATGAGAAATTAGGCTCAGAAACATTTACTTTTTGGGACACTACACGTGTCATTTAAAATGTATCAGACTTTCAAACTGTTTTGACACGGGTACTACATTTTGAAGTCCAAAGTTCGAACTGGTACATCCTCTTAAGTGTGCATGGTTGAACACGTGAAATAGCAGTAAGGATCACTAAACTAGCAGTATTTAAATGCATCATCAACTAATTGAGTCAACTGATTTATAGGTTATGGCTGTTGCTACAATTTTACATGTTTTGGTGCATTCGAAATTATATCAAGTTTTCAAATTCTACAGGGAATGAAATAGCAGGTGCTGATGTACTTGAAGTCAACAAAAAGGATTCTTCACACACCATTCCTCCTATATATGAGTGCGCTAGTAAGCCTAATAAGCCACTTAAAATAGAACATGACTCGGAGACCATTATTATGATTCCCTTAGAGACCATTAACATTTATAGCGAAATCTGAACACCCAGTAATTAACTGACAGAACTACACCACAAGATTTCACATTTTTAAACAAAAACAAGCTTTATTGTACAGAAAAATAAATTAAACAAAGCAAGCACCACTAACTACAGTACAATTTATAAAGATTTACGCTATAAATGCTTATTAGTTTCTCAAAATCGAGACATGTTGCTAGAAGAGGGAGGAGGACAAAAATGGCTCTCAGCAGGAGTCCTTATCAGCAGTATTTTTATGGACCAGTTTTCTTGCCTGAACCATAGCAAGGAGCAATTTGTGAGATATCTGCATTTTACTGAAGAAATTCTGATTGAAACGTTCCAAATACAGAAGCCACATTGCTAGTTGTTGCGAAGCTGATCATGGTGATAAATGTTTACAAGTCAGGGTCCATTTCAGCTGAAGCTGGAGATATTTCTAGCATCTTTCAGTTTGCTGTTTAATATTATGTAAGCCTATAGTCCTAATAAATCTGTATGTTTGAACTGCCAAGTTGACTAGCAAGAAAAAATAAAAAGGTGTACGGTTTTATGAAGCTTTGCTTAAATGTCTGAGCCTGAGCAATTAGTTTTGGTACACTAGTTAATTGAGGTGAAGTACCATCATCATTAATCCCATTGTTGTTATTTGTCACCTGTGCAGTGCTGTTCCAGCAGGGCCTGTTGGCTAAAAGTTAGGAACAAGGGCGTTACATTATTCTTAGTCTGGACAAGCTTTCATACCTTCACAAACTCTGGCTGAAATCAACAAACTCAGCATAGGCAAAGGATTGAATCAGCCATCTTTCTGCTCTGAATGACCCAGTTCTAAATAATATGGTGTTTAGACACCTGCTTCTGCTTTATTCAAATTTGGAAATATGAGCTTACTTTTTGCATCCTTAAGTCATTATGTGGCAAAAAAGTTTCAAAATAAATCAATATTGCCACAGGGTTTGTATTGTACAGATTTTAAAATGGGACAATGGTTCTAATATAAAATATTGATTCCTTTCTGAGTGCACTGTATTAACAGTGCAAATATCAGCTCCTGATTATTTACCTGAAATATTAATTATAAAATTAAAAAGGACATTGTTTTCCATATGTTCTTTTCAACTTTATGTCTTTTTTATTTTTCTCTACCTCCTCAATTAGATTTCTCAGCCCAAGCTGATTGACAGGTGAATTAATTACCTCTACCGGTCCCCCACCACGGCAGAAAAATGATTGCAGTATTCACATTATAATCAATTCCAGGTAATATTCTGAGACATATTTTTCAGCTTTCACCTTCAAAAGTTTTTGTAGGGAGGGGGAGGCAGAAAGGTTAAGAAGGGAAGACGTTTCACATAATTATGATAAATTTTCATACACAGATATCTTATTAAGCAAGTTCAGAGTCTATCTATACAGACATATGCAGATAATGGAGAACACACAAAATTACATAGCTTGCTTGGACACGTAGCCATCCTAAGGATCATTCACCTGTTTCAACACCCTTTTTGTAAAAGAAAGCTAAGCAAAAAGATTTTCCGCTACATATATTATCAATATTACCATTTTAGGCAAAATCATTATTCTTTATATAGTGTCACACAGGATGAGCAAATGAAGCCTTCTATAGGCAGACACAGTAAAACCAAAATTATATAACCTTTACACACTGAGGGCGACATTCAAATTTTCCTCTCTGGAGTTGGTGATCAAATGTTAGAATGAAAAGTTTTGCCTCAACAGTAAATGTGAATTTCAGAAAAAATACAATTACAGAGCAATAAATACAAATGACCATTTAAAAAGTGCCAACAGCATAGTTAGTGAATGAACTTTTTTTATTGTCAGGAGGCAGAGCTAGAGATGAAAAAAAAACTAGGCCCTGATTACCAAGGGTGGAGTTGGGCTAAGGTGTTGAGTTTAATTTACTAATCTTGGTTCACCTTTAGGGCATACGCCAAGCTGACCTCAGCAGAATTCACATGAAATTGGGTTGGAAGTGGGTTGGCCCTCAGTCTGGGTTTGGCTGTCCTGCCAACTTGCTTTGTGGATAGATTTTTGGAGGGGAAGAGGAGAGGAAGGGTGGGTGTGTGTCTGATTCAGAGCCACTCTCTAACCCACCAATCTGTCAGTCACACCCACACTACCTCATCAGCTACTCACACTACCAAATCACTCGCTCCTCAATCCCCCCGGTTACTCACTCCCTACACACACCTCCATCACCCACTCTCCACACAACTCCCCTACACCCAATCACTCACTTGGAAAGTTTACTGATTAACATTGCTGAGGAACAGTATGCAATGCCTGTGAAAGTACCAACATGCACTTCCTCACACTCCATCTAACATTCTAGCTGCATGGTGCCTTTCCTGTCTCTGCATGTCCCTACTCCCTACCTGATCCTCATTCAACTGATACTATCCACTCTGGCAGTCCACCCAAACATTATTTTTCTCTCCCTGCCAGTCTTCCACCACCCCCCCCGCCACATGACACCCCCCACCCTCACACACACACTGAGCCGCCTGCCCAATTCTCATTTCTCTCCTTACAAGCTAATGCCTCCCAGAAAGTGCTTCATCTCGTGCCCTGCAGAGTAACCACCAGGCCTCAGGCCAAGTGATACCTCACATCGCATGGACTTTTTCTTCTTGGAGTGGGAGAAAAGCAGTTCCTTGCAAAATCTGTCAGTTACACTGACCTATGTTTTGATCATAGGTTGGCTGGCCACATATCGATCCCTCAACAGGTGGCCAGCTATTGGACAAGGCTGAATTAAGCCCTTGTTTAGATTGGATTGGCTTTTGAAACTTTCCAAAGCTGCTTTGAAGAAATCACTGATTGTGTACTACGCAAATGTGAAGTCAATTAAAAGTCACATTTTAATTTCACTTGTGTTATACTTAATTAGGGGAGAAAGTGAGGTCTGCAGATGCTGGAGATCAGAGCTGAAAATGTGTTGCTGGAAAAGCGCAGCAAGTCAGGCAGCATCCAAGGAGCAGGAGAATCGACGTTTCGGGAACAAGCCCTTATACTTAATTAGGCTGTTGAAAGTGTACCCAAACAAATATTAAAAAAGTCAATGCTAGCAGTCTCATTTTCAACAAAATAAGGAGATTGATCAAAGCTCAAGGACAGTAAATGACAGAAGGTTTTACAGGAAATTAGATACAATAACTCAATCAATATAACAATAGCATTTCCACTGAACATTAAAACAGGCATGTTCACTTCAATATTCTTCAGAATAGAAGCATTGTATGACCTTGCATCACATAAATCAACCAAGACTTAGTTAATGGTATTTTTGAAGGTTGTGGGTTCAAGTCCTAGAGTTAGTCTTGAACTAAAATAAAAGTGACTTTCCAGTGCAATAAAGAGGGAATACTGCACTGTTGGAGTTGTGATCTTTCAGAAGGTAGGTTCAAAAGAGACCTCACTTGCCCAACCAGGTTAAAAATCCTGAGGTACGATTTAAAGATGGGGAGGCAGAGGGTTTGGGGAAAAAAGTAAAGGTAGCTAGTTCTCATCAGACACTCCGTGCCTAATGTCCAGTCCTTTGACCAGGCCTTTGAAAGCTTTTGGTCACAGGGTAATCACTGCTTGAGGAGACAACCTGCTGCACAAGTTAACCTATCAGACACATCACATGGCAACAGGCCCCACTTGCAGCTGGTGGGCTGAGGTCTTTAAGTGGTCTTTCGTAGGCCATTCAGGGACATGAATTGGTTGTGGGAAGGGAAGGTTGACCATAGGCCTTCCTGTCCAGAACTTGATTCCAGTGGAGGTAAGAAGGCAGTGGCACCAACATCCTACCATTGCTGCCTCTATGCTCAGGGAGCAAAACATTCTGCCCAGAATTTTTATTTGATGTCATTTTGATTAAAATACGCAAATGTCTTTTCTCTAGGGTGGGGGAGTTGAAAAGTAGGGGGCATATATTTGAGATGAGAGGAGAAAGATTTAAAAGGGACCTGAGGGGCACCTTTTTCACACACAGGGTGGTTTGTATGTGGAATGAACTGCCAGAGAAAGTCGTAGGTGCAGGTACAGTTACAACATTTAAAAGACATTTTGATAGGTACATGAATAGAAAAGGATGTGGGCCAAATGCAGGCAAATGGGATTACTTTAGTTTGGGAAACGTGGACAAGTTGGACTGAAAGGTCTGTATGATTGTGTATAAAAATACTTGCTTTTCACATCCCTTTTACTTAAACCTTTGTCCCCTAGTAATTCAGATGGTTTTATAATTAGGCTCAAGCTCTAGTTTTTTTGTTTTTAATTTAAACTTTAACTGGTTTGGGGAAGTGGAAATCTTTAAACCAAGGCTGTGAACTCTGATCTAAAGGGAATGGACCACGAGATGCAAAAAAAGTATGGAGGAGAACTGAGGTCAGTTTTGTCACAGCATCGGGACAGGGAGCAGTAACAACAGAAGAAATACCATGATAGGTTACTGAGTAGGCAATGGCTGAATGGTTGGAGTTGAAAAGTACGTATCAGATCAGCTTTTATCATCATAACCAAGGGGCAGATCGGACACTATCCTGGGAAAAATACACTAATTATCCATTCTATCTTATAATATTGCAAGCTTCTATCATGTTGCCTCACAGCCTCTGATGTTCAAGTGAAAACAAGCCAGGTTTTTCCAATGTCACTCTTGGCCAATACCCTCCAAACAAAGCAACATCCTGATAAATCTTTTCTCTACCCTCTCCGAAGCCTCCACATCCTCTGGACATTTGTCAATGAAATTGTACGCAATATCTCAAATTTCACCTAACTAAAGCTCTATACAACTGCAACATGACTTGCCAATTCTTAAACTCTGTGCCTCAACCAATGATGGCAAGTATGCCATATGCCTTCTTGACTACCTTATCCATTTGGGTTGCCACTTTCAAGGAACAGGGAGGCCCATACTACCATCATATCAAAGTAATTGCATCCTTCCTGTTCCTGAGTTCTACTCATATGGCCTCGCTGGATGAGCTTTCCAAGCTGCCCTCCCCTTGGTACAGCTGTAATATTGTCCCTTATCTGTAAAGCACCTCCCCCACTTCTTTTACTTCACTCTCTATCTCATCTGAAATATATAAGTCCCAGAACTGCAAGACTTGTCCCTCACTCTCAACCATGTCTCTGTAATAGGTACAATGTCACATTAGTATGTATTAAACCCAAGCTCTAAATTCCTCTGCCTTACCTATTGTCCTCCTTGCATCAAAGCAGATACATTTCAGACCACCCATCTCATCTTGTTCTGTGACATATCCTTGTCTGTTCTTCTGATTGTTTTGATTTTTTTAACCCACAGAGAAAGAAATTTATATGATTCACTTTCTGTAATCCAGCACTTGAATATTAGCAGCACTGATTATTGCAAAGAGCAAAAGTACCAGTTCAGCTAAATCAACTTAGCCTTTTGTGCAGAGAACATCTATCGCCTAGCAACTAATTCCGTCACAGTGAGGGGAGATCCCACATTACAAACTTACTTTATCTTCTTGAGGCAGTGGTCGAGAAATTCAGACGCAACTCTTTCTAAAGTAGACAGGAGATCCCATCTCCTACATCTGAGTCGTGAGACCCGAGATTCCCCAGATATGGATCTTGAGCCACCTCTATAATAATGGAGCCAATATGGCATCAGATCCAGCCAGTGGAGACCATTGATAAATCAAGTCATTGCTAGCATAGCATCAAAGCTCAGGTAAGTGGAACTAAAGTTTGGACCAAGATGCTGATGTTCAGGCCATGGGTTAGAGTCTGGAACGGAATTGAATCTTAAAAACAGGCATTGTGTGGACCACTTTCGAGACTGTAATATTCCAAGTGGATGCTGCTAATTCCCATTATATTGTGAGTCCAGAAAACCTAGAAAATGTTTCAAATTATGGGTAGTACATGAGCTTATAGTATCCAAGGTAAGGCTCGGAGATTGGTAAGGATCATTTTAGAGTCTATTTGAGCCACCAAATTGGCCTAAATCAAAGAAGTATTCAAAGCTGAATAGATAGGAGAGAGGCTTATGTGTCAATTTTAATGAAACAGCAGGGGAACTATAGAAGAACTTTGACAAAATTCAGACAAGTTATTGCAGATAAAATTCAATACAGATATAGTACAAGGCATAATATATAAAAAGATTAGTCAATATTTGTTTAGTTTAGACATTGTTTTACTAATTAGGGCGAGACTGATAACTCTCAAATCCAATCATTGCAGTGCAGCTATCAACAAAGCAAATAGGAGGGTAAACTGGATTTTGGATTAGTGGTGCTGGAAGAGCACAGCAGTTCAGGCAGCATCCAAGGAGCAGCAAAATCGACGTTTCGGGCAAAAGCCAGTAGGATATAACTCTGAAATTGAATGATACTTTGGTCAGGCCAGACATTCTATATTCTTTTTATGTCAGTAACTAAAACACAAATAAGCATGCAAGATTTTGAAGTGACATAAAGAAGGGTCATGGGATCACTCCCTTGTTGAAATAGTGGCCCGAATTTTCCTGACAGTCACTATTGTAACATGAATGTGAATTGTGCTTGGGGACCCTGCAGAATCCCCATTGTAGCAAACTCTAAAGGAATTGCTTGAGGAGTTGAAGATTCCATTTGGGCAATTCCTCCATGGCTGAAGCTCTCCAAAGGTTTCCATTTGAATTGCAGAATTCAGAGAGTTCCAAGGAAGTCAAGTAAGTAGTTAATTGGTGGAAAAGTTAAACTGTGAAGTTTGCAGTCTAATTTCTGAGTAACTACTCAACTGACCCTATACTTACCTCATTTTTGCCAGAAACTTGCATCCCCCAGATTCTGACCCAAAACTTCTCAGGCCAACCCAACCCCCTTCCCCCACCACCACTGGGCCTGACTCCCTCCCACTTCCCCACTGTTGAGCATATTACACCTTTCCTCATTCTGCAGCCTAAACCCTCTTCCACATAGGTAGACTTCTCCCGCTCCACTCCCAACCCATTTTCCCCACTACTGAATAAGATCTCCCTGTTTCTTGTTCTTCCCCACCATTGGACCTGACCTCCCCCATCATCCTGGACTCAACCCCCACCCTACCCATTATCCTGGATTTCTCCATGCCACCCCAAACTACTCTAAACTCTACATTACTGACCTGACCCCTTTGCCAATGTGCACCCTACCCATCTTCCATCCTTACCCCGCTACCCTACCCACCTAGTACCTTATATATTGGCACCTTATTTAGCTGACACCCAACTGGTCCCCTACCCTCCCACCATCCTGTGTGAGGGGAGAGGTGGAGGCAGTGGCTTTCGACGTGAGATTGCCACTCCTTGGAAAATCTGTCACATTGTATGCAAGAAAAGGTCGGTAAGGCCCAGTCTCCACACTTCGTGTGGGAAGCAAATGAAAGGGAGCCCTACAAGAAAAATTCCTGACTCAAAGGTGTCATGTGGTCTAGTTACGTTAATTGTGTTATATTCAATTATACTGAACCTATGAACCTTTTTAATGTAGTCCTAAACTTTGCAACGACCCCCTTCATTTTGTACAATTTTGCATGATTACCAAATCCAGATAGAAATGGCTCGTTTAAACACAGGCTTGTATTGCCAATTAAATTTCACCTCTGTTGTGCAAATTGCAATGGGCCCATTTCGGCTGAATATTTTAATTCAGATCATGGAGAAGCTGGGAGGATTGACCGTTAAAATCCAGTGGAACTCTCTGTCAATGTCCTACTATCTTTCACTGCTTCTTATTTTAACCTGCCATTCTTATCAGGCAGGAGAAAGTGAGGTCTGCAGATGCTGGAGATCAGAGCTGGAAATGTGTTGCTGGAAAAGCGCAGCAGGTCAGGCAGCA